>NW_027287494.1:1191953-1534453 GCF_022747635.1 Hetaerina americana | reverse complement strand
ATGAAAATATACTTAAATTTATCCGAATTAAAACGAAATTCGAGGTATAAAAACAGTTGCAGCGTTCAAAAACCGAAAATTCTTACAATTAATACGGTTTCACAAGAAATTAAGACTGCATACAATACGCGTAATAAATTAAAGTTGAAATTTATCTAAGATAACACACAATTCAATGTGTAAAAACAGTTGTAGCGATCAAAAACCGAAAATTCTTGCATTCAATAGTCTTACAAGAAATTGCATTCACTACGTAAAACATACTTAAAAATTATAATTTATCACATAATACAAGATTCGATGCATAAAAACGTACTTAGTAATCAGAAACGGAAGTATCTGCATCAACTGCAGAGGCACACGAAATTACACCGCATAACACACGCAATATATACATATATTACAATTTATCCAAGATAAAACAAGATTTGATGCGTAAAAACGTTTTCAAAGACCAAAACCTGGATATTCTGCATTAATTACAAGAGGTATGCAAGAAATTTGACAGCACAAAATACGCAAATTACGTGGGAATAGTTAAATACATTTCTTAAGTATCCATCTTAGGTGTTAAAACTTCACAGACGAGAATGAAACAGCGAATTAACAATAACACTTTAGTTAATAAGCAAATGTGGCTCTTAAGCCCTTAGTATTATAATTAACTCAGGATACCACCCATAACTTGACAACACCTGCCACACGTCTTGAAGCCGAGTACTTCATAGGTAACAATGCGTATTCGCTTATTTTTCTCTCTGTCGAACAAGTATGCTCGTGTGTAGCAAGGCCCAAAATCTTCCAAAACCTTAGAACTCAGTTTAAACCACCTCGACGTTACAACGGACACGAAAATTCAAAAATTCCAAAGCCTATATCACATTTATCAATATTCCCTAAAACCACCAGTTCGAGAAAATAAAACTGTCAAATTTGACACTATTACGGGTTTTGAGACGTACCCAAATTCACAATCACTAAGTACACGAACAATTAACTTGTGTTCCGGGAAAAATTACGATTTCCGTGATTTTAATTGTGCACATGGGTCATTAACGCGAACTACACAACAAATCCAAACTTTTCTTCAACTCGCAGTTCGACATTTTCACTAATGTTAACGATTGACCATTGTTTAATGATAAAACATCAACATAAACGATTTTGACGAGTTCAGGAAAAAACCGCTGAAAAACTTCGTAATTAGAAGGAAGAGCGCTTAATTATCATACACGTTAAATTCTCACCTCGAGTCGAAAATTCAGTGCCATTATTAATGATATCACACCAAACAAAGCACCCCTATGTTATATTTAACATAAACAGACGATACTAAAAACTCCTATTTACAAACTACTAGTCACCATCGTATTCCCTGGAATACCACTGTAATTCCTCCGCATCATAACGTGGTGGCAACAATTAAACACACAACTACTTAAGAAATCAAGGAAAGGAGGACATAAACCAACCTGATGTGTCTTTGACGAATGAGCACGCGAGCGTGATGAATTGATTTTGCAAGACCAAGTTTAAATGCTTGAGTCTGCAATCTTCGATCCAAGAAATCTTCAATCTTCAAACCGAGCACGCAATCAAGTTTCATGCGCCCTTCATCCAACACGCCGACACGAACAAGGCGAAGCAGGAGTGCATTTCCTTAAAATAAACGAAATCTTCTTCAAAATAAGGCAACACAACCTATTATTCAACGTTTCAGTCTCAAATATCACACCAATTAGTGCAATCCCACGCATCAGGCAAAAAATATTAGTTCACACGTCAGCTATAGTCAGACAAGAGGTGTCAGAAAAATTAAATCATCACGAGCAGGATGCAAAATGTTAACATTAGCATGCCAATAGTTCAAATATCGCGTACGCACCTTCGAATTAGCGTCTTTGGTCCTCCTCCAATGTTAGCAGTTCTCGTTGAGCTTTACGAATTTTAGCCAAAGTGTATTACACCCTCTATACTTCACGCTTATTTCTTAAACCATATTCACCAATTCTTTTCAGCTCCTAGAAAATAAAGATAACCATCGTTTTGTGTTTGATTTACCAATTATTTGTTATAATACTATCAGATAAAAGAGGGAATACAACTGCACAATCGGTAGTTCTATTATTAACAGTAAGAATTTAAATCCACGTATACAACACGTGGCATATCAGTAATCCCAATATATTACCGCAATCCAACTAAACTATACCCTAAATTTAACGCATAAGTACCACAGGTAATTTAATTGACAAACAAATTGCATTAATATTAACAGCATCTTAATTTAAGAAGTATTTCTTACCGATTAACTATGCACGGGTCAATTCGGACGGATCCATTAGCACGTAATGGACAACCGGAAGAGAAGGCTGGGAAATCAAGCGTCAATACAAAAATCAAAGATGTGCAGCGTTTAAAAATATCATTTTATTACTAACTCAAATCAATTTTCATGTTATTTACAATTCAAAATTCATTTTTGATTTTTTAAAGTAATATTACGGTTTTATCAATATTTTGAAGCGAGAAATATATTAAAAAACATCATTTTAACTGAATTACTCAAATTGAACCAATAGGAAAGGGTTAACGGAAAGAGGTATGTTTGAATCAAAATAATGGAACGTTTCTGTACTACAATTATATTTTATCGGAATATAAACTCTTTCCCCTATGATATGTAATCTTCTTACACATTTCACTACCAGAAAATCGTTTACGCATCTATTTTGTCGTAACTAAAGTATGTAATTTCAATTCTTTCGGTTCATTTTTAAATATCTCTTCACCAACAACATCTTTCATCACATCAATTTCACATTATTCGTCTACGAAAATGTGTGACGCCGCACAATCGTTTGCATTTAGTACTACTTCTTGTTTTCAAAGGATTTAATGTACCCTAATTGATATTAAATGAGCTGAACCTTCGTAATGAGAGGTTTAAAGGATTTGAAGAAAGATGTTGACAGGGACAAAAGGTATCGCCTTTTCTTATGATATACATCTCTGTTTTTACCTTTCCCAACAAAACGCTACATAATCGATTCGCTGAAATGTCCTTTACATGCTGTTTTTTCCCGGTTCAAGTATACTGGTTTCCCGGTTCAAATACAGGTATTCGAGTTTCCCGGTTCAAACGGACGAGTTTTCCGGTTAAAATATACGAGTTTCCCGGTTCGATTATACGAATTTCCCGGTTCAAATACACGATTTACCCGGTTCAATTATATTTAAATTCAATTCCAAAATCCAAATCTCCTTGCCCTATCAGTTTACACAGGGTTTGGTGCTTCTATTTTATTCCCACTTATGAATTGCATTCCACGAATAATATTCTATTGGCAATGAACTATGCAATGTGTAGACTAACAAAATTATTGCACAGACTTTTGAATTCTTTTTAATGAGGTGTGTCAGTCATAAAAATTGAATCCTATTTTCACTAAACTTCGCGTATTACGTGTTTGAAATCATGCGTCTGCGTTAATCTCGTAAAAAATATCTTCTAGCCTATATTTATTTTATAACATACGGTAGAAAGCAAACTGTTTTGTATTGGTCCTCAGAGAAGTTTCATTTAAGCATTCGAATAGTTCAGAAATTACTAATGCCATATCAAATATTCTAATTTCATATAAAACAATATGTACAGTGTGTAAAACTAGCCGTAGTCCATGATGATATTTAGGGTAACAAAATCAATTTCGTCAAAATTAAAATTTAAGGTGAGGTGAAGCTCATTTTTGTATATTTATTAATAAATCCCCGTCCTGTGGACTACGACCTTGACATAGTGGAAGGGCTTGCGCATTCCCATGACCCCTAGAGCTGTGCTGGCGGGAGTATATATATATATATATATATATATATATATATATATATATATATATATATATATATATATATATATTACCTTGAACAAAAAGTTCCCGGAATAACCACCGTGTGGCGCTCCCATCGTTCCGATTTGAGTTCTGTTTTTTTTGTTAAATTGGTACATCTGTTGTTGATATTCCCTTTAAATCTTAGTGTCATAACTTGACATTTGCAAAAGTTACGTAGCCAAGAGTACATCTATCTCTGTGTGTGTTGGCGATTTTTTACAATTTCAGAAATGGATTTAAATTTGCAACAACGAACTTGTATTAAATTTTGCGTAAAAAACGGATTTAGTGGCGCACGGACGTTGGAAATGTTGGAAAAGTGTTTCGGCAACGATTCTCTAAAAAAAAACGGTCGTTTACCAGTGGCACGAGCGGTTCAGAAGTGGTCGTGAGTCAATCGAAGATGATGAACGCAGTGGCAGACCATCGACATCGAAAGTCGGTGAAAAAATTGATAAAGTAAAAGAAATGTTGGTCAATAACCGCAAATTAACCATCAGAGAAATAGCGGAGGACTTGAACATTGCCTATGGATCCGCCCAAGACATTGTGGTTAATGATTTGGGTTTCCGTCGTGTAGCAGCAAAGTTGGTGCCAAAAGACCTCAATTTCATGCAAAAAAGAGACCGTGTTGACGTCGCAAAAGACATGATTTGCGAGGCTGAATCCGATCCCACATTCATCAAAAGGATCATTACTGGAGACGAGACGTGGGTTTATGAGTACGACACGCAATCCAGACATCAGGCAAGTGAATGGCGTTCACCAAATGAGCCGAGACCAAAAAAACCACGTCGTTTTCAGTCAAAAAAGAAGGCAATGCTGACGGTTTTCATGGATTACAACGGTGTAGTGCATCATGAATTTTTGCCAGAAGGCCAGACAGTAAACAAAGAGTATTATTTGGGCGTTATGAGACGTTTGCGTGAAGCAATTCGCCGAAAGAGACCAGAAATGTGGGCAGAAAACTCGTGGATTTTGCACCATGATAACGCACCGTCGCACAGTGCTATCATTATTCGTAATTTTTTGACGAAAAATGCAACAAATACCATCCAACAGCCACCGAATTCACCTGATTTGGCTCCCTGTGACTTCTTTCTGTTCAATCGAGTTAAAAAACCATTACGGGGAACGCGTTTTAGCAGCCGAGAGGAAGTAATGGAATAATCGCAGGAAGCACTGATGGACATACCGAAAACCGACCGTAACTTTTGCAAATGTCAAGTTATGACACTAAGATTTAAAGGGAATATCAACAACAGATGTACCAATTTAACAAAAAAAACAGAACTCAAATCGGAACGATGGGAGCGCCACACGGTGGTTATTCCGGGAACTTTTTGATCAAGGTAGTATATATATATATATATATATATATATATATATATATATATATATATATATATATACATGTGGGTAGCATTAATCCATGGGTTATAATGTTAGACTACTAACTAGAGAGGATTCACGGCCAATAAGCATCAATGTGAACCTGCAGCTCCACGCAAGCTTTGTGATTTTCCGGACAGTACCAGATCTTCCCGGGAAACCATAACCGTGACAGTCTAGCTCTTAATCAGGGTCTTAATACACTGCTATTAATTTGTAAATTGGACACCTTGTCGGGCATAGCAATGGGTGAAATCTACCAACACCCATAACAAACTGACCTTTGGGTTGATTACTAGGTTTACGGTAATATATGTATATATATATACACCCTCCTCGGACTACAACCTTGACATGGTGGAAGGGCTTGAGCATTCCGATGACCCCTAGAGCTGTGCTGGCAGGAGTAACAGTAATTGCTCCTGATAGGGTCACCCATTGCCAGATAGGTCGAAGGTTAGGAGCCAGAAGAAAGGTAGTCCACGCAGCGTCTGTTCCTCAGTGAGGCGGCTGCAATGGCGTCTGACCCCAGTGGGGCGGCCAGAAAGTGATGGTGTCACGTTAAAAACACTATTGAGGAAGGCCAAATCAATTAGCATTCTCAAGATTTAAATCATGGACAATACAGAGATTTTGAGTCCTGGCAACCACGGGGCTCGGCCCAATCGGCTGTGTGTCGTGCCCGGCAGCGGGGGAGGCAAGGCTTCCGCGGTCATCATCCAACGAAACCCTTGCACGGGAAAACCAGCAGCAGCGGGACAGAAGACACAGGAGAAGAAGACTAAATTAGTTAGAATAGGAACGTGGAATGTTAGGAAAATGATGAGGACAGGGAAATTGGAGAATGTTAAGCGAGAAATGAAAAGGGGAAATATAGATATTTTAGGTCTATGCGAGGTGAGATAGAAGGATAGCGGGGATTACTGGAGTGATAAGTATAGAATAGTATACAGCGGCGGGGACGAGAGCCAACGAGGGGTTGCCATAGTATTAATTGAAGAGGTAGGAAGAAGCGTAGTCAACATAGAGCAGGTAACGGATAGAATATTACTAGTAGAGATAAAAGCAGAACTGACGAACTTGGTTATTATTCAGGTATACATGCCACCGAGTCACCATAAGGAAGAAGAGGTCAATAGGACATATGATCAGTTAGAGGACATGATCGCATGTGTTCCTGCAGAGAAACAATTGATAGTGATTGGAATGCGACGGTAGGTGAAGGAAGAGATGGTGATGAGGTCGGGGACTACGGTTTAGACTCAAGGAATGACCGCGGGGAGAAAGCAGTTGAGTTCTGCAGGAGACAGGGGTTAGTCATCACCATACGCTTGGTTTAGACAACACAAAAGATGCAGGTATAAATGGAAAATGCCAGGGGACTCAGAAAGGTATCAGCTAGATTATTCTGGTTAGACACAGGTTTAGGAACATTGTGATAAATTCGCACAGCTTCCCAGGAGCGGATGCGGACTCTGACCACAATTTAATTGTTATGAAATGAAGCGTCCGTTTCAAAAAGATAAGGCAGGGGCGGCGAGTTAGAAAATGATATGTAGAAGCATTAAATGGATTGAAAAGGAAGGAATATAAACAGGCGGTAGAGGAAATCATGGAGGATGGTAAAGAGCTAAGTACTACCAAAGAAAAATGGGAAAGTATCAAGAAAGGGTTGTGTAAAGCCGCAAAAGGCACTATTGGAACTGTTAACGCTAAAAGGACTAGGAAACCATGGATCATTGATGAGATGATTACAAAGATGCATGTGAGAAGGAAATTTAAGATTATAATTACAGTGTTGTATAGAAGGAAGTACAAAGAGTTAAATATTAAATTGAGACGGGTTGTAAATAAAGCAAAAGAAGCATGGTGGAATCAAGGATATGGAGAGTTTGTAAAAGCAGGTTGAAATTGGTGCACTTTTATATACCAGGAGGTCAAAACACTCTCAGGAAGTAAGAAAGGCATTTCTGCATTAACAGTAACAGAAAAGTTTGGTAAAATAATAGTTGAAACGTTAGAGGTACAAGAGAGATGGAAGGAATATATAGAAGAACTGTATAGTAAAGAACTTAGACCAACAAAGTTAGACATTGAAAAGCAACATGACGTAGAGGAAGACAGCTTAGGTCCAGGGATACTTGATGATGAGATAGAAAGGGCATTAAGGGAGATGAAACTAAATAAGGCCGTGGGGGTGGATAACATTCCCTTACCGGAACTATTGAAATGTTTAGGAAAATGTGGGAGGAAGAGGCTATATAGGCTGATTTGTAGTATTTATGAGGAAGGAATCTGGCCGGCAGACTTTGTGAGATCAGTTTTAGTTCCTATCCCAAAAAGGTAAAGGCTACATCATGTGAGGAATACAGGACGATAAGTTTTTATATCCCACGCAGCTTAAGTTGTTCTCAAGATCATGAACAAAAGGATTAAAGATTAAGGCAAATGATTACTTAGGTGATGATCAGTTTGGGTTTAGGAAGGGGAGAGGTACGCGTGATGCCATTGCAGTAATGAAATTATTAATCTAGAGAGGAATATAGAATACAATCAGGACTTCAACAGCATTATGGCTTAGAAGTTGGTTAAGATATACTAGTTGAAACAGAAAAGGTCTAAGAGAGAAATAATTATAATTTATTAAGGTAATCTACCTACCGGTTAAGGTAGATTTTTGGATGGACAAAACTACTAAATAAATATTTTGTGACTCCTAACAAAACACAAAATCCAGCATCCTACTCTATATCAGGTCCCTCCTCACACTTCTCAGATACGTAAAATGTTCTACCTGCTCTAGTTTTTGCCCTCCTATTTTAATGTTTAGCTTAGCCTTTTTCTTTCTAGAAAATCCATATCAATGATTTTACAAGTCTTTTCTTAATATCCTTAAAGAGAGGGAAATGGAAGGAATATATAGAAGAAGAAGACCTGTTTGGTGTTAAATAGAACTTATGCCAACAAGGTTAGATGCATACATAGATAAGGAGAGAATACTGATCAATTAGATGAAGATAGCTAATAGTGGTCCAGGCACACTCTTAGACAATGAGATGGAAAGGTCATTAAGGGAGATGATATCAAATATAAGGCTGTGGATAGGGTAGACAACGTTCTATTAGTGGAACTACTTCTAAAGGTTTAGGAAAATATTGGAAGGAATGTTCTACATGGAAAGATTCGTAACATGTATATGAGAGATGAAGGTTTTAGGCAATGGAAGACTTTTTGAGATCTGTGTTAGTTCCAATTACAAAAAAGATAAAGGCTACATCATAGGAGGACTACAACAAACATTCAAATGCTATTAATAAATAAACTGCTGGCTGTCTATGCCCTAGATGGATTGATTATTAAATTTAAACAGAGGAGGAGTATATAACTTCATATAACAAGAGATATTGACAATATACTACCATGTTCAATAGGTATGCGAACTGAGAGTTCATTAAAAACCTTATTCTGTTTAAGAATTCAGTCTTCTATACATTTCAATAATTTTGTTCTTTATACCTTCTTCAAAGTACTCTCTCTGTTAATTCGTAGTAATGGCTATCTATGCCTTCTTCTTATTATTATTATATATTCCATCTTCTTGTTCTTATATTCATTTCCACTGTTTAATAATAAAGCACCCTCCCCTTTGGAAGTCCTCCTCCTCTTATTTAAAGGCAGTTCAGTTCTAATTAAGGTTCTTCTTATTTAATCATCAGTAGTAGTTTTCCATATCGTCGTTTCTTCTTTGCTTTATTATTATTATTTATTGTCTGTCTCTTCTCCACACTTCATATTGTCATCATCTCGTCTGTGCCGCAAAGTTTGATATGACACGTACAATGTCCCCCCCAATCATCATTATCACATCTTTAATTGCATTTTATTAGTTACGTGGTCACTGAAGCAGGAGGATAGACGTAGATTGGAGACTCATCAATTGATATATATTAATATGTGTGTGTGTAGAGAAGGATGGACCGAAAGAAGGAAAACAAATGAGGAAGTAAAGTAGGTATAGGTATCATTGAAGCAGGAGGATAGACTCATCAATTGATACATATATTAATGTGCGTGTGGAGAAGGATGGAGAATAGACCAAAAAAAGCAAAACAAATGAGGAAGTCTAGTATAGGTATGGATGGGAGAGAGGGGTTTGTTGGGAGATATTGCTAAGGAGGAGGAGGCAGATGTAAGAATGGATGAAGGGCCTATTGACCAACAATACTGGGATGTATAAGACGACTGCAATAGAGGGGAGAATGCTAATAGCAGATAAGGAAAGGGCAGGAACTGGAAATAGGGACATTGGATGGGATGAAGGAAGAACGCAGAGATTAAGATGGACTTTGTGTAGTGTAGATTTCTGTATTTTGTTTTGTTAGGTGAAGGATAAGATATTTATTTGGTGGTTATGTCCATCTGAAACGTACCTTAGCTAGCGGATAGACACCGAATGTTTGAAGAAGCTGTTTCTGCATGCTTTACTGTTGTCATGTTTCCTACAACAAAGGCACAGCCTATCTAGAGTTCTGATGAATATTATGACATGTTTGAGCCATTAGGTTTTAATAACAGCAAGATATTAGAAGAGAATTCACATGTCTTTTTTGTCGAGGGAAATCTTTCAATGCCCTGGTACTTACTTGGGATATTTTAAATTTACGTGAATGATAATTACATAAGATTAGCCTAACTTTGCTTTGCTGAAGGTATCCTAAGCAGAGTCCGTGGTCTTTCTGTAGAAGCTGTTGCGAAAAATTGCAAATACAGAATTGCAACTGCGATTCTTTGATAAATTAGCTGGTTTGCAAATTTAAAAAATGTATACAAAGCCTATTATTAATATGTTTTCAATAATTTCTTGTTTGCATACACTTCAAATAGTTACAGATAAGTTTAAAATAATTCAATGATCTTGTCGCCTTGTCTAAAAATTTATGGGGAAATGACATAATAATTTAGAAATCCATTTAACTTTTCTTGGAAGTGTATAGTTTTACTCTCATATTAGTAAATTTTTAATTATCATATTGTTTTTGCATTGATAATATTGTCATAATTAGTTCCTACCACCGTTGTTTAGCTGGCACAAACGGTTTTATGCTTTAAGAGTTTATATTTTAAGTAGTTACATCCTGTAATCACGGATATTCACCCGTAAAACCACTAATGCTTCTCAAATTAAAATCTTCAAATAGAGAAATGTTAGAAGGAGATAATCTTTAAATAGTTACAGTCTGCAATCATGGATTTTCACCCGACATTCTTCCTGGGAATCTGCTACTGCTTCTTCTCGATCAAAATCTTCCAACAGGAAACTCTGAGAAAGGGTCTTGGCTTTTTTTTGACTTAAAGTAAGTCCAAGAGAATGAAATGATTCAGTTACCATCATTACTTTTAGTCTTGCAAAACCAAAACCAAGACGGACTACAACGGACAGAGAATCACATGCCATGGAACAAAGATAAAACGCTTTATTTCCATTGAAATTTACTGTCAAGTATCATCAGGGAAGTGTTCAGGACAAGAACGAAGAGGTAGTCTCAATAGTGCTTGCTACAAACCGAACTTAAGAGTGTAAAAGAGCTACTTTAAGTATAGCTGAGACGTATGATAAACTGTAAGCTCATATATTTTGGTAAGTAATTCTCTTTTCTGCTCCTTGAGTACTGGGGCAACATTTGCTACTAAATCTTCCTTTGAACTACTACAACCATTCAAGTCAAGAACTATCATGTATGGATAACATACCATCAAAACTTCTAGGTATTCATTGAAACATGTTGGTAAAACCTTTTCCATGAGGGAATATCCTAGTTGGACCTTGACATAATGAAACACTGAGCCCAACTCCCTGAATATTCATGACATTTAATATCAGGGTGCCAATAACATTGAATGAAAATGTTGAGAAAAGCATATTATATGTTAGGGCTATCAGTAGTAGTAGTTTTTAGGGGAGGAGACCGACAGCTGAGGTCATTTACGCCATAGGGGATGGACAGGAAAGGATGAAGAGTGGAGAGAAACCTGGCGTCGGCATTAGTCTACTCTTTACGAAAGGGTCCACAGTTTAACGTCCCATCCGACGGACGGCGTACCAACTCAAAGTACCCTCCACAAAGCACTTCAAGTAGGGATCGAGACACCTCTGAATAATATTCAATACCACCGGATTTGAACCCGTGCCCTCAGGGTGGGAAGCCAGAACGTTAGCCCCCGCACCATCTGGATCTCCGTTAGGGCTATCAACTGATAAAATATTGTTAATAGAAGTACACAAGAACTGACACCCTTGATCATTAGAAGCAAGAAATCAATAGAATTTACCATCATTAAGAGGTCATACAAAGGTATGTGTTCCTGCAGGAAAACATTTGATAATGATTTGGGATTGAAATGCAATGCAAAAGCCAAAGAAGAGATGGTGGCTAGGGAGATAATTACAGTTTAGGCACAAGAAATTACTCCAGGGAGAAAGCAATTGAGTTCTGCAGGAGGGAGATGCATTAGACATCATGAGCACTTGGTTTTGACAATACAAATATCATAAGTATGCATGGAAAATTCCAGGTGACTCAGAAGGTATCAGTCAGATTATCATGATAGTGAGACAGGTAGAATAATGGTATGAAGATTTAAATGATATAAGAGCCAAAGGTACTAATGGGAAGATGCAGCCTGAGGATATGGAAAAAATAAAGAATTTCATTGGAATTGGTGCATTACACAGTAAGGCAGACTGATTTTTTTTGTCGTGAGCCATTCGCTTGTCGCTCATTTAAGACTACCAAGGGAAGAGTATTTGGCAGGAGGAGAGTATTTTGAAGAATTTTATGAATTTCTGCAAGTACATAAATCAATAATTTTATTTTCCCCCAAGAATGTACATTACTTTTATACTGGACCATGTATGTGCACTTACCATATTTCCAGCCTCTTCATTGCCTGACCAATGACTGCTTTCTTCCTGCATGGATGTGACAATTGGCGAATGAATATCCCTCGCCAGAGAAACTGAGTATTCACTGGTAGCATTAACTTCCTCTTTCACAATGGTCACGTCATCCGGGACGTCCACAGCCCTTTTGTCAATAGCATCACTGACAATTGGGTTTCCACATAACTCTTTCTTGGTTTCATCATGGAACTTTTCCAATTCAAAGCATGAAAATGTTACGATTCATTAACATCATATTGTCAAAATTTTAAAATAAAAGCATCCGGGCCACAAATCCTTCTGTCTAAACTATTTAATATAATTGCAATGAGAGTCATGAGGGACTCACTCATTTTTTAAAACAAATAACAATGGTATCAAATGGTAATTAAATGATTGGATACACAATTCATGAAAGTGATTACATATTACTGTAGCGTGGTCTAAAATTGTAAAAGTGTAAGTTTTGGTGAGGATAAAGAAAGAGAACAATGTGGTTTCTTATTATCTTGCCAAATATTTACGATAATGGCCAGTGCAAATAGTTACAAAATACACTGAGGTAAGTCACAATCAGATAAAATGACCATTGTGATGACGTGGTCCAGACATGTGGAAAAGTTTAAAGAGTGAAGGTGATATTGGTGCACTATGCAGAAAGAAAGACTGATTTTTATTTCTCCAATGTCCTCGGCTTGATACTGTTATTGGACAAAAAAAGTAAATGGATAAAACTTACACAAGAAGTAAGAAGGCCTGGTTAAATTATTCATTCGAAAAAGCGATGTTTTGTTCAGCAACCAAGTGATTTCTGTGGCTCATGTTGCAAAGCCAAAGAAACTGCATTTTTAACCCTTTAGAAAACAAATAAGACTCAATTTTTTTCCAATATTTATTTTTGGCCCAATTTGTCCACGCTATTGAAATGGTTACCATTTAAATGCATACCACTGACCTTCTTTTGATTGGTTATCATGTATTTCCTTTTGGATTGCCCCTCTTTTGGACGCAGTTACAGAAAACATACAAACACAGGTAGGAGGTGTTCTACTTCCAAAAATGAAAAATTTCCCAAGCCTGTTTCAATGTTTGAGGGAGACATTCCTGTCCCGATATTTATACATTTTTTGGTGCATTAAACGTTTGAACTCTAATGTATAATTCTCAAACCCCTAACATGCATCGTTTTCTCTCAAGTCGGCTTTGTTTATTCTTGAATTCTATGGTAACACAGATTCGAATAGGGCGTGCACTTGCAATAATTATCAAATCAAATGTCTCGATATTTTTCCATTTCCTGGAGCATTTAAATGTTTGAATTCTAAAGTGATGATTCTCAATCCCCTCTCATGCACCGTTTTCTCTCTCCAGTCAGATTTGTTTATTCTTTGAATTCCATGGTGACACGGATACCCATATTTTAAATTATTTTTGTGCATTTCATCGCTCTTAGTCTAATGTATAAATTTCAATGTTCTCCATTTTATCGTCATCCGTCAAATCGGCATCGTTTATTCTGAATTCCATGTTAACAGCGATTCCAACGAGCCTTGGTTATGCCCCTTCTTATAGAAAATGTACCCATATTTTAAATTTTCTTGGTGAATTTCATCGTTCTTTCTATAATGTTTAAATTTCAATGTTCTCCATTTTATCGTTTTCCGTTAAATCGGCATCGTTTATTCTGTATTCCATGGAAACAGCGATTCCCGGGGCGATAGTTTATGCCGCATCTAACCGTAAATGCACCCATATTTTCACATTTTTTGGTGCATTTCATCGTTCTTAGTCTAATATATGAATTTCGTCGCCCTACCCTGAACCTAAAGGCGTCAAATCGGCTTAATTTATTCTGAACTCAACGGAAACTGCGATTCCCACGGGCGATATTTATGCCCCTTCTAACAGTAAATGTACCCATATTTTAACAATTTTTGGTGCATTTCATCGTTTTTAGTGTAATGTATGAATTTCAACGCCCTAACTTGAACCGTTTGGCGTCAAATCGGCTTCGTTTATCCTGAATTCCGCGGTAACAGCGATCCTACGGGCGATGGTTAGACCGCTTTTACCATTAAATGTACCCATATTTTAATATTTTTCAGTGCATTTCATCTTTTTTAGTCTAATGTATAAATTTCAATGCCCTACCTTGAACCGTTTAGCGTGAAATCGTCTACATTTATTCTGAACTCAATGGAAACTGCGCTTCCCACGGGCGATGGTTATGCCGCTTAAAACAGTAAATGTAACGATGTTTTTACATTTTTTGGTGCATTTTAACGTTTTTAGTCTAATGTAGGCATTTCATCGCCCTACCTTGAACCGTTTCGCGTCAAATCGGCTTCGTTTTCCCAGCGATTCCCGCAGGTGATTGTTATGCCCCTTCTAACAGTATATATATCCATATTTTTACATTTTTTGGTGCATTTCATCGTTTTTAGTAAAATGCATAATTTTCATCTCCCTATCGTTAACCGTATGACGTCGATGTATAAATGTCATCGCCCTACCTCGTACCGTTTGGCGTAAAATCGTTTTCATTTTTTCTGAACTCAATAAAAACAGCGATTCCCACGGGCGATGGCAATGCCGCTTCTAACAGTAAATGTAGCAATATTTCTACAATTTTTGGTGCATTTCATCGTTCTTAGTCTAATGTATTAATATCATCGCCCTACCTGGAACCATTTGGCGTAAAATCGGCTTCATTTTTTATGAACTCAATGGAATCTGCGTTTCCCACGGGCGATGGTAATGCCGCTTCTAACAGTAAATATACCCATATTTTAACAATTTTTGGTGCATTTCATCGTTCTTAGTCTAATGTATGAATTTTATCATCCTACCTTGAACAGTTTGGTTTCAAATCGGCTTCATTTATTGTGAACTCTATGGAAACAGCGATTCCCACGGGCGACAGATATGCTGCTTCTTAGAGTAAATGTACCAAAATTTTACGTTTTTTGGTGCATTTCATCGTCCTTAATCTAATGTATAAATTTAATTGCCCTACCTTGAACTGTTGGACGTCAAATCGGCTTCATTTATGATGAACTCAACGGTAACTGCGATTCCCACGGGCGATGGTTATGCGGCTTCTAACAGTAAATGTTATCTTATCTTAACATTTTTTGGTGCATTTCATCGTTCTTAGTCTAATGTATGAATTTCATCGCCGTACCTTGAACCGTTTGATGTCAAATCGGCTTCGTTAATCCTGAATTCCATGGTAACAGCGATTCTTACGGGCAATGGTTATGCCGTTTCTAACAATAAATGTACCTATATTTTTACATTTCTTTGTGCATTTAATAGTTCTTAGGAAAATGCATAATTTTCATCGCCCTATCCTTAACCGTATGGCGTCCAACCGGCTTCATTTTATCTAAAATCAATGGAAAGAGCAATTCCCACGGGCGATGTTAATACCGCTTCTAACAGTAAATGTGCCAACATTTTTCCATTTTTTGGTGCATTTCAACTTTCTTAGTCTAATGTGTAAATTTCATCGCCCTACCTTGAACGGTTTGGCGTAAAACCGGCTTCATTTATTCTGAACTCCATGATAAAAGCGATTCCCACGGGCGATGGTTGCCCCTTCTAACAGTAAATATGCCCATATTTTTACATTTTTTGGTGCATTTTATTGTTCTTAGTCTAATATATAAATTTCATCGCCCTATCTTGAACCAATTGGCGTCAAATCGGCTTCATTTATTCTGAAATCAATGGAAACAACGACTCTAACGGGCGCTTCTTACAGCAAATGTAACGATGTTTTTACATTTTTTGGTGCATTTCTACGTTTTTAGTCTAATGTATAAATTTCATCGCCCTACCATTAACCATTTGGCGTGATATCGTCTTCGTTTATCCTGAATTCCATGGTAACAGCGATTCCTAGGGGCGATGGTTAGACCGCTTCTAACAGTAAATGTACCCATACAAAAACAATTTTTAGTGCATTTTATCGTTTTTAGTCTAACGTATAAATTTCGTCGCCTCATTTTGAACCGTTTAGCGTCAAATTGGATTCATTTATTCTGAACTCAATGGAAACAGAGATTCCCTCGGGCGATAGTGATGCCGCTTCTAAACGTAAATGGTCCAATATTTTTACATTTTTTGGTGCATTTCATCGTTCTTAGTTCACTGTATAAACTTCATCAGCCTACCTTGAACCGTTTGGCGTCAAATCGGCTTCGTTTATCCTAAATTTACCAGATATATTTTAACATTTTTAGTGCATTTTATTGTTCTTAGTCTAATATATAAATTTCATCGCCCTACCTTGAACGGTTTGGCGTCAAACCGGCTTCATTTATTCTGAACTCAATGATAACAGCGATTCCCACGGGCGATAGTAAAGCCCCTTCTAATAGTAAATATACGGATATTTTTACATTTTTTGGTGCATTTCGTCGTTCTTAGTCTAATGTATTAATATCATCGCCCTACCTGGAACCATTTGGCGTAAAATCGGCTTCATTTTTTATGAACTCAATGGAATCTGCGTTTCCCACGGGCGATGGTAATGCCGCTTCTAACAGTAAATATACCCATATTTTAACAATTTTTGGTGCATTTCATCGTTCTTAGTCTAATGTATGAATTTTATCATCCTACCTTGAACAGTTTGGTTTCAAATCGGCTTCATTTATTGTGAACCCTATGGAAACAGCGATTCCCACGGGCGACAGATATGCTGCTTCTTAGAGTAAATGTAGCAAAATTTTACGTTTTTTGGTGCATTTCATCGTCCTTAATCTAATGTATAAATTTAATTGCCCTACCTTGAACTATTGGACGTCAAATCGGCTTCATTTATTATGAACTCAACGGTAACTGCGATTCCCACGGGCGATGGTTATGCGGCTTCTAACGGTAAATATACCAATATTTTTATATTTTTTGGCGCAATTCATCGTTCTTAGTATAATGTATGAATTTTATTTCCCTATCTTGAACGGTTTGGCGTCAAACCGGCTTCATTTATTCTGAACTCCTCCATTTCATCGTTCTTTGTGTAATGTATAAATTTTATCGCCCTACCTCGAAACGTTTGGCGTAAAATCGGCTTCATTTTTTATGAACTCAGTGGAATCTGCGATTCCCACGGGCGATGGTAATGGGCGATGGGGTTTTTCCCTATGGTCGTGGTCTGGGAACAAGGTATCAATACACAATCATTTGTGTATTGATACCTTGTTCCCAGACCACGACCATAGGGAAAAACCCCCGATCCCGTCCTCTTCCCCCGCGGCCCGAAGAGCTTTGCGGCGCACCGTGGGACACCCTCAACGAGACACCCCCCTCCATTCGGCCACGACGCGCTCTCCGGACTCCTAGGGTCTTTGCACATTGTCTTCCCCAACCCTCTTCCCCCCACCCCACTCACATAGTCACCCATTCTGCCTTCCACCGTCCCCCCTCTTCCCCTCTTTTCCTCCACCCTCCCCTTACTTGCCTTTAATCATATATATACTGGACTCTGAGGTTTAACTATCACCTGATGATGATGTAGTAACATTGAAACCGGTCGCATTAAATTTTATTTTTGTGGAAAATTGCTATTTTTAATTAATCATGATATTCCACCATATCACGCCTGAAACGTCTCTTTTTATTCCTACTTTAACTGTTTCGCGTCAAATCCGCTTAATTTATCCTGAACTCAATGGAAACAGCGGTTCCCAAGGGCGATGGTTATACCGCTTCTAACAGTAAATGTAGTCATATTTTTACATTTTTTGTTGCATGTCATCGTTTTTAGTCTTATGTATAAATTTTATCGCCCTACCTTGATCCGTTTTGCGTCAAATCGGCTTCGATTTTTCTGAACTCAATTAAAACAGCGTTTTCCCACGTGCGATGGTTATGCCGCTTCTCACCGTAAATATACACATATTTTTACACTATTGGTTGCACTTAATCGTTCTGAGTCTAATGTATAAATTTAATCGCCCTACCTTGAGCCGTTTTGCGTCAAATCGGCTTAATTTTTTATTTACTTAATGGAAACGGCGATTCACGCGGGCGAATATTATGCCGCTTCTATGATTAAATGTACCCATATTTTTACATTTTTTGTTGCATGTCATCGTTTTTCGTCTAATGTATAAATTTCATCGGCCTACTTTGATCCGTTTTGCGTCAAATCGGCTTCGATTTTTCTGAACTCAATGGAAACAGCGTTTTCCCACGTGCGATGGTTATGCCGCTTATAACAGTAAATGTACCCATATTTTTACATTTTATGTTGCATGCCATCGTTCTTAGTCTAAAGCTTAAATTTAATCCACCCGCTATCTTTCCATCTCACCTCGCATAGACCTAAATTAGCTATATTTCCCCTTTCCATCTCTCGCTTAACATTCTCCAATTTCCCTGTCCTCATCATTGTCCTAACATTTTACGTTCCTATTCTAACTCGAGAAGAAATTGTCTTCTTATACATGGGATCAATGAAGAAAAAGGTGAGAACTGTTTGCGTGTAGCCACAGATTTCTTCATTAATAAATTAAAGGTAAGCGTGAACCCCATGTCCTTTGACCGAAGCCACAGGATAGGTCCATTTAAGGAATCCCACAAGTATCCTCGACCCATCATCGTAAAGTTTATCTCCTATCAAGATAGGGATCAAGTGTGGAGGGCAAAAAGAAACCTAAAAGCGAGCGGGTTTCTCATAACAGAGTCACTCACAGCCACTAGGAAGCGTCTGCTACTTGCCGCCAAAGATCTCGCCGGGCCGAAGAACGTATGGACACAAGATGGTAAAATAACTATTTTAAAACCTGATGGCTCCAGGATTTATGTATCAAATGAAGGAGACATGCAGCAGGCGAGTGTTGGTTATAACTCTCGCAATATTTCATCGAGGAGCGGACGCCGCTAACTCAGTGTGTGAATTGCCTTGAAGGCATACTTGCCTACCACGAGCAATTTTGACCAACCGCTTGCAGATAGATTAAAATAATTAAATACAGTGATTTGTGACTTGCCAGAGCTCTCTTTACTACCGCGAACACATTCCCTCATAGTACCTTACCGCGCCGCACTCTTACCTTTTGGTACTCGAAATTCCTGCCTTCCGTGCTTTGTGCCTCTACATTCTCGTCGCCCACTCTCCGGAAATTGCTCCTGATCTGCCTTCTTTCATTCTGTGCTAGTGACTTCCCACCACATCTTACTCCTGCATCTCTAACCTTCTATACCCTGTTGCTGCTTGATCCAGCTCACCTGTTGCTGATCTACGTTGCGAAGTCATCAAGTGAAAAGTGATTTAGTGTCAGTGCCCAGTGCTTTTCCCCTAGTTGTCTTAAATAGTGCCTCCCCTTTAAATAGTGTTTTATATTCTTTTTCCCATCTACATCTACATCTACTCAATACCCCGCAAGCCGCCGCAAGGGCGTGTGGCGGGGGGTGCTAGGACACCACCCATAATTTAGAAAAGAAAAATAATAAAAAAAAATCGCATGCAATAACGACAAAATCATATATAAAAAAAAACATGGCATACATTCATGCATGAACACTTACACCCCACACACATGCAAACACTCAAACTACCAACTAACATACACATGCACCTGTTCCCATTTGAATAATCATCCCGTAGTCCTGTGTTTAGAAGTAATTTAGTGAAAATTTATTTAGTGTCAGTGCGTAATGCTTTTCCCATATCTCACTTGATAGTGCCTTCCTTTCAATTGAGTTTGCAGGATCTTTATTTACTTGTTTCTTGCAATTGTTTAGTCTTTGCGTAGTGCAGTGCTTAGCGCCCATCCCATCTAGTGCTTTTCTGAACAATCTCGTAGACTACCTTAACAAATACAGTGTATCGCTATTAACGTACCAATGCTTTTAATCTTGTAAATACTTAGATCTTTAATATTTTTAATTCTTTCCTCTTATGCTTCTGCTTGTGTTAATCTAGATAGCTTCGCTATTTCCAGTATTTATCTAAGAAGTATGATGAACCCCTCTTTTGGCTCTCAGGTTCCTAAAAACATAACTTCCCAGTCGTCACCCGTAAGCCATTACGCCTTCCCAAATTCCCAAACTCATTATCGCATACCCACTACCTTACCCCCACGGCAGGACACCCTCGGCCATACCCCGCCAGTAACACCATCACCGCAGGATGCTCTCCCACTCCTTTCCACTCAAAATACCTTGACCCCCACAGGTAACATCGCTAATCCTTGTCCCTCATACACGACTGAATTCCCCGATAATGACCTTGTGTCATTACATTTTACCCAGCTACCCACAAAATACCGGTTCGGATTTTCCCAAACCTTTTCGCCCTTAGACCCTTTTGCACCAGAATTCTTCCCTAAAAGCCACCACAGATCCCTAAATCCTCTGGCACCGGAATTCGTCTCTTTCCAACTTGAAGGTAAAAATACGTGTCGAAGACTTTCCTCTGCAACCAATGATCTACGTGAACGATACGTGGCTCCAAGTAAATTCTTTAACAATCAATTAACCTTATGCAGCATTTTTAGATCTCACCCTCGTTCTTTTCAAATAATTTACCTCAACGCCCAAAGTCTCTCTGCGCACCTTGACGAATTGTGTCAACTTCTACCTGACAACGACGTTCATGCAATTTCCATCGCTGAGACTTGGCTTAAGCCTCATATGCCTACCTCATCCATCGACATTCCTGGCTACAACTTCTATCGACATGATCGTATCGGCAAGGGTGGTGGAGGCGTAGGTGTCTACGTGAGAAAAGATCTCTCATTCAAAATTATATCAAAAAGTTCTTCCGTTTACTGCAAAAGACCCGAGTTTGCATTCTTAGAGATAACCTTCAACCTACAAAAAATTCTTTTAGGCATAGTTTACCGCCCACCCAAGATAGGTTATTTTTCCGACTTGGAAGAAGCATTATCTTCCCTCATTCCGAACTATGACCATGTTATTATTACCGGTGACTTCAATGCCAACTTTCTTTCCTCAACTCATGACTCTAAAACAATTACTAACTCTATGTCATCCCTCGGTCTTAGTATACTTCCCCTAGAACCTACCCATCATACATCTTCATCAGCCACTTGGCTTGATGCAATAATTACAGCCAACCCTGACAAAATCACAACATATGGGCAACTTTCTGCCCCAGGAATATCCATGCATGATGTGTTATTTTTAACATACTCAGTTAGATGTCCTAAATTTAAGCAGAAATTCATTCTTACTCGCGATTTCAAGTCCATAGATGACAAATACCTGGTATCCGATGCGGCTACCATTCCATGGCAGTCTATAGAATTCATCAACGACATAGATAAAAAAGTAGAACTATTTAATACGTCTTAATACGTTCATACTATTTAATAATTCAAAAAAATGATCTAGGAGACAAACATGCACCGTTTAGAAAAATCCGACTGTCCAAACCACGCTCCCCTTGGATAACACATGAAATAAAATACTTGATGCGTAGGCGTGACGCAGTCTATAGCCTGTTTAAAAAACATAAAAACGAAAATGTATTCAATATTTACAAAAAACTGCGTAACAAAACTAAACAAGTCATTAGAAATTCCAAAATCAGATATGCCTTCCAAATATCTAAAGAGCCCCCGTCACATATTTGGAAAAGCTTGAAGTACCTTGGTGTCGGAAAAACTAAAAATCAACACTCCCTACGTGCTGACATTTCTCCAGACGACCTAAACCGTTTATTCACAACCCCACCGACGGAAATCGACTTTAATGCAAAAAATGAATACATATGCAGTTTGCAAAATTCTGAACCAACTCCAGTTTCTGCTGGAAGCTCATTCAAAATTTCTCCCGTCACACAAGTGGAAGTCCTCCAGGCCCTCAAAAAAATCAAGTCCTCCTCAGATGGAGCTGACGGAATTTCAGCTATTCTCATACAAAAGTTACTTCCCATTGTACTTCCTGTTTTAACTCATATCTTTAATTGGTCTATTTTAACTGAAACATATCCCTCCCTCTGGAAACGTGCCCTCGTCCGTCCCATCCCCAAAAAATCCACACCCAATAACATTGCTGAATACAGACCAATCAGCATCTTGCCTCCTTTATCAAAAGCATTCGAGAGACTCATTCACGAACAAATTTCAAAGTTTCTGAATGAAAATAACTTACTTGATCCTCTACAATCTGGCTTTCGGTCCTCTCACAGCACAGCTACCGCTCTCCTTAAAATAACAGATGACATCCGACTATCCATGGATCGCAAAGAGGTGACAATAATGACTCTCCTAGACTTTACCAAAGCCTTCGACTCTATTGACAAAGATATTCTCTTAGCAAAACTTCAAAACCTGAATTTTTCTTCCTCGTCTTTACTGTGGATTCGCTCATACCTAAGTAACCGATTCCAAAGTGTCACTACACCTAATTCATCCTCTAACGGGCTTCAAAATAACACAACCAAACAGCTACTAAAAGAATGTCGTAGTAAGACGAAAAGTATTATGCGCACAGCACTACACTCTTTTAAATCTAAAATGCTAAGCGAATATCTTGAGGAAAATCCAAAGTCATTCTGGTCCTATGTTAGGGAAATACAGGGTAAACGTCCCACTGTTCACTCTTTGAAGACGGAAAATGGAGAAATCATTACAGATAGCGTGAAAAAGGCAAATATTTTAAACCATTTTTTCCAGAGCGTCTACAACAAAAACACAAACGCACCAAACGATCCTCCACACCCACCCGGGGAACACATGAGCGATCTTACACTGACCAAGCAGGGAATAGTACATCTGCTCCGTAGTATCAAAGCACACAAGGCACCTGGTCCGGAAGAAATACCTGCTAGAATATTAAAGGAATTAGCTGACGACATTGCCCCATTTTTACATATTGTTTTTCTAAAATCGATAGAAGAAGGCTCAGTGCCTCGCGACTGGAAGCTAGCCCATATAACTCCCATCTATAAAGGCGGCGATAGGGATAAACCAACCAATTACCGACCCATTTCTTTAACATCGATCTCTTGTAAAATATTGGAACACGTTATTGTCACTAACATTATGAAATTTCTTGATAGTAGGAAAATACTAATCCACAACCAGCACGGATTTAGGAAAAGCAGATCTTGCGAAACACAACTTGGTCTCTTCATTCACGATATACTTAGATCGGGAGAAAACAACACCCAAGTCGATGCAGTATTCCTGGATTTCAAAAAAGCCTTCGACAAAGTCCCACACAATAAATTGTTACACAAACTTAAATACTATGGGATCAATGAGAAAATAATTAATTGGATTAGGGACTTCTTGTCAAACCGCAAACAAATAGTAGTCATAGATGGGTTGTGCTCAACGGAGAGAGATGTTACTTCGGGCGTCCCCCAGGGAAGTGTAATAGGGCCTCTTCTGTTCTTAATATACATAAATGACTTAAGCACACACGTTAGTAGCAATCTAAGGTTATTTGCTGACGACACGGTGATATACAGGGAAATAAGGAGCCAACTAGATCGCGAGCTACTCTCTAGAGACTTAGACAATATCTCGGGATGGTGCAATAAATGGGGATTAACACTTAATATAGATAAATGTGCAGTTTTGAAATTTTGGAATAAAGGAAGCGAGGAACAGGATATAAACTACAAAATAGAGGGTTCAGTATTGACTACGGCAAATCAAGTTAAATATTTGGGGGTTGTTCTAACACCACGCCTTTCATGGGGAGCACATATCAGGACAATATGCGGATCAGCTTTAAAGAAACTTGGCTTCATAAAACGGGTGGTGGGGAAATGTAATGAAAAAGTTAAAGAGAGGTGTTATTTTGCTCTAGTTAGACCTCATTTGGAATATGCCGCAAGTATTTGGGATCCGTGGGAGAAAATTTGGCAAAAAGAATTAGATAAAGTCCAGAGAAAATCCGCTAGATTTGTTAAAAATTGTTATGATAAAAACACAAGTGTGACAGGTCTCTTAGGGGATTTAGGCTGGGAACCACTTGAAGTGCGGAGAGAACAAGCGAGGCGTAGACTTTTAGAAAGGTTCAGAACAAACGAGTTTAAATATGACACTGAAGGAATAATAATCGCCCCACACTACTTAGGTAGATCAGACCACAAAGATAAACTAAGGGAGATAGATTCCAAGACAGATAGGTACAAATACTCATTCTTTCCCCGAACAATCAGTAATCATAATAGCAAGAAACCGAAGTCACTTTAGAAATATTAAAAACTTTGAATTTACAAGTCGGAACAAAATTAAACACTATAGAGATGTTAGGTATACTTTCAGGTGCATGTGTATGTTAGTTGGTAGTTTGAGTGTTTGCATGTGTGTGGGGTGTAAGTGTTCATGCATGAATGTATGCCATGTTTTTTTTATATATGATTTTGTCGTTATTGCATGCGATTTTTTTTTTTAATTATTTTTCTTTTCTAAATTATGGGTGGTGTCCTAGCACCCCCCGCCACACGCCCTTGCGGCGGCTTGCGGGGTATTGAGTAGATGTAGATGTAGAAATACACAGGGGTGTTCCACAAGGGTCCATTCTTGGACCTTTGCTTTTTTCCCTGTATATAAACGATATTAGTAAATGCATTTTAAATTGCAATCATCACCTTTATGCCGATGATTTACAAATATATCACCATTCCCGCCTTCAAGACCTACCTACAATTATAAACGAAATTAATGCAGATCTGGCTGCTTTGTCACTATGGGGAATAAAAAATGTATTGAAAATAAACCCAATCAAAAGTCAGTCCATCATAATTGGATACCATAAAATACATTCTAAAATAAGTATTGATAAACTACCACCACTAAAATTGCAAGGATCTATCATATCATACCTAAGGACAGTAAATAATTTAGGCTTAACCATAAATGAAACATTATCTTGGACTGATCATGCAATTGCTATCTGCAGAAAAATTAACTCATCCCTGCATTCACTGAAAAGGTTAAAGCACATTGCTCCCCCCTCCTTAAAGATGCTTCTTGTGTCCACTCTTCTCATACCCCACTTTGATTACTGTGATGTAGTATACCAAGACCTTTCAGGCGAACTATAAACCAAACTCCAGAAGACCCATAATTCCTGTGTGCGGTTCATATGTGATCTTAGGAAGTACGATCATATTTCCGACTCATTTAATAGAATATCCTGGTTAAAGCTAGAAGGCCGCAGGCATTTACATATTCTTTCACTTCTCTACGGAATACTTTCAAAGCACACACCTAAATATCTATACAAAAACTTCCTCTTCATCAACTCAATCCACAACAGAAATACCAGGGGTAATAATAAACTTCTTGTCCCACACCATCGCACGGAAATCTATCACAAATCTTTTCATGTTACAGCATGCCGTCTGTGGAACTCTCTCCCAGATGACATAAAAAACTCTTCATCAACAACAACATTTAGAAAAGCACTTCACAAGTTCATTTTCCTCAGGTACTTAACTTAACCAGTATCCCTCCGTCATTCCACTCAGCTGTTATACAGATCACTGTGTCTACTTTGTTTTTTACCCTGCTTTTTGTTTTGTCATCTCAAGCGGTAGGAGTTCGCATAATTATTTTTAGAAACATCACGCTTCTCATTACTCCGCATGTGTTGTCAATGTATTTAATTTCTCCAATTCAATTTCAGTAACTTAATAATATGTATACTCTGTAAAAATGATTGTTACAATGTACATGTATCTTTCCTCTAATTAATAGGGTTTTCGCAGGTTTTTCACACCCCCCTTCTCTTCGTGGGTGTTTATCCTGCGTGGGTTTTTACTAGTTGAGCAATGCCACGCTCTCCCTAGCTTTTCCCACAAACCTCATTCTTTGCTTAGACTTTCCTCATTTTATTGTACTCTATCTTCACTGTCATTTAATTTGAGTATTTGAAGGAGTATTCTTAATTTATATATGTATATGTATGTATGTATGGGTGTGTATGTGCGTACTTATGTATGTATTTATGCATGTGTATGAATGCATGTATGTATGTTTTCTGTGTGTATATGTATGTGTGTGTGGATATGTATGTATATGTGTATGTATGTGTATGCATATAGGTATATATGTGTGTGTATGTGTATGTATGTGTATGTGTGTGTCTATATATATGTATATACTTTTTTCTTTTCGATGTGCAAATTTGGATTAATGAATTTATGTCTATCTCTATGTGTTTATGTTTAGATTTGAATGTAACTGTAAGTTTAAATGGCTAATATAATATGTATATGACGATGGGTTAAATGGAAGAAGGGACCATTTGGTCTCAATTTCGCCCAAATAAAGACCACTATCTATCTATCTAACTAATTTGGTCTTTTTCTCCTGCGTCTTCTGTCCTGCTGCTGCTGGTTTTCCCTTGCAAGGGTTTCGTGGGATGACGACCGCGGAAGCCTTGCCTCCCCCGCTGCCGGGCACGACACACGGCCGATTGGGCCGAGCCCCGTGGTTGCCAGGACTCAAAATATCTCTATTGTCCATCATATTTTTCTTGGGAATGATAATTGAGGTGGTTTCCCGTTGCCTTCCTCAATAGTGTTTTTAACGTGACACCATCACTTACTGGCCGCCTCTCTGGGGTCAGACGCCATTGCAGCCGCCTCACTGAGGAACAGACGCTGCGTGGACTACCTTTCGTCTGGCTCCTAACCTTCGACCTATCTGGCATGGGTGACCCTACCAGGAGCAATAATTATTACTCCCGCCAGCACAGCTCTAGGGGTCATCGGAACGCACAAGCCCTCCCACCACGTCAAGGTTGTAGTCCGGGGAGGGATATATATATATATATATATATATATATATATATATATATATATATATATATATATATATATATATATATATATATAAATTTTTTTTCAAACACGAAATCCCGCCAAACGGCAAACAAATTATCACTTATATGGAAACAGTTATACAGATATAGGGAAAAGGGATAGGGACACACATAAAGCACGAACACAGGAGAGGTGTGGAAGGCGGAATCAAGGAGATCGCGAGGGTGAAAATATTTCCTAGACCAGGATCCCCATCTAGGAAATATTTTCACTCTCGTGATCTCCTTAATTCCGCCATCCCCACCTATCCTGTGTTCGTCCTTTATGTGTGTTCCTGTCCCTTTTCCTTATATCTGCTTCTATATATATAAATATATATATATATATATATATATATATATATATATATATATATATATTGTAATTGTAAGGTAATCTACCGGTTAAGGTATTTTTTTTGATGGACACAACTACCAAACAAATATTTTATTACTCCTACAAAACACAAAATCCATCATCCTACTCTATATCAGGTCCGTCTTCATCTCCGAGTACTTTCTTCCTCCCTTCATCCCGTCCAACATCCCTATCCTGTTCCTTCCCTATCCTCTTTTGCCCAACATTCTACCCTCTGTCACAGTCTTCAACATCCCACCGCCGGTCAATACCCCCTTCATCCACTTTTCCTGCCTCCACAGGATTTCTCCCAACAAACCCCTCTCTTCGCCCACCATACCAAGTACTTCCCCATTTGTTTTCTTCTCTGTCCATTTCACCTTCTCCATTCTTCTCCACACCCACATTTCAAAAGCCTCCAGCCTACGTCTATCCTCCTGCTTCAATGACCACGTTTCCGCACCGTACAAAGCTACGCTCCATATCAAAGTTTTTACGAGTCTTGTCTTAACATCCTTACTCAGAGTCCCCGTCATCAACTCCCTCCTCCTTGTGAAAGCCTCTTTGCCTAGCGCAATTCTTCTCCTTACGTCCCTACTACTTTGACCGTGTTGGTCCAAAACACTACCGAGATACGTAAACTGCTCTACCTGCTCTAGTTTTTGCCCTCCTATTTTCATGTTAAGTTTGGCCTTTTTCTTTCTAGAAAATCGCATAACCTTTTTTTCATTAATGTTGATTCTCATCCCATACCTGTCGCACTGAATTTCCAATTCACTCAGCAATGCTTGCAGCCCCTTGGCTGACTGACAAACTAAAGCTTGGTCATCAGCAAGCCTAACTGATTTTACGAATTCCCCGCCCACTTTCATTCCTACCTCGAGTTCTTCCCATGCCTCTTTAATCATTTCCTCTGCATACAGGTTGAACAGCAACGGTGATAATGGGCAACCCTGCCTTACACCCCTTCCAAACACTGCCCATCCTGACTCCCCGTATCCCACCCGCACCTGAGCAGTCTGAGACATGTACAGGTTGCGGATTAGCCTCCTTTCCCTCCAATCTATTCCTATTCTCTGCAATATACTCATTAGTTTTTCCCAATTCACCTTATCAAACGCTTTTTCGAAATCTACGAAACAGGCAAATACCTCCTGGTTGTGTTCTATATTCCCCTCGATTAATAATCTCATTACTGCAATGGCATCACGCGTACCTCTCCCCTTCCTAAACCCAAACTGATCATCCCCTAAGTAATCATTTGCCCTACTCTCTATCCTTTTGTTTATGATCCTGAGAACAACTTTTGCTGCGTGGGATATCAAACTAATTGTCCTATAGTCTTCACATGACGTGGCCTTTACCTTTTTCGGAATAGGAACTAAAACTGATCTCACAAATTCTTCCGGCCAGATTCCCTCCTCATAAATACTACGGATCAGCCCATATAGCCTCTTCCTCGCACATTTTCCTAAGCATTTTAAAAGTTCCACGGGAATGTTATCTACCCCCACGGCCTTATTTAGTTTTATCTCCATTAATGCCCTTTCTATCTCATGGTCTAGTATGCGTGGACCTAAGGTGTCCTCCTCTACGTCATTTTCTTTTTCAATGTCTAACTTTGTTGGTCTGAGTTCTTTACCATACAGTTCTTCTATATACTCCTTCCATCTCTCTTGGATCTTTCCTGCGTCAACTATTACCTTACCCGCCTTATCTCTAACTGTAAGCATAGTTCTTCCTTTCTTACTTCCCGATAACGAGTTAACTTTGCTGTACAGCGCACCGATTTCACCCATCCTCTGCAGACTTTCCATATCCTCGCACTGCGTCGTCCACCATGCTTCTTTTGCTTTATTTGTTGCCCGCCTCAATTTATTGTTCAATTCTTTGTACTTCATTTTGCCTAATTCTGTATTTATATTCTTCCATTTTCTCCGCTCATCCATCTTTGTAAACATCTCATCGGTGATCCATGGTTTCCTAGTCCTTTTAGCGTTAACGGTTCCAGTAGTGTCTTTTGCGGCTTTAGACAACCCCTTCTTGATCATTTCCCATTTTTCTTCGATAGTACTAAGCCCTTTACCATCCTCCATGATTTTCTCTACCGCCTGTTTGTATTCCTTCCTTTTCAACCCATTTAACGCTTCTACATTCCATTTTCTAACTCGCCGCCCCTGCCTTATCTTTTTGAAACGTACGCTACATTTCATAACAACTTAATTGTGGTCTGAGTCCGCATCCGCTCCCGGGAAGCTGTGGGAATTTATCACACTTTTCCTAAACCTGTGTCTAACAAGGATATAATTTAGCTGATATCTTCCTGAGTCACCTGGCATTTTCCATGTATACCTGCGTCTTTTGTGGTGTCTAAACCAAGTGTAGGTGATGACTAACCCCTGTCTTCTGCAGAACTCAACTGCTTTCTCCCCGCGGTCATTCCTCGTGCCTAAACTGTAGTCCCCCACCTCATCACCATCTCTTCCTTCGCCTACCGTCGCATTCCAATCCCCCATCACTATCAAATGTTTCCCTGCAGGAACACACTCGATCATGTCCTCTAACTGATCGTATATCCTATCGACCTCTTCTTTCTTATGGTTGCTCGGTGGCATGTATACCTGAATAATAACTAAGTTCGTCGGTTCTGCTTTTATCTCCACTAGTAGTATTCTATCCGTTACCTGCTGTATGTTGACTACGCTTCTCCCTACCTCTTCATTTAATACAATGGCAACCCCTCGTTGGCTCTCGTCCCCGCCGCTGTATATTATTCTATACTTATCACTCCAGTAATCCCCGCTATCTTTCCATCTCACCTCGCATAGACCTAAAATATCTATATTTCCCCTTTCCATCTCTCGCTTCACATTCTCCAATTTCCCTGTCCTCATCATTGTCCTAACATTCCACGTTCCTATTCTAACTAATTTGGTCTTCTTCTCCTGCGTCTTCTGTCCTGCTGCTGCTGGTTTTCCCTTGCAAGGGTTTCGTGGGATGACGACCGCGGAAGCCTTGCCTCCCCCGCTGCCGGGCACGACACACGGCCGATTGGGCCGAGCCCCGTGGTTGCCAGGACTCAAAATATCTCTATTGTCCATCATATTTTTCTTGGGAATGATAATTGAGGTGGTTTCCCGTTGCCTTCCTCAATAGTGTTTTTAACGTGACACCATCACTTACTGGCCGCCTCTCTGGGGTCAGACGCCATTGCAGCCGCCTCACTGAGGAACAGACGCTGCGTGGACTACCTTTCGTCTGGGTCCTAACCTTCGACCTATCTGGCATGGGTGACCCTACCAGGAGCAATAATTATTACTCCCGCCAGCATAGCTCTAGGGGTCATCGGAACGCACAAGCCCTCCCACCACGTCAAGGTTGTAGTCCGGGGAGGGATATATATATATATATATATATATATATATATATATATTGTATAACATTTAGCACTAGTGGACACAGACAAAAAAAAACACAGAAACACACAAAAAAAAGAGACTCACTATTTTTCGAATTTTCGGTGGTCGTTGCCACCTTTATCAAGGAAGAGAGGGACAGAACTGAAGGGAATACGAGGGCTGGAGCGATGGATGGAAGGGGAAGGTGGGGAGAGAATTCCGAAGGAACCGGTTTGGAGGGGCAGTGTTAGAAGGGTGGGGAAAATGTAGAAGGTGATGGGGGTGGAAGGGGATGAAAATATAATTAGAGCAGGGTAATTAGTGCCTAATATTGATTCCTGGCCAGTTCCAGGACTCCAAGAGCCAGATGAAGGATTGCTCTAATGTCTTGAGTTTCAGTGGAGGATCAGAGGGTGGGAGGGATGCTATGATGGATACACTATAGCATTTATCAAAGGGAGTGTTGTGTTCGGAGGCGTGTTTGGGGATTGGGAGCATATCAATTAAGGAAGAGTTTTTGCATGAGGCTCGGTGGTTGTTGATTCTGATATTGAGGGTTGTGGTGGTCTGCCCAATATAATAGGCAGGGCCAAGTTGGCACTTCAGAAGGTACACTACATTGCTAGATGTGCAAGTAGAGGAGGGAATTGGTGGGAGAGAGTTAAAAAGCGGGTGGGAGAGGGATGGGATTTTGGCTTTGAAAATGGGGCATGTTTTGCATCTGGGTTTATTGCATGGCGTTGGAGTGGTTTTAGGACGGGTTGGGGATTTAAGGAGTGGATTTGTTGATTTGAGGAGATCGGATAGGTTGGCGGGGCGTTTGAAAGTAACTGAGGGGCATTTGGGAAAAAGGTTGGCGGTGGCATTATGATTTTTTAGGATAGGGTAGAGGTCTTTTAGGATTGATCGTATAGATTATAAGCCCGGGAAGTATGTTGTGCAAATTGAGAGAGGGTGGGGTTCCGTGGTGGAGGAAGGTTTGGGAGTGTACGCATGTTTTCGGATTCTTTTGTTCAGGAGGGATTCGGGATAACCTCTTTTGAGGAGGGAACAGTGTAGACTTGAAAGGAAATAATCAAGGGAATCAGGGTCACTGCAAATTCTGTGTCCTGTTATGGATAGGGAGTAAGGAATGGAGCGTTTTGTGTGATATGGGTGGCAACTATTGTAGTGTAAGTATTGCTGTTTTTTTGTGGGTTTAATATGTACGGAGGTGTGAAATGTTTGGTTTCTTAATGTAACATTTACATCCAGGAAGGTGATTTGGGAGGAGGAAACTGTAGAACTGAAGGAGACAGAGTACGAAGCATTGAGGTCGGAAATGAAAGCTTTCAGGGAATCGGTACCATGTGGCCAAAGGAGGAAGATATCATCGATGTATCTGAGCCACAATAGAGGTTTCAGTGGTTGTTTTGACAGGAATTCCTTCTCTGCAAGACCAAGAAAGAGGTTTGCATAGGAGGGGCTGAACCTGCTACCAATGGCACGGCCCTTGATTTGTAAGAAGAATTTGTCGTTAAAGGAAAAGGAGTTGCGGGTGAGGATGAACTCGGAAAGACTAAGGAGAAAATCTGTGCTGGGTATGAGTGGCTCAGGGCGTTGGGAGAGGTAATGTTTGAGAGCGGAGAGACCTTCTAAGTGGGGAATCGATGTGTATAGGCTATGTGTATGTTCTGAAAAGGCTAAAATCAACCTCCCTCCCTCCAGATACTGAGATTATTATTGGTACCATAGATGCAACATCCCTATACACATCGATTCCCCAGTCAGAAGGTCTCTCCGCTCTCCCGCAACTCCTTTTCCTTTAACGACAAATTCTTCTTACAAATCAAGGGCCGTGCCATTGGTAGCAGGTTCAGCCCTTCCTATGCAAACCTCTTTCTTGGTCTTGCAGAGAAGGAATTCCTGTCAAAACAACCACTGAAACCTCTATTGTGGCTCAGATACATCGATGATATCTTCCTCCTTTGGCCACATGGTACCGATTCCCTGAAAGCTTTCATTTCCGACCTCAATGCTTCGTACTCTGTCTCCTTCAGTTCTACAGTTTCCTCCTCCCAAATCACCTTCCTGGATGTAAATGTTACATTAAGAAACCAAACATTTCACACCTCCGTACATATTAAACCCACAAAAAAACAGCAATACTTACACTACAATAGTTGCCACCCATATCACACAAAACGCTCCATTCCTTACTCCCTATCCATAACAGGACACAGAATTTGCAGTGACCCTGATTCCCTTGATTATTTCCTTTCAAGTCTACACTGTTCCCTCCTCAAAAGAGGTTATCCCGAATCCCTCCTGAACAAAAGAATCCGAAAACATGCGTACACTCCCAAACCTTCCTCCACCACGGAACCCCACCCTCTCTCAATTTGCACAACATACTTCCCGGGCTTATAATCTATACGATCAATCCTAAAAGACCTCTACCCTATCCTAAAAAATCATAATGCCACCGCCAACCTTTTTCCCAAATGCCCCTCAGTTACTTTCAAACGCCCCGCCAACCTATCCGATCTCCTCAAATCAACAAATCCACTCCTTAAATCCCCAACCCGTCCTAAAACCACTCCAACGCCATGCAATAAACCCAGATGCAAAACATGCCCCATTTTCAAAGCCAAAATCCCATCCCTCTCCCACCCGCTTTTTAACTCTCTCCCACCAATTCCCTCCTCTACTTGCACATCTAGCAATGTAGTGTACCTTCTGAAGTGCCAACTTGGCCCTGCCTATTATATTGGGCAGACCACCACAACCCTCAATATCAGAATCAACAACCACCGAGCCTCATGCAAAAACTCTTCCTTAATTGATATGCTCCCAATCCCCAAACACGCCTCCGAACACAACACTCCCTTTGATAAATGCTATAGTGTATCCATCATAGCATCCCTCCCACCCTCTGATCCTCCACTGAAACTCAAGACATTAGAGCAATCCTTCATCTGGCTCTTGGAGTCCTGGAACTGGCCAGGAATCAATATTAGGCACTAATTACCCTGCTCTAATTATATTTTCATCCCCTTCCACCCCCATCACCTTCTACATTTTCCCCACCCTTCTAACACTGCCCCTCCAAACCGGTTCCTTCGGAATTCTCTCCCCACCTTCCCCTTCCATCCATCGCTCCAGCCCTCGTATTCCCTTCAGTTCTGTCCCTCTCTTCCTTGATAAAGGTGGCAACGACCACCGAAAATTCGAAAAATAGTGAGTCTCTTTTTTTTGTGTGTTTCTGTGTTTTTTTTTGTTTGTGTCCACTAGTGCTAAGTGTTATACATTATTATTCACGTCCGTGAGACTTTCAAAAAGTGTTATATATATATATATATTTATATGCACCCAAGAATTAGAATTTCCTCTGGGAAAATGAGGCCGCTTAGGCTAAACTATTAGGATGAAATCCTTGTGTTAGATTGTTGTCGAATAGTTGATAAATATGGTCGCAAATACATGTTCCTTTAGTCACCATAAAGCAAGGGAAAAGGGTACACCTCACATCTGACACATTAATTTCATTTTCTGTCGATTTATAAGGAATTCCATGTAAAAAATGACCTTGAGATAACTGGGTTCTTGACAAATGCTTTATAAAAACACACCTAAACATTTTCCACCGAAGATCTCCAGGCAAATACAGATAACCTACAACACGCCATGCAGTGCATTTGTGCAATGGGTGGGAGATATAATGGTAATTACGGAGCATGTGTGTACTTTTTCAGATGATTTTAACTTTCTACGCTCTCAAAGTGCTTGTGGGAATTGGCGAATATTAGCCGCCGATTCCTTTTTGAGAATATTGCGATGGAACGAATAACACAAACCGTTCTTAAATTCCGTTTATATTATATTCTCCTCTCTTCTGCACAAAATACCATTCCTCCCACCCCTAATGCCAATTTCCCCTTTTTCACAGCCTTCGTCATCTTATCGCCTGGGGATCGAGATGTCGCCGTGGCTATCGTATTGGCTTCCCACCCAGAGGGTTCAAATCCCGGCGGTGTTGAATATTTTTCAGAGGTATCTCGATCCCCACTTGAGGTGCTTTGTGGAGGGCACTTTGAGTGAGTACGCCGTCCGTCGGATGGGACGTTAAACTACGGACCCCTTGGCCCCTTTCGTGAAGAGTAGGCTAATGCCGACGCCGGGTTTCTCTCCACCCTTCATCCTTTCCAATCCATCCCTTATGGCGCAAATGACCTCAGCTGTCGGTCGCCTCCCCTAAATACTTCTTCTACTCCTATCGCCCATCAAAATGCTCTCTATATCTATCTTTCCTGTCCCCCTTGGATTTCTTCCAAGAATCCTCTCTGCTCCCCCCTAATACTTCTTAGTTTGTTTTTCTTTGCTTCCATTTTACCCTCTGCATATCCACATCTCAGGGGTTCTAATCTATGCATATCATGTTCCCACAACGGCCATGTATCCACATTATGTGTGCAAAACTACGGTCCATATTAAAGTTTTGACGAGCATTTTTTTGACATCCTTGCACAACGTTTCTGTCATCAATTCCCTTCTCCTTGCGGAAGTTTCTTCACCTAACGGAATTTTTCTTCTTATATTCCTGCTACTTTGATCACCTGAGTCCAATACACTTCCAAGATATATAGACTGATCCGTCTGCTGTAGTTATTGCCCTTTTATTTAAGCCTTAAAACATAGACTCTACCTCTTTCTTAAAAACCCTAAAGCAGTTGTTTTGTTAACACTGATTCCATCCTACCATACTGACCCATCATACAGCTTTTCGTATACGCCTAACAATTATTGACACCCCATCCATACTAAATAGACTTTGTACTTTTCCACAGATCTGTGGAAAAGTACTAAGTCGTTTTACTATGGATATTCTTGGATTGGATTGGATATGGATACTTCCACGAGATGAAGCCTGAAACAGTTGACAATGTAACTGATTTTAATGGATTCCCCTTTGAATTTCATCAAGGCTCCCATCCCTTTCCACCCAGTAGACCACTTTAAAAATTAAATTTAAGTCTTTATTCAGAGGACTTGTGAATACAGGTGTAACTTGGAGAAACATGCCTCAGAGTTTTGCGAGACCTATCGGTAGAGCAACGATGTCGTGATTTGGTGGGAACTTCAAACGCTGGCGGAAATATTATCGAGCTGTTTGTGGTCGATTACCAGAGGACTATAGAAAAATGTTTGATTGCCATCATGTATGCTGAATGCACCTAGACCAAATGGTAAATCACCCATCTGTCGATACATCATGCCTCCATCTCGCCCTCTCTCCCCAGTACCAGCCACGCCGACGGAAGCAGCCCAAGTGTTCGGGGGGATTGCGGGAGGGGGAGCCCCAGGGAACGGCCCCCGTGTCCCCGTCCCGGCAGCAGTGTGGAGGCCGAGCACAGGAGAGCCAGCGGTCACCTGGGCTGGTCACCTCGACCCCGCCTCTCCTCGTGGAAGGCCGCTGCCTTCACCACCAATACGCGCAGAGGTGAGCAAGGGAAACAACCGGAGGAGAGGCCGGGCCCCTCCTCCTTCGATACCAAGAAATAACTGTTACGCTCAGTTCCAAGGAGTCATGTCTCGTTTAATGCCGCATTCCAAAGATTCATGGCGCCATGTCGATGCAATGCACATTCTTATTTTTTCTTTTCTCAAAACGATGGTTCGAATTGCTTAAGTTGGGAACTTACACTCATATGAAGTGTCGGAATGTCAGCCTGCTACCATGAATTATCAAAGCAATGTACATGTATAACTTTCAATTTGTCCTTATGACTCGTAATTCTTCTTTCATAATTGAAGGGTTTTCTGATTAATGAGATGCACTCACGTACCACCTTCCTTTTTTTCACCCATTTTCACTTGATTTTACAGAACTATAAGCATACCATGGAAAATTATGGCTTTTCATTGAAAGTGATGCAATAGTTTTGTGATCAACTTAATGGATGCAATGGGTCATCATCAATCTGCTTCAAATAGAATGCATTTCTTAACGGCAAATTCCTGACCTTCACTTCATGTGTACGTTTGACACACAAAGATGTCCCAAAGGTTATTGTATCATGATGAACTACTCAAAATTATCAGGAGCAAAATATTGTTCCAGCTGTAAGAATAGTCCTATAGAAAATTGCACCATTTGAAATGCAGTAAATTGGACATTGCTGTATTTTTCCTTCCACTAAAGGTTTCCCATGGGCACCAACCTAACCAAACAGTCACCCATTTTTGTTTTATCTTATTCTATTAATATTATTTATGTATTTCCAATGCATGACCTGATTTATTTTTTGCTCAGTCAGCCTTTTAGATTGCAATGGAAAGCAACGGTCTGTTTGCATATTCCACTCAGTTTCACACATGTGTGCAAATCCAACAGACACAGTGCACTAAAAAGATCCATCTGCACTTTCAGTCCTTAAAGAAGAAGGAACTATGGGAATTTTGATTTCATCGTTGTTGTGACCAATTCAAGGATTGCTTTATATAGTATTTTAAGACTCATTGGTCAACTATGTTTATATACTCTTCTACTCCCATGCAGTCATTTCCTTTAATGCATAACAGATTATTCACAGAAAGTAGAAAGATAAATAGGAAATTGTGCCCATTTTCATCGAACTCGGGCATATATTCTGACTGGTTTTTTAGAGAAACTAAACGGGGTGGGGCACAGGAAGCATTGAGGTGATGTTAGGAACAATTTTTATCAACACAAAATGGAATAGTGATGAAATATTGTTAAAAATTATTTTTAAGTAATGGCTTAAGCCAATTAGAAAAGGAAAAATATGGGATATAGTCAATAGCAGAAAGTGAGAAGATTCAAAGAATCAGTGTAATAAATAAATGGCAAAAAATAGCAATGCATTTCAGTAAATAATAAAACGTTTGTTTTGGGGCAAGATTGAGACTTGGTAGTCCCTTCTCCCACCTAACCCATAATCATTTACATGCATTAATACATCGACTAAGATTGAAACAAAGATCGTAGAAATGTTTCCAGTGATTATGGGAAAATACAAAATAAAAAATATTTAGAAAATAATTAGCCCAGGGGTAGAGTGCTGAAACCGGAGGGCCCCAGTTCGAATCCCAGGCAAGGCTCTCTGGGCTCCTTCAGCTCCACCCAAGCTGTGTGTTTTTTCATTGACCAGATTTTTCTGGGAAACCATAACCAGCGCTGGGAAAGGAAGTGGCCCTCACATACCCTGATGTGCGAATTTTACACGCCGTATAGGGCTTGGAACTGGGTGAACTCTGCCATCACATGCCGAACTGACCTTTGTGTTGATTGCTGTGTTTATGGTTTTAAGGGAAAATGCAAAATAAATTATCCTTAAAACAGTAATAATTAAAATAAATTCTACATCGGGGAGAAAAATTTGGGTAGAGTGTCAAAAAATATATGCATTTGTGGGAAAAGTAAAAGGATTGTGAAGTGATATACTTAAGAAAAATCGACTGTATGAAAACAACCAGACAGAGAGGGGAGGGTGAAAAACCTGCGAACCCTGAAATAGTAACATGACCAATGTGTCGATATGGTGGATACCTAATAGCAGTGAAAGGGGTGTAAATAATTTTGGAACCCAAAGAAAATATATGCATCATTACAAGAAACTGCTGGAGATGCCGCAGCAGTAACTTATTGATGGAGTCATCTGCTAATATACATTACAATGCAACAATTGCAGAGTGTAAAAACTATTCGCCTTGACTGGGATTCGAACCCAGATCGGAGTGTTTTCGTAGTGTTTGGAGAAATTTTAGTGTAAGAGGACACCTCAATAGCTTAACTGCCCAAAAGCAGTTAAAGCTATTGAGGCATCCCTATCTATGTCCGGCCACTTGGCCAGACATAGATAGGGATCTGAGTTCGAATACCTGTCATGGCGAATGATCTTTGCACTGCAATTGTTGCATTGTAATTATACATCATATTTAAAATATATTGCTGGATAAACATTTGGGGCAAATATCAAACATTTAATAAAAAGAAATTAAAGGAAACCAATTAAAATAAAAAAAAGAATACATAATCCTCGGAAAGGAAACTGCACTTGAATTATCAAAAAAATGTTGCATTCCTTTAAGCAAGGCAGATCTTTAAAAAATACAAGTAAACCCACCACGTTGATGATGGGTCCACAGAAATGAGTTTTATGTGTGACATTCTTAGGATTGAATTCTAGGATTGCAACAGGCCACTATTTTAAGGGTTGATGAGCTTGGTGGATGAAGATATTCCATTATTTTCTCTTCTTTCTTGTAGAATGTCGTTCCATGGACATGCAGGAGAAACCAACCTGCATGGAGGTCCACCCACACCCCCTAAAATCCCATCATGTCCTGTAACCACAGTGGTCCAAAGGTGAGTGAAATGAGGATTAAAGGATCTTTGTTATGCTGTATTCCAAAGCTCAGTCTCCCTGATCTTAGATTTATCATCTTTGATCTCTGCGCAATATGTATATTATTTTAAACAACTTAATTTATCTCATCCCATGTGAGATTTTTCTTGGTCTGAGGTGAAATCAAATATTTATCACCAATGATTTTATTATTTTTAGATCATTACGTTTGATGCTGCTCTTTGCTTTTATAGATATGTGGACATATCTGAAACAAAGGCTAATTTAAAGCACAGTTGAAAATATAAGCTTGCATTATGTTCAGCCATTATTAAATTACTTATTTTTAGCTATTTGTTGAAGCATAATCGTATCAATTTACACTGCTTTTCTCCCTTGTAGTATTTTCAAATGTCCCAATGCAAGCTGCTGCTGGTTAATATAAACAGGAGCGACAGAAGTTACAACATTAACAAAGATTTAGATTCCTAAGCTAGCTTTCCAGTAATATGATACCTCTGCACCAATTAATCTAGATTTGATATGTGCATTCTTTTTTATATGCTCAGAGCCATGCTTTAAGTGTACATTGTATGCCCACTAGATTGGGAATGATGGGTTGGCCTCCAGACATAGAGATTAGCTGCAGATATAAATGATGGTACCTAGTGAATAATGGTGCAAAATATGCACCAGAACTTGAGTGTATTTCTGTGGCTCTCCTTGGGTAAGATACACCCATTATATGATACAGATGCACTACAATGAAGATTTTTTAAATTGGCAACTCTAATTGTAAACATTTATTCCTTCAATCGACTGAAGGAGAGTCTAGTAGCTCTTCTTCATATGAATAAAATGGATACCACAGGTATAGTAATACTTATCCAACTACTGGTGTGTTAACAACTACTTTAATGGCTGTGGTCCTGTGATAAAGAAGGTAACAGGAAAATACCATAATATATATATTCCAAAAGAGCGATGCATCATCAATTCTTCTTCTTTTTACAAGCATCTCCATTTATCAAATGAAAGGATTGAAAATTCTCCAAATGAAATATTCCAGGTGTAATCTAGTATTCATTTGGACAAGGACAACAGTAGTTCTCAGGAAATGACCACATTATGAATAAGAAGTACATCAGTCAAGTAGGATACACCACCCATGATTGGAACTAGGAACATATGATCACTTTGGTCGGGCAAAAGACTGGAGAACCTGGTGGTGGAAATGTGAAGAAGAGGCAGACACGTTGTGGGAAATTACATGGCCCAGAGAAGGAAACTTACGTCTTGAGTCGGAGGATCTATGAATGGAAACGGAGGGGGAAAATGCACACAATGTGTCAGAATGTCTTGGAAGATCACATTATTTGGTATCATATACTTGGCATCAGATATTTAGTATGGACAAATAATGAACTTGGATATAGTAACTGTGAGCATTACTCCAAGAATATGGATGAAGTAAAAGATTATAGCACTGGTGTAATAGTTTCATCTTATAATGAAGATACAGAGTTCATAAAACCACTGAAGGGATAACTTGCTTGTGCAAGCCATTTTCTAGAAATAATAATCTTACTGTTGCAGCATCTCTTGCAGTTTCTTAGAATTTCTCAAAACTTGACTTGGATGTGTCTAATTTTACATGAGTCAGGGGAACTAGTTATTAGGGGATGCATGGCATAGGTGAGAAAGAAGCAGTACCAAAGTGAATGAATGGCCCAGCAAGACACAATTGGGTCTCTCTAGTTGGTACCTCTTCTAGTCACTTGTCCCAGTCTCCTTTCAACCACTTCATTCCACTTCTTCCATTTCCCTCACTTCCTCATGCATCTGAATGTCTTAACTGCTGAATTCACCTCAAGTAGTCCAATAGCATACCAACCAACTGCTGGCTTCATAACAAGAACTCTATCATAATCAGGATCTTGCATGACAACATTCTGGATATGACAGCAAAATATCAAGAGCCGTATATTTAGAGGATGTGTTCTTTATCTCTCCTGTCAGGGCAAGGGGACATTTATCCTCACCAAATTCTTCCCTTGAAGCCTTGAATTCTCTGAGGCCAGAGTGCCCCAAATATCACCCTGGAAATAACCAACAAACATCTTTATATGAAGATCCTGGGGTTGGTGGATTTGTATGGTATGATATACCCTCACTCTAATGTATGTGGTTAGAAGCACTGGTCATTCTGTGCCCAGAAAGTGAGGTGGTGGAAACAACTTTTATACTTATTTCTAGGCCAAAGTCAATCGTTTTAAATATAAATATTCCCAAGGTATCCCTTATGATTTGCATGTTTTTCTAGCTTAATTCAGCAATGATCCCTTCACATATGCCTAGAACTGATTTCAACAAGATGCTACATAAAATGCACATGAGGTATTAGAATCAGTGAACTTCAACTTCCACCATTCAAAGTAATGGCATGGCATATATTTTTATACTGTATAATGACATTTATGACACTGGATATGTATGGTGACTAATTACAAAAATTATGCTGCATAGACTCAGTGGCATTAATGATGAGTGACCCGATGGTAACATGGAAGTAAGTAGGTGACATTCTACAATCTTATTACACCAGAAGTGAATTATACAGGTGCTCAATGTTTGCATTGAAAATTGGTCAATGATTTCAATTTACCTATAAGTCCTGGAAATTCATGTATAATCCTTTTGCATTGATAGAATTGGATTTTTGCTGTGACAGCTAAAATGGCTGCACAAACTGAAGATAACTTACATGTATTAGTCAGAAGTGGCTTTGTTTTTCAACGGTAACTTATTTCTTTTCACATAAGTGTGCCTTCTGAGTTAGTTGCCTGATATCGATTATACATACCCTACCAGACTGGAAATAGTACATTTTCGTTCTTCTTTTGCACTTGATTGCAAGCAAGCACCATTTTCAAGATTTGGGATTGTTTTACCAAAAAGTAATTTATTTCTCAACATAGTTTTTGGACATTTAGCATTCCTCTTGCTTAAAATGTCGCAATGCAGTCTTGCATTTTTTCTATGACTCCTTTAAAACTCATATGCACATTGCAGGAAATAATGAGCTCTACGGTCTCTCAGTTAAATAAGATCGGGGGAAGGAACTCCAATGGCCATAATTATTAGTCGCAACTCTCTCGTCAGACCAATTGTTGTTTTGGTTTAACGGGAACCACATCAGGGACCAACCACAACCTCTCGACCAGAATACCCTCTGTGGTGGTACACGGGAAATTAATCCGCATCAGGGACCAACACACAGCCACACACACACACTATCCTGACTGAAATCCTTCACGAGGCTGTGAGACCCTGTTAAAGAATTTCAGATGGAGATGGAATCCTTCACGAGGCTGTAGAGAAGACCCGATTAAAGATTCCAGGATATTCTCAAGCACACAATTATATATGTGCCAGTCACAAAGTGTGTGGTCCCTGACACAGATTAATTTCCCGTAAACCACCACAGAGGGTATTCTGGTCGAGAGGTTGTGGTTGGTCCCTGTCGTGGTTCCTGTTAAACCAACCCAACAATTGGTCTGACGAGAGATTGGCAACTAATTATTATGGGCATTGGAGTTTCTTCCTCCCCCCACCTCTTATTTCACATACACATTGATTGGACATAAAAATGTACTGAGCATGATGTTGAAATGGCAAACATATGATAACAACTGACAAAATCTCATGTTTGTTATGATAAAAAGGCATTGTTTCTGAGTCATTCCACTGTTTCAGGATTAAGTTTAATCTCAAAAAGTAAAACAATAGTAAAATTTGATTCAACCAAGAATGTTTCCACTTAAATAGCTTTCAGGAACAATAGCAAGTTGACTGCCTTTATATAAAAAAAATTGAAGTTTTGTCAATGGAATAGTAATGATAACTATTCATTTATTGATTTTTAACATTACATGCCTCTCAGTTTTCCTTTCTCTTCATGCAATCAACTCTATTCTTGTTCTTGCAGTGGTCACCACCCTCAGTTTCAGTTCTCTCCGCAACAGACGGCAGAGGGCAGCAGTGGGATCCAAGGGGTGTGCAGGGAGCTCCCCCCTCCTCTCTCGCCCCCCGCTTCCCTGCAAGCACACAACAGGCTCTTCCACCATCCTCATCACACTAATCAGGTCATTGTCATATTGAATAGTGCAGAATGCATCTCATATGGTGCATTCCAGATATAAGGTGTTCAGTATTCCTAAAATGTTTACCAAACAAAAGAGATATACTCAATAATTCATGGGAATTGGAGTTATTTGGCAAGAATTTTATTTATTAATCCATATCAATGCTGTCCCCCATTAGATATGATACCTCAATGTCAGTGCTTACTTACAATCCTCAAAACACTTCTCGAACTCACTTGGGTATAGCTTTCATCACTCTCAGTGATGCAGTTGTAATATCTCATCTGTGCTTGTAAAATGATGGCCATTTGAGGCTCTCTTAATGCTTTGGAAATGGAAAAAAGTCACATAGGGCCATGCCTGGCGAATATGAAGGCTGAGAGATCACTACAGTTTATGTTTTTGGACAAAATTTAATGAAAAAGCAGAGAGCAGAGTGAGCAGGTGTATTATAATGGCGGTGCAAGAGCCATGAATTGTTTTGCCATGAATATGGGTGTTTTTTTCATTTTTATTCATGCAAGCGGTGCTTAATTTGCAAGTAATAGTCTTTATTGATTGTTTGACCTTGTGACATGAACTCATGATGCACCATGCAAAATTCCCATAACTCTTGGATCACACCTTATATTCACGAAGCTAATGTCATTTGTCAAAATAACCTCCCAGAGGTGGCAATAATTTTTACACCTAGTTTTTCAAGTTGCGTATGCCACCGCAAGTTGAGGTTAGTCCACTAGCAAACAATGATAAAGGCAGCTGCCTCAGAAATATTACATTGCAAAGAGCATCCTACTTTGCTTGAAAGTAACCAAACATCACCAGATGCAAGATGAGATTGCATTCCATACAATTATATGGAATGTAAGGTAACTTTCACCTCATCATTTGCATAATTTATTTTATCGTTTCAAGGAAAGCTACCTGAGATCATTCTGATATTTTTGTGAAAGATCATTTTGGGCTCTTTTTGATCTCATTTTGAGATGTTTGTGAATTTTTCCATAAAGACAAAAGATGAGCCAATATCTGTCAGATTTTCATCAACTGTTGATTGTCTGATTCCAGGCAATGTAAGAATTATCAATGATCATTCCAGTAGGTATGTAACACACGTATTATTTTATGATTAAGTTCCTTCCTTCAATTGAAAGGTTACAGTGTCTAAAGAATTGATGATGAAATGATAATTGCTCATGGATACGATAGCCTATCAAGTGACACAGTTATGAGGTGGAAAAGGAATTTTCAAGCTGGCCACATGTGCCTCACGGATGATGCAAGAAGTGGAAGTCCATCACTCGAGGACGATGATGCCACGGTGAAGGAAGTGGAGGTCTATTAGACTGAAGAGCAACCATCCAAATGATCACAAATGAGGTTCATGTTAGTTACAGCTGTGTGTGGAAAATTATTCATGAAGAACTGCGCAGTGTCAAAGGTGTCAGCATGCCAGGTTCCATAGCTACTAGCACCTTTCCAGGAGCAAACACGGCACAACCGGCAGTCAAAGCTATGTGCATATGAAATTTTGCCACATCCACTACATTCTTACCCCAAGCCCCTTTTCCTTATTCCCAGAACTCAAAAAACCATTGCAGCAACAGTCAAAGACTACAACACAAATGACACTATTTAAGAGATGGAACAAAGGTTTTGGGGTACAACCTTCATTTAGTTTAAACATGACTGCCTTTGACAGATGAAGAAACATTGGGTGAAACATATATCTATGGATGGTCAACATGTCTTAAGGATAACAAAATAAAAATCAGTATCTATCTCAATAATGTTTTAGTAATAATTGAAAGTGAACACTGAACTCATTTAGGTACTTATTGCCCCATTTGCAGAAGGGCAAGTGGTTCACATAGTCAATTTTTATTACAATTTTTTAATTTGAATTATGGTAAAAAAATTCCCTGAGAGAATTCATTGGAAGGTCACTTACCTGTGCACTGTGCAATGCATACCCACTGCAGTAGCATTCATTTGACTCTCAATCCAAAGGCATGCGAGGCTGCGGAGGGTCACCTGCAATCCAGCCAACCCATCACGTTCCACGCAACTCCACTGCCTCACCACCCGCAGCAGCAAACGCACCACCCTGGCATGAGGATCGAAGTCACCCCAGGAGGCACTCACCATCACCACCCCCTTTTGCGGACCTCCACTGCCCTCCAGCACCACCAGCACTATGCCAGCGGCATGGATTGCCCAACAACAATGCCCACGGGAGCAGCTGTGGCATTTGACCCATATGGCACGGGAGGCCATCACCACCATGCCGCCATCAATCAGCTCAACTGGCAGACTGCCAGCAGCCCACATCCTCCTGCTCCCACCTCCACCACCAACAGCACCACACCAACCACACACCTTCTCGATAGGCATGGACGGACGGACAGGTGGTGCAATTCGCTATGATTTGAGACCCCTCTCTGCAAGTCCTCGCGTAAATTCCAAAAATCATTTTAAGCAGGTGGAGACTTGAATAAAGATTTTTGGACTTTGATACTCAGTTGATGATCTGCCACTCTTAATATGGCGAGGGAAAGGTAAGAATTATTCACTGAGATTTCATGGGTTTATGACCAGAAACAATATCATACCTCTCTCCTTTGCTCCCTCATTATTATGTTCTACAAACAAAGAAGCAATGAAATGCAAAACAGATGTATTGCTCCCATGCAATGGTAAATACCCAGTTCTATCTATATATTCTACATTTCTTACTAGTTGTTTTACAAAATTGCTCATTGCTTCAATGAAATCATTGCAAGATAATAGGATCATATGGTATAAGAAATTAACAATCAGTGATCTGTTTAAGTCATCCCACTTTGTGCCATTTCCATGTAACTTCCTTATGTTGTAGAATGTTATGCTCATCCGTTCATTATATCACATTATGCATCTGAGCATCCAACTCTTAAGATTGCTTTCCTCTCTTTCCTTTATCCTATAACTATATAAATTATTTCCTGGTAACAGAAGCGCATTACCTGTTTACTCATTTTGGGTAGCCTGTTTTATTTCACGTACAAATTATGGAAAATGAGATTCTATATTTTTATTCCTAATACATGTTTAATAGTGTTATCATTATGTTTTCCTTCCATAAAACAATCAATATATTTAAATCACTTCTTCATTACATGAAATATATTTATGCATTTTTATTATGATGTTGAAAAAACATAGGCTCTCATTGTTCACTTAATATGATATGCATATTTATAATTCGATGTAATATTTACTCTACTGAAAATAGCTTTAATATAAATCATTGTTGCTGTCCTCAATGAATGTATCTGCTGTGAACCCTTGTTTTGCTTCAGGGATAGATATTTTTGTGCTACAAAAAGCTCTGCAATTTAATAATTAAACACTTAGGCCATAGAATTAATTTGATTGACTGTGGTTTCAACCCTAATTCTTCATTATCATGTTAATAAGCTCAATGAATGGGCATGTAAGACCTAAATGTACGTAACATATGAGTAAAGGCACTGATTCAAAGTTTTCATAATAACATGCCAATATTGATATCTCAGTAGACAGGAAGAATTATGCAAAGAATCAGACATTGTTTCACTCTTGGCGAGATGTCATTCCAAACAGTCAATCATGTTACATTTGAATATTTTTTTAATCTAATTCTTTTTTTATTACCTATTGCTGTATAAAAAAAAGATGATGTTCAAAAGTGGCTTGCACTTGGCCATGGGACTAGTGCTCCCTGTATTCGTATTTAAATAACTGAAACTCGAAGTATAACGATTCAGGGTCATCAGTACAAGCTGAGATTTTAAAATGTTTCTTTACTACAGTATTATTTCATGCCATGCCATATTTATACTCTTAGAGCTTTGGCTGAATCAAGCTTACAATAAGGGAATAGGTTATACTTCAATGGAATTTCCTACAAATGGTTGGAATCCCTATTCATCGTTGTTCATGATTTTATACAAAATTACAAAAAAAAAAGATTACCTGAAAATAATTTTCCTAAATCTTCCTAATCTAAAAGAAATTACTGAAAGTGCAATAAATAACCAAGAAATAACAACATTAAACTATATTGAAAACTTGTCATAACACATGCAATTTTCAACAAAAAAGCAAGTGGAGACTAGTCAAGGGATATGCATCTACCTTTGTCATTGCCAACAAGATACATGGGAGTCATTTTCCTGCTGTACTGCCATCAAATTTAATAATCATTCCCAAATGATGTTATTCTAATATGCCTTTGTAGGCATAACTCAGTCAAAGTAAATTATTCTCAGCTGAAAGTCAAATCAACATATCAAATTTACTTGAAGTTTGAGTAGTGTTTCAATTAAGAGTATACTTGAATAATGTCGATCCAAAATTCAAATCAAAGTAATGAAATAATCAAACAAGCATCAATAATTTTATAACTCAAATATTCAATTCACTTTTCATCTATATCCTATTCATTGAGAGCCATAAATGGAAGGTTAAAAAAATGGGGGAAAATGGATGAAATTGAGAGGAGATTCACAACTTCTTATGGCATTTAAATACAGTTCCTGGATTTTTATTTGACTAAAATGTTACATACACAAAAAAATTGATGATATTTTATGAACATGTGGACTTTTTTAATATCCAATTGTATCAACAACTATTTGGCCGATGTCTGAATCTAAAAATAGGTCTATCTTTGAGCGGGAGAGTACTTTCCCCTCAATGAAGTTTTGCTATTGTACTGATCAGAACTCCTTTCTTTTACTACACCTGAGGTTCCTTATACCTCACCCTATGATAAGAGAATCCCTTGTAGGTACATACCAACCGGCCACTTATCTCGTTTTACTCTTTCATTTATTTTGCAATATTGATCAAATGATTGTCCTTTGATACCAAATGACACCTTGTCCTTCAGAGCCAACTCCACCCTCCGTGAACTTTGCCTCTTATTCATCAAATTACGTATTTCACCATTTTTCTGTCCAGCTCCTAGCCGTATTTACCATAATAATATGATAATAATAAATCTCACCAGCCACTGATGAAAAGGGAGACTTCATAGATATTTTATTTTAAAAATTCTCATCTAAATCATTTTACCTCAATTGAAGTACAAATATTTTGTTTTTCAACAGATTTTATTACATGACCAAGGTTTCCATTTGAGATAACATCATCAGTTTTTTAATGATGATCTTTGACATCAATAACCCAAATCATTTATTGATAAGATCCATGGCATTACCAAGTATTTGTGCCTTAATTATGAATAGACTTCACAACGTTAATCCTGCAACAGCAAACTTCATTTACCTCAATATTAAAAGTTAGAGTCACCAAGTTTGCTCAATACACCTGGTTTCTCTTCTTTCCTTTTAAGATATCACCAGGCATTTCTGAATTCAAAAATATTTATTGCTTGCCATTTTACTTCCTACTCCCTAATGGAAAACTCCCTATATATATATCCATTCACTCACAAAATATGAAAATGGAGATATTGTTTTTCCACTGTTGCCGCATGTTTATGGGTATCAAAATACCTATTTACATAATCTACTGAAGAATAAACAATCAAACTTCAAGGATGGAATAGCATGCATAATTTTTGTGAACGGTTTGCAGCAATTGCACCTTGAGATTTTGAAAATATGTATGTACATCATGTGAATTACTGGGTCGCACCCAAAAGTGGTAGCTCTGATTTTTTTACAAGAATTTCATTGACGATATACTTACATCGACTTAGTAATCTTAAAAGTATGCTCCTTGAGCTGCTACACAATTAGTATAACGTTGCTCCCATTCCCCGTACGCCCGCTGGAAATTTTCTTTGGGGATGCCGTTGATGACCCTCGTCGAAGCCTCTTGAACGGCCTTTATCGAGTCAAAACGTCGTCCCTTGAGCTGTCTTTTCATCAGGGGGAAGAAGAAGAAGAAGTCCGGTGGTGCCAGATCGAGAGAATAGGGCGGGTGCGGCAACATGGCAACGCCGTATTTGGCCAGGAGCTGTCTGACGACGAGCGCGCCATGACACGGCGCGTTGTCATGATGAAGCACCCAGCAGTTTGCGATGGCCGGTCGGACTCTTTTCACGCGTTCTCGGCGGCGGGTGAGCACCTGCACATAAAAGTTCGCATTCACAGTCTCCCCTGGTGGGACAAAGACCTTGTGAACCACTCCATGACGGTCGATAAACACAATCAACATCGTTTTGATTTTTGATTTGCTCATGCGAGCCTTTTTTGGACGTGGGGACGCGGAAGTGTGCCATTCCGCGGATTGTCTTTTCGTTTCGGGGTCATATTGAAAAACCCATGTTTCATCACCAGTTATCACACTGTCCAAACAATTTTCATCTCGGTGCAAATTGGCTAACACTTCTTCGGAAATGCGCACACGCATTGCCTGTTGGTCGACACTCAGAATTTTCGGCACCATCTTGGCGCACACCTTGCGCATGGCCAAATCCTGTGAAATAATGCGTTGGACGTTGGATGCAGACAGACCCAACTGGTCTGCAATTTCTTCACTGGTTAAGCATGGGTCTGTGTTCAGCAGTGTCCTCACTCTGTCCACATTCGTGTCGGTTCTGGCCGTCGACGGCCATCCGGAGCGATGGTCGTCTTCAACGAGCTCCCTACCCTCTTTAAACAGCTTGTGCCACTCAAATACTGTGGAACGGCTTAAGGCAGTGTCCCCATAAGCCTGCTTGATCATATCGAGGGTCTCAGTTGCCGTCTACCCGAGTTTCACACAAAACTTCACGGAATAACGTTGCTCTAAATTCAGATTCATTTTGTTTTTCGACGTGGACAAAAAACTTGCTTCACTAAAAACGGTGTCCTCACTCAACGACAGCTCGCAGGCGACTGAGGTTGGTGTCGGTCTGTTGCTAAGAGCCCCTTCCACCTTACCCTGCCAGGCAGACCCCCCTCCACCGCTCCGTTCGCGCCAGAGAAAATCAGTCCTAGCACTTTTGGGTGCGACCCTGTATTTTTCATGTAAGTCTTCCAAACCAACGTATCATGCTGTTATTTTTGAATGAACTACAATGTGAGAGACTACTATTTTTCTTGAGTGATTGTGATCAATCTTGGTTTTGATTAATAATTTAAAAATATAAGCAGAACAATCAAGGCTTTCATTTGTAGCATTTTCTAATCCATCGTAAGCCTCCTCCACCACCAGCCCTAGCTTGCAAACCCCCTCATCACCAATATCTTGACCACCTTCCCCCGCAAACTGCTCCCTACGTAAAAGCTGATGCATTCCAGCCACAATCTTTTGTAACCTTTGGTAAATGTCATCCCGTTTTGTCCTGTTTGATGAGAATAATTGTAATCCCCTGGTCAGCTTGAGCTGTCAACCAAGATGACCAGAGAGTTATAGGGACATAGGCAGAGTAATTGCTTCAGGCAAATTCACTTTTATAATGGGGAACACTACAAAACCTAGGAATTTTCAGCCAAAGTGGAACTGGCTGAATATCAGCCAAATATCTTAAGTTTGCCCAGTTTACTAGGATTAAAATACGATTGTCAGCGAGTTTAAAAGAACTTGCTGACATTCATCAAAATGGAAGTTCCACCAACAGAATTGCTTAATATCTATGTTAACAGAAATGAGATGAGAGTCATTGAGGAGGATTTTCACGGTGATGACTACAGGAGCCTGGACCTGTGATGCTCAACCTATGTTGAATTGTCAAGTGGTGGGTTTGGCAATAATGACATCCGTGTTTCTTAGTCTTATTTCAATTTGTAAAATTGTGGTTGCTGTTTGTGAAATACGATTGCTGTGATTGGGTGGTTGACATCTTTGAGAGAGGGTTGGGATGCATTGTAAGCATGCCCTTTATGTTTTCAACATATTCATCAACATACATTGGGTCAATTAGGATTAATGGCTCAATTAAGAGCTAGAGCAGTATTTTCCATTTGTTTTAATGGTTGATGAAAATTGTAATTAGCATTGATGTAACCTTTTTGAAGTTTTTCCACCAATTCAAACAGATAGTACGATTAAGAGAACTCATTTTTATATTTTTTGTTGTTTTCAATAGTAATACAGTAGTAATTTGATTTAAATTCCCATAATTTTTCAAGCACGATTATACCAGAGTTTCAGGAAAACAGTTTTCAGCTATTATATTTTACCATTAAATTTTATAAAAAATAGCGGCCCTTCCTCAAGTTTTTCTTGTTTAACATTTAATCCTCCTAGTTTTGCTTAAAAGTTGATTAAAATTTAGCTAGGATAGCTTGCCAAATTTAAGAAAATTCGGGAGAAAATATTTTGCAGTGAGGGGATTAATGGCAGGGATATTGAGAAAGTATTATCCAAACTTATTTGTAGTATGGTTCTGTAAATCCATTGAAACCTGCTAATTGAAGCGAGTTGATTTGCTGAGATTTAGAGGATTTTGGACAATGGGTGGGGATCGAAAATATAAAATGAATAGATGGGAGAACAAAGAAAATGTTTTGTGATTAACAATGAGCTTTCACCCTCTGAAAGTCTCTTTTTAATCTTTTTTGCTGTATTCTCAATTTCAGTTAATATTTTCTCCACTGAATCAACCTTGTTAAAATCCTTACCTCTTCCTTGCACTCTCCTCCCCGATTTCTCTTGATATTGACCAACAAATTCAGATTACCCTACTTTATCCACCTTTCCTCTTTCTCCATGGGATTGCTTCTATGCTCGATGGGATCTTCATCTATATTTTGAAGACGCATGCATGCCTTCAGGAGCAGTACATGATTGATTTGGTTGACCACTTGAATATAGTATATCTGATATCCCCTCCCATTGGACTACAACCTTGACGTGGTGGAAGGGCTTGTGCATTCCGATGACCCCTAGAGCTGTGCTGGCGGGAGAAATGATGATTGTTCCTGGTAAGGTCACCCACTCCAGATAGGTCGAATGTTAGGAGCCGGACGAAAGGTATTCCACGCAGCGTCTGTTCCTCAGTGAGGCGGCTGCAAAGGTGTCTGACCCCAGTGTTGAGGAACACAACGGGAGACCACCTCAATTATCATTCCCAAGAACAAAATGATGGACACTGCAGAGAATATGAGTCCTGACAACTATGGGACTTGGCCCAGTCGACCCTGTGTTAAGCCCGGCAGCAGGAGAGGCAAGGCTTCCGCGGTCGTCACCCCACAAAACCCTTGGGAAAACCGACAGCAGCAGGACAGAAGACGCAGACGAAGAAGGCCACATTAGTTAGAATGTTAGGCCCTGGAATGTTAGGACAATGCTGGGGATAGGAAAATTAGAGAATATAAAGCCAGAGATGGGTAGTGGAAATATAGATATTTTAGATCTATGCGACTTCCACTTTGACAGACCCCAAACATATCAAATTGGTGAACGATTTGGTGTGGGTAAATTGTCGTTTAACTGTTAGGGAGATAGCCGAGGAAGTGAACATTAGTTTTGGATCCTGTCAGACAATTTTGATAGACATTTTGAGCATGACGTGCGTCTCATAAAAATTTGCCCCGCGGGTGCTGACTGATGAACAGAGACAAAACGTGTGGACATTTGCCAGGAACTCCTGGATCAGAGCCAATGCCGACCCAGAGTTTCTTAGAACCATCGTAACCGGTGACGAAACCTGGGTTTACGGTTATGATGTTGAGACAAAGGCACAGTCTTCTCAGAGGAAAGGTCCTCTTTCTCCGTGACCAAAGAAAGCTCGCATGTCCCGGTCCAATGAGAAGGTCATGCTGGTGTCTTTCTTCGATTGGCCAGGGCTGATTCATTAGGAATACATTCCTCAAAGTGAAACCGTCAACAAAGATGCCTACGTTAAGGTTATGAAGATGCTGAGGGTCGCAGTGAGCCGAAAGAGGCCGGAGAAACAATGTATGGCGTTTCCGCCACGATAACGTGCCGGGCCACACGGCACTGATCGTGACAGAGTTTTTCGCCAGAACCGGAACTTCCGTGATCCCGCAGGCACCCTACTCTCCAGATGTGGCTCCATCAGACTTTCTTTTGCTTCCAAAGTTAAAATCAACCTTGAAATGGTACCGATTCGACTCTATTGCAGACATTAAAACTAATTGTACGGTGGGCCTGAAGAGGATCCCTAAGGCGGCTTACGAGGCAGGGTTCGAGGGTGGGAAGAAACGTTGGCAAATGTTTGTCGTCACTCAAGGCATGTACTTTGAATATGACAAGTTCGATTAAGCTGTACCTGTCGAAATAAAAAAGTTATGAAATCAGTATTTCTCTTTTAACCACACCGTGTGCAATGGTTAGGCACAGATTAAAGGATAGTATGATCAATTCGCACAGCTTCCCAGGAGCAGATGTGGACTCTGCCACTATATGAAATAGTTGACCCTATCCATTGTCAGTGTACCCTATCCATTTTGCCTTCATCTTCGATGAATTATGCACATCCTATTAAATAAGTAGGTTTAAATGAGTTTTGAATATTTTTTCCCGTCAATGTTCTGCATTAGGGTGATTGTTTATTTTCAAACTCAGTATCAATTCAGGCTTATCATCATGTGAAAAAAACTGTCAACATATTTTTTGAGCTTGAATATCCGGTGGAAACTATTGAGAAAAACCATTGAAATGCATATCCACACATTGATAGAGTTATCTAGACCATGGGTATAAGTAGAGCTCGCTCCACCTTTTAGAAAGCAACCAGTCCATTCCAAGGAACCGAAGAGGTAAGTCCGTCCAATTCCTTTTCTAAAAAACATTCTTCGGTCTTTTTTTCACGAGAGTGGCAATTTGAAATTCAATTTTTTCCAGGATTATATTGTAGAGTACATGATAGCTCCATGAAATATTACCTACAATGGGAATATATGAACACCTTCATTTAGAGCATTAAAAGCTAATTTATAATAATATAAATTGTAAATACAAAAATAACGACTTTAAAGTAACAAAAATTATGGTTCTCTTCATAAATATGAAGTAAGATTAGAGAATTAGGCTTTCCATCCGTGGTTTTAGATGCTCTTATTTGATAAGATTTCATGCCCTAAGGCGTACATAGCAAATATATCGGGAAAGTGAGGAATTCTATTTTAGCGATGATGACTTTTAAAAATTTATTGCTAAAATATTAAAGAATGTACAGAACTTATGCCTTAAAAAGGCATAAAAATGTTTCTGTCAGCTGTTTGTTTCGACTCAAAGGCTCCCGTGAAGACGGAAGGTCTTTAAGCGTGCAAGCTTCGGCGTTTCTGATTTCTTTAATCCCAAACAAAAGAGGACGGCCTGCAGCAATTTAACTGTTTGCTGCATTTTCGGCATGCCCTGAATCGGTCGACAGCGGTCCACCAAAAAAACCATCAACCCAAAACGAACGCTCGCAGGTTGTTAGAAGTTAACGCGTGTTTACGTCAGAGGCCCACACACCGAGTCCCTCCGGTGAACCCCGCTGAGAAACATAGTCACGTTGGTAAAAATGGTTCTCGGCAATTATATTAGAAACCCTGTATATCCTTATATTCTTTGTATCACTTAAACGAGAAGCAAAAATTATAGAACGTTACTTTCGCAAGCTTTAAATAATTTAGAGAAAGTACGTACAACCAAAGAAGCCAAAGCCCCTTTTAGATATGACCTATATAGTGGTCCTGGAAAACTGTTTATTATACAGTGTTCTTATCAAATAAATAGTGTTAAGGTCACTTTCATAGGTTTTATATTAAAATTATTAATTCAATTTTTTACCACCTACGGAAGGTAATATAAATTAAAATTAGTGATAAATATATCAATTAATCGATTATCAATACTTCAAACTTAGTTTCAGCGTCCGATTGACATCCTACTTTTATTTCGAAAATAGGTCCTCATTCCAGCCAAAGAAGAAACAAGCAGCAAGATAGGATGAAGGCTTCTTTATTTCTCTCTGTGCTCGTGTCCGTAGCCCTGATGATCCATGCTCATAAATTGCCGGAAACAGAAGAAGTTGGCGTAAGGATGACAAGACAAGCCGATGCGTTAAATGAGTTCATAGTGGCTTTGCTTGAACAACTTGCAGGTAGGTGTAATGACCTGGCATTTAATTAATATATTTTGAACGAGAGAAGCATTGTATCAATTATGAAGAGAATCCTTATGACTTAAGAATATATAAATGGATAACATCGGTATATCTGTAGAATACATATATTGATACAAATGAATATTTGAAAGCTAATGAGTTTCTTTAGTTTTTTGGTTGTTTATTATTACGTAATCTACCGGTTAAGGTAGGTTTTTGGATGGACATAATTACTAATTAAATTAAGTTTCGATAATCCTTTCTTTATTGTTTCCCATTTTTCTTCGATACTACTTAGCTCTTTACCATCCTCCATGATTTCCCCTTCCGCCTGTTTGTATTCCTCTCTTTACAAACCATCCAATGCTTCTATATTCCATTTTCTAACTCGCCGCCCCTGCCTTATCTTTTTAAAACGGACGCTACATTTCATAACAACTAAATTGTGGTCAGAGTCCTCATCTGTTCGCGGGACGCTGTGCGAATTTACCACACTGTTCCTAAACCTGTGTCTCACCAGGATATAATCCAGCTAAAGCCTTTCTGTGGCATTTGGCACCTGGCATTTTCCATGTATACCTGCGTCTTTTGTGGTGTCTAAACCAAGTGTTGGTGTTGACTAGCCCCTGTCTCCTGCAGAACTCAACTGCTTTCTCCCCGCGGTAATTCCTCGTGCCTAAACCGTAGTCCCCGACCTCATCACCATCTCTTCCCTCGCCTACCGTCGCATTCTAATCCCCCATCACTATCAAATGTTTCCCCGCGGGAACACACGCGATCATGTCCTCTAACTGATCGTATATCCTATCGACATCTTCTTTTTTATGGTTGCTTGGTGGCTTGTATACCTGAATAATAGCCAAGTTCATCGGTTCTGCTTTTATCTCTACTAGTAATAGTCTATCCATTACCTGTTTTATGTTGACTACGCTTCTTATTACCTCTTTAATTAACACTTTGGCAACCCCACATTGGCTCTCATCCCCGCCGCTGTATATCATTCTATGCTTATCACTCCAGTAATCCCCACTATCCTTCCATCTCACCTCGCATTGACCTAAAATATCTATTTTCCCCTTTCCATCTTTCGCTTGATATTCTCCAATTTCCCTGTCCTCTTCATTGTCCTAATATTCCACGTTCTTACTCTAACTAATTTGGTCATCTTCTCCTGTGTCTTCTGCCCTGCTGTTACTGGTTTTCCATAGAAAATGGAATGTAGAAGCATTAAATGGGTTGAAAAGGAAGGAATACAAACAGGCGGTAGAGAAAATCATGGAGGATGGTAAAGGGCTTATAGCTATCGAAGAAAAATGGGAAATGATCAAAAAAGGGTTGTCTAAAGCCGCAAAAGACGCTATTGGAACCGTTAACGCTAAAAGACTAGGAAACCATGGATCACGGATGATATGATTACAAAGATGGATGAGCGGCGAAAATGGAAGAATATAAATACAGAATTAGGCAAAATGAAGTACAAAGAATTGAACAATAAATTGAGGCGGGCAACAAATAAGGCAAAAGACGCATGGTGGAAGACGCAGTGCGAGGATATGGAAAGTCTGCAGAGGAAGGGTGAAATCGGTGCGCTGTACAGCAAAGTTAAATCGTTATCGGGAAGTAAGGAAGGGAGACCTATACTAACAGTTAGAGATAAGGCGGGTAAGGTAATAGTTGACGAATGAAAGATCCAAGAGAGATGGAAGGAGTATATAGAAGAACTGTATAGTAAGAACTCAGACCAACAAAGTTAGACATAGAAGAGGAACATGTCGTAGAGGAAAATAGCTTAGGTCCAGGCATACTAGACAATGAGATAGAAAGGGCATTAAGGTAGATGAAACTAAATAAGGCCGTGGGGGTAGATAACATTCCCGTGGAACTTTTAAAATGCTTAGGAAAATGTGGTAGGAAGAGGCTATATGGGCTGATCCGTAGCATTTATGAGGAGGGAATCTGGCCGGAAGACTTTGTGAGAGCAGTTTTAGTTCCGATTCCGAAAAAGGTAAATGCCACGTCATGTGAGGACTATAGGACAATTAGTTTGATATCCCACGCAGCTAAAGTTGTTCTCAGGATCATAAACAAAAGGATAGAGAGTAGGACAAATGATTACTTAGGGGATGATCAGTTTGGGTTTAGGAAGGGGAGAGGTACGCGTGATGCCATTGCAGTAATGAGATTATTAATTGAGAGGGGTATAGAACACAACCAGGACGCATTTGACTGTTTCGTAGATTTCGAAAAAGCGTTTGATAGAGTGAATTGGGAAAACTAATGAGTATATTGCAGAAAATAGGAATAGATTGGAGGGAAAGGAGGTTAATCGGCAACCTGTACATGTCTCAGACTGCTCAGGTGCGGGTGGGAAACGGGGAGTCAGGATGGGCAGTGTTAGGAAGGTGTGTAAGCCAGGGTTGCCCATTATCACCGTTGCTGTTCAACCTGTATGCAGAGGAAATGATCAAAGAGGCATGGGAAGAACTAGAGGTAGGAATGAAAGTGGGCGGGGAATTCGTAAAATCAGTTCGGTTTGCTGATGACCAAGCTTTAGTTTGTCAGTCAGCCAAGGGGCTGCAAGCATTGCTGAGTGAATTGGAAATTCAGTGCGACAGGTATGGGATGAGAATCAACATTAAGAAAACAAAGGTTATGCGATTTTCTAGAAAGAAAAAGGCTAAGCTTAACATTAAAATAGGAGGGCAAAAACTAGAGCAGGTAGAACAGTTTACGTATTTCGGTAGTGTTTTGGACCAACACGGTCAAAGTAGTAGGGACGTAAGGAGAAGAATTGCGCTAGGCAAAGAGGCTTTCACGAGGAGGAGGGATTTGATGACGGGGACTTTGAGTAAGGATGTTAAGAAAAGACTCGTAAAAACTTTGATATGGAGCGTAGCTATGTACGGCGCGGAAACGTGGTCATTGAAGCAGGAGGATAGACGTAGACTGGAGGCTTTTGAAATGTGGGTGTGGAGAAGAATGGAGAAGGTGAAATGGACAGAGAAGAAAACAAATGAGGAAGTACTTGGTATGGTGGGCGAAGAGAGGGGTTTGTTTGGAGCAATCTTATGGAGGCAGGTAAAGTGGATGAAGGGGGTGTTGACCGGCAGTGGGATGTTGAAGACTGTGATAGAGGGTAGAATGTTGGGCAAAAGAGGAAAAGGAAGGAACAGGATAGGGATGTTGGACGGGATGAAGGGCGGAAGAAAGTACTCAGAGATGAAGAGGGACCTGGTGTAGAGTAGAATTTAGGGTTGTGTTTTGTTAGTAGTCACAAAATAGTTGTTTGGTAGTTGTGTCCATCGAAAAACCTACCTTAACCGGTAGATTACCTTATATATATATATATATATATATATATATATATATATATATATATATATATATATATATATATATTAATGAAAGATCCATTAATATATATATAATATATATATATATATATATATATATATATTATATATATATTATATATATATATATATATTAATATATATATATATTATATATATATATATATTATATATATGGAACGCTCCCGCGAAGGCATCATCGGGAACCTCTCGAAGACACGTCGTCACGGCCTCTTTGACGGCGTCCAAAGTCCCGTATCGCGTTCCTTTCAAACTCCTCTTATCTTCGGGAACAGGAAGAAGTCCGGTGGTGCCAAGTCCGGGCTGTAGGGCGGGTGCGGCAGCGTTGCCACGCCGTGCTTGGCCAAGAAGTCCAACACGAAAAGCGCGGTGTGAGACGGCGCATTGTCGTGATGCAGCCGCCAGATGTTTTTGATCGCTGGCCGGACGCGGGCGACTCGATTTCGAAGCCTGTCGAGCACTTGGACGTAAAATGCAGCATTTACAGTCTGTCGTTCAGGTACAAATTCGTAGTGCACGACTCCTTTTTTGTCAAAAAAGACGATGAGCATCGCCTTGATCCGAGATTTGCTCATGCGAGATTTCTTTTGACGGGGTGATTGATGGGGTGTGCCACTCCGCACTTTGTCTCTTCGACTTCGGGTCGTACTCAAAGATCCACGTCTCGCCACCCGAAACAACGTTCTCTAAAAAATGTGGATCATTTTTGCAGTGATCCGCAAGTGTCGCGATTTCCAAACGATTGAGTCTTTGATCATCACTGAGCACTTTCGGCACCAACTTTGCACAAATTTTTTGCATCTGTAATTGCTCCCTAATAATCTCGTGCACTATTGTTTTTTCCACATTACACTGCTCTGCTATCATCCGAACACTAAGACGACGATCAGAGTTCAGTACATCGCGAACTTTTCGCACATTTTCGTCGGTGAGTGTCGTTGATGGGCGTCCAGACCGTGGTTCGTCGTCGACCTCTTCTCTGCCCTCCACGAACATCTTGTGCCATCGAAAGATCATGTTTCTGGACATGGCTGACTCTTTGTAAGCCTGGTTAATCATACCGACAGTTTCGGTAGACGATTTCCCAAGCTTTACCGCAAATTTGATGGAATAACGCTGCTCCAAAGACTTCGGCATCGCGTTCCGTGACGTGGGTCGAGCGTGGAGGTTCGCGTTAACAGAGCTCCTCACTACACCACAGCTCAGAGCCAACTGCCTTTTTCAGCGTCGCTTGCCAACATACCCCCCTCCAATCGCAGCGCCTCAGAGCGGTGCTGGGCGCGCCTGGAGCGGCGCCCTCAGTCAGGAGTCAGTACACTTATTTTCCGGACGAACCCTGTATATTAGTCATTACCGTAAGATACTTGTATTGGACAGTTATTGAAAACCGCGTATTTTAATATCCTTTTATGTCCCAACATTCTTTGCTGAAAGCCTGTTTCTTCCTTTTTAACCACCTTTGCTCACGGCATCCATGCATCAAATTTTTTCTCGATGAATCATTTGCATTCCCACAATTCTCAATCCTAATTAATAAATTTCACCCCATCATACTCTCCTCCGCCAATAATACCACCCCCATTCTATTCGACAAGGTGATATCGTATGATGGTTCGAAGACTTAATATTTAAATGGTGAATTAAATGAAGGAAAAAAATCAGGGCTTAGCTGGTGTACTATAATTACTCAGGGTAATCAATACAATAGAACATAAATTATCACCGCATTGTAAAAATTTCATGTTTTCCACCGAAATCAAATTCCGATGCATCAAATTTTTAAACAATTAACCTTTATATTTATTCAGAGCTAAGATTAACGCATGACCGTTGGGAGAGTCAGACAAAGGAGTGGTCCATCTTGAGGTATTCATGGTAATTCGGTGAGGGGATGCGAATTTACATTCCTTAGAGATGGCAGCAATCAAGAAGTCCGTAATCCAAGTGTTGTCGTGACATGAGAAAATGAGATTACTCGCCAGCCCTGGCTTTGTTGGGAGTTATACAGGGGAGCAGAGGGCTTTGGTTGGGAAACGCACGCAGATAACATTTATTAAACCTTCTGGAAAATAATTAGAAAATTGCCATTTTAGTACATTACGCTGGAAGTTATTCTCGTGGAGAGTGTATAGTTCGTAAATGGAGATAGCTCATGTAAATATATCTGTACATAAAATAGTAGAGGTACATTAATAAACACCATTCACTTTGCTAAAATAATTGTCAATAATATAAAAGGATAACTCGTAATATAACGCTCACAGACCTTTCCTTGGAACGTCTAAGGGTAACATTTTTAAAATTATTAATGCCTTCATACGCTTTATCTAATTGTATTGAGGTACTACACGCGCGCACACACAATGTATGTGTGTGAATATATATACGTGTTCCATGTAGGTTCCATTCGTAAGCCATGGATCACCGATGAGATGATTGCAAAAATGGATATATATATATATATATATATATATATATATATATATATATATAACGATTGTCCGGAAAAACTCATACGAGCGGCACAATAATGGGCTGACACAACATAACACAAAAGCACAAAGGTTTATCCTCCCTCCGGCATTATCTTTCTCTGCGCCCCCTACCCCAGCGCCCCTCAACGGAATTTCTCCTCAATCTTGCCACTTTCGTCCTAACAAAAAATGCATTCACTTTCCAAAATTGTTTTTACCTACAGACAAAAGGCACAGCGATGGGAACGAGGATGGCACCATCATACGCCAATCTCTTCATGGGCCATCTCGAAGAGACCTTCCTGTCACAGCAACCCCTTCAACCTCTTTTCTGGGTCCGCTACATAGACGATATTTTTATTCTCTGGATGGCTCTGACTCTCTCAACAACTTCTTATCCGCCTTAAATTCATCTTTCACGGTTAAATTCACCTCTTCCATTTCAGACTCCACCATCACCTTTCTTGACACAGACATCTCACTTCAAAACAACAAATTCACTACTTCAGTACACATCAAAGCCACTAACCATCAGCAATACCTACACCACACAAGCTGTCATCCTCAACACACGAAACGCTCGATTCCTAACTCTCTCTCTATCCGCGGACACCGAATTTGCAACACCACAGCCACTCTCAACAAATACCTTGCAAATCTACACCTTGCACTCCTCAAACGCGGTTACCCAGAAAAGTTGCTACGAAATAAAATCCACCGTTCCACCCGACCACACACCACACAATAACAAGCCCACATCTGACGCAGGACTCAACCTTTGCACCACCTATTACCCCGGATCACACAGACTGAAAACCCTCCTTAAAGAACTGTTTCCAATTTTGCATGACAATGACGCGACCTCATCCTTACTACCCCAATGCCCATCTATCGCATACAGACGACCCGCCAATCTCAAAAACCTTCTGAGATCCACCAACCCTTTGGCGCCCCCCCGTGACAAATTTCCCAATATTTCCCCAACTTGCAACCGCCCCCGATGTAAAACCTGTCCTCTTATTATGCCTACTCCCCTCTCCCTACGTCCCCTCATAGCCCCCCCACCTCGTTCCCACGCTAATTGCCTCTCAAAAAATATTATTTATCTTTTATCATGCAAACACTGCACTTCCTTCTACATAGGTGAATGCATTACCCCCTTATCCATCCGAATGAATAATCACCGGTACTCCTGTAATTCTGCCTCACTCTCATCTCTTCCTATCCCTTCACACGCCAATTCCCACAACCTTTCATTCGACCAGTGTTTTTCCCTCAGCATCCTAGAATCCCTACCTGATTCAGCTACCAACATAGAGGTGAGAACTCGTGAATCCGCCTACATTCTATCCTTCCGTTCCTTTAAAATTCCCACCCTTAACCGCCATATTTAATTTTCCTCCCAGCATTCCCTCCACACCTCCCCTCCACACCTCCCCTCCACGCCCATAACTCTTTCCCCTCTCCTGATCCATAGCATATTTTCAGTCTCTCTTGAAGAAGGCCCCTGAGAGGGCCGAAAGCTCGAACAATTTACCGTGTAAGTGTTCTTTTATATGTGTCTATTCTTTTCTATTTGTGTTATGTTGTGTCAGCCCATTATATATATATATATATATATATAATATGTTTATATATATAAAGAAACATACATATCGATGATCAGTATAATACTATATATAGGCAGTACAATAGAACAAAAATAAAATAGTAACACTTAAAAGGACACTCACATTGTACATTGCTTGAGCTTTCGGCCTTCGAAGAGGTCGAAATTAAGACTCCTTCCGAAGTGAGACTCCTTGCTTGAAGAAAGCTTCTGAGAAGGCCTAATATAACGTCCGTTTTAAAAAGATAAGGCAGGGGTATAGGGTTAGAAAATGGAACGTAAAAGGATTAAATGGATTGAAGAAGGAGTACCAAGAGGCGGTAGGAGAAATCACGAAGGATGTTAACGACCTAAGTATTTACGAAGAAAATTGGGAAATTATTATTGCATGCCTAAAGCCGCAAAAGACACTATTAGAACCTTTAACGCGAAAAGGACTGGGAAGCCATGGATCACCGATGAGATGATTGCACAAATGGATGAGCGGCGAAAATGGAAGAACGTATATACAGTAATAGGCAAAATGAAGTACAAAGAGTTAAACAATAAACGGAGGTGGGCAACAAGTAAAGCAAAGGAAGACGCAGTGTTAGGACATGGAAAGTTTGCATAGGAAGGGTGAAATTGGTGCGCTGTACAGCGAAGTTAAATCTTTATTCGGAAGTAAGAAAGGAAGATCTATGCTAACAGTTAGAGATAAGGCGGGCAAGAGAGAATCAAAACGAGAGATTCAATCTCTTAATACTTTACCTTTAACTTCTTTAAGGCTCCTACAAAATATTGCAATAGTTTACTCCAATTTTTGCTCCCTCTTCTCTTAATCAGATTAATAAAAAATATATATTTCTATTTTAAAAATAGCTCTGCCCCCATAAAAAATCCTTAGGATAAAAATATGCCTAACGATTTTGCGGACATATTCTCTTTTTAGCAGGCTAACAGATATACTATTTTAGTGTGTGCAATTTAATACAAATAACCCTATGTTTCGAAATAACGTTGATGAGTATCGGTTGCCCCTTACAATTGCGATTTTCAGCAAAATTTTCTTCCATTGTAAATGAGCCAATATTTCTTAAAATTATGCATAAAACGACATTTGAAACGATTTGTTTTAGAGCTAATGTTTCAGGTGCTCAAAAGTGATTTATTCCACTTTTAGAATTTTTTACTTCTCTCATTTCAACATGAAAAGTTCCCATACCCCCCGTTTGGTTAAATGAGAAATATTCAATCGTAAAAAAGAACCAAAATGATTCAAAAGTTTTTATTTCTGTTCATTGTTACGTTAGAAACAAAAAAAACAGAATTAATTCTAATTGACATGAAAATACCGTTATAAATGATTGAGCAAAATTTTCTTCCATTGAAAATGAACCCATATTTCATAAAATTATGCATAAAACGACATTCTTTGGTTTTAGAGTTAATGTTTTAGGTGTTCAAAAGGAATTTATTCCATTTTTAGAATTTTTTATTTTTCTCATTTCAACATGAAAAGTGCCAATACCCAGTCGCTCCTATGTAACGAGAACTTGTTTACTTTTAACTTTTCTCTGTTTATATTTTCTTAATTTAATGAATATCCAAATATATATAAAAAAGAAGTTTTTCCCTTGAATAAATGAAGTTACATACACCTACAATTAACCACTTCATCAAACGAAGGGCAAGGGTTGGTTTATGGTCGGTTGGTTGCTCGGTTGGGTTGGGTGTTGGTTTGAAAAGCCGAAGGTCTTTCGTTCGGTTCTATGTTACGATATCTTTTTTACTTTTAAATTGTTTTTCACTACATATTTTCTTAATCTTATCAATTTTAAAAAAATAACCAAAAGGAAGTATTATTTTGCTTTGAGTTACAAACTTTACAGAAGGATATTGATTTTATTTATTGATTTGACTTTATTGATTAAATAAGTAAAGTTACCAATAAATATATGAAGTTACCAATGACTAAACTACATAATCGAGGGAAGAATTTGGATTTGGGTAGTTCAGGTATGTAAGCTTGAAAATGCGAAGGTGGTTCCTTCGCTCGAGATATTTTTTACTGAAATTTTTGCTCATTATAATTTCGTGACCTTATTAAATTTAAAAATATAGCAAACCATTTTGGTTTCCTTCAATAAATGGCTTAGAGTGACACATCACTCAAGTGTAAGATTGTGGGAGTCCAATTTGTCAGGCTGGTTTAGGGAGTTTTTTAGAAAATCCGAAGGTGGTTTGGTCGCCTCTATTTTACGCACTTTTGTTCTTGTATTTTTTTATAATTGTATTATCTTTATTTAATCAAATTAAAAAATTTATTCAAAAGGTATTCAAGAACAAATGGATTTACACATCAATGGAGTTAATCTAATCAATTTCAAAATAGTATTGTTCTCTTTAAATAAATGCCTAATATTAGAGACAACTAAAATGTAACAACTTCATCGAAGTGGGGGCCAACTGATACGGGGTTCGGGGGAAACCGAAGGTTTAAGGTTCGGTTCTGTATAACAATCACTTTTTTACTTTGAATTTGTTTAATTTGTTCTTTCAATTTATATAATCTTATTATACCCAGGAAAAAATGTTTTGCTTGAATAAAAGTTACGCACTCCGAAAATGTAACTTTCAATCGCAGGAATAAGAGAGCGGCAATGTAAGGTGGTTATGATGTTGGATTAAAACTCCGGAGCTGTTTAGTTCACTCTTATTTACTTCAAATTTTTTCTACATATTTAGATAATTTAAATAAATTTAGATAAATTCAAAAAATATAACCGAAAACGATTGTTGTTTTGCTTGAATAAATGAAGTTACTTATAAATAACTTCTTAATCGAGTGAAGTTTGAGGGAATCTAGTATTGTGACACAACCAAAAGATATGCACTTCATCGAAGGGTGGTGGTTTCCGTGGAAATCCGTAGGTGTTTGGTTCGCTTCAATTTAACGAGCACCTTTTTTACTTTTAACTATTTTTTACGTATGTTGACGATCCTATTACATTAATATAACCAAATAAAAGTATTTTTTGCTTGAATAAAAGACAACTCAAATGTAAATACTTCATCAATGGAAGGGTGGTTAAGGCGTTGGCTTGAAAATCCGTTGGTGTTTAGTTTGGTTCAAAATCAATTTTTTTTACTTTTACTGTTTTCATGGGGGACAACTAAGGCTGGTTAAGGTAAAGTTGATAAGGTGAAGGTGTTTGGTTCGCTCCTTTGTAACGAGAATTTTTTACTTTTAATTTTCCTCTGTACATATTTTCTTAATTTAATAAATATCCAACTATAACAAAACCGTATTTTTCCCTTGAATAAATGAAGATACACACACCTTTAATATAACAACTTCATCAAAGGTAGCCTAAGCGTTGGTTTGTGGTTGGTTGGTTGGGTTGGGTGATGGTTGGGAATCAAAAATTCTAAAAATGGAATAAATGGCTATTAAACAACTCAGGTATTTACCATAAAAATGACGTTTTATGTATGATTTATGAAAATATTTATAATCGAAAAAGTAAAATTATTAAAATGTATTCGAGCATTATGGGCTCTTGTTTGAAATGGTAACAATGAACATTAGTTAACATTGAAAACATTTTGTTTAATTATTAAGAATCGAATATTTCGTATTGAATTGGTGTGGAACTTTGGTGTGGAACTCGTATTGAAGCCAAATGTTACGGGCACTTATTATTTTGCAATGAGAAAAATAAGAAATTTAAAAATTAAAATAAATACCTTTGGAACAGCTGAAGTTTTGCAACCGAATTGCGACCTAATTTGCAATCGAATAAAATTTTGGTTAATCATTGTTATACATTTACTACATTGGTCTTTGAGTTCGGTTCTCCATCTTATCAATTTTAAAAATATAACCAAAAGTATCGTTTTGCTTGAAAAAATGGAGCGACTAACTTCATGGAAAGATGGCAGTTCAGTTTTTAAAATCCGAAGGCGTTCGGTTAGATTCAATTAAGGAGCAATTTTTTCACTTGATTTTTTCTACCAATGCCGACGATTATTGATATAAAAGTATTGATTTTAAAGAATGAACACTAAACGCTAAAAATGTAAACTACAACGAAAATATAAATTCGGCTCCTAAATGGTGCTTCATTGTGGCGGTGCACTGCGCACTCTGTTGGCTTAAAAATCCGAAGGTGATTAAATCGCTACTTTGTAACGAGAACTTTTACTTTTAATGCTTTCTCTCTTTATATATCCCTAAAAATAAATCTGATCAACTTCAAAATATAACAAAAAAGTATTTTTTCCTTGAACAAATGAAGTTACACAAAACTAAAATGTAACAACTTCATCGAAGTGTTCGTTTGAAAATCCGAAGGTGTTTGGTTTCGCCCTTTATAAAAATCACTTTTTTACATTTAATTTTTTCTAATAATTTTCATAATCTTATTTTTTATATTATCTTAATACATTATCCCAGGATGTTCCCAAGTGTTTTGCTCGAATAGATGAAGTTACACACTCCGAAAATGTAACATTCAATCGCAGCAAATGTAACTTTCAATAGAACACACTGGTAAGGTGGATTTGGTGTTGGATTAAAAATCCGTAGGTGTCATGTAACAAAAATGTAACAACTTCAACAAAGTGCGGGCCAACTGGTACGGTGATAAAAGTGTTTTTGTTCAAATCGGAATGTGTTTGGTTCGCTGTTATTTACCGAGCACTTTTTTTATTTCAAATATTTTCTACGTATTTAGAGAATCAAACCAATTTGAAAAATCTATCCGAAAAGGAGTGTTATGCTTGAAAAAATGAAAATACCCATAACTAAAATGTAACTTGTTAGTCAAGGGAAAAAAGAGTTGGTAAAAAGTAGTAACATTTTAGTTGCAGGTAACTTTCATTAAAATGAGCTCGCTTCTACATAACTAGCACTTGTTTTATTTCTAAATTTTTCTCTAATGATATTCTCAATCTTATCGGGGCACTTCGCTTCGAGTTCGCTTCTGTATTACGAGCACATTTTTGATTTTCATTTTGTCCCTACACATTTTACCATATAACTATAACCCAGACTACTACTAACTATAACCCAGAAAAAGTATTGTTTTTCTTAGATATATAATGATACACACTACTTAATGCAAGTCCATATTACCTTCGATGTATGATTTTTAAAGATTTAAATTAGCTACATAAAAGTTTTTTTTTTAATATTTTTTACCTTGCATTTGGACGATAGGGTATGAAAACAAAAGCTTTAGCGTGAACCATAATAATTTGAAGCATGTGTTTTCCTAGCATCCTCAAAAATCCAACAATTCTAGCATTCCAACTTTAATTTCTCCTAAACATTTAACGAAATTTATTTCATATGAATAAAAATATCAGTAAATATGTATAAGAGTTATTGTAACGAATTTGGAAAAGGGTAAAAACCTCATGAGATGGAAGAAATCCAAAAAAGGTTAAATAATTTATTCAAATCCAAAAAAATTTACACTTAAAAAAAAATTTTCTAATAAACAACATCAAAAGTTGTATAAAAGAAGTTTCATTCAAATTTTTGGATGGACGAGTTTTATTAGTACCATATAAGTATTTTCAACAATTATTAATTTTAATAATTTCACTCTTAAATTAGTAGTTCATTTTTTCTAATCAAATTCTAAAGTCATTAGAACAACAAATATGCACATTCCATGCCGAGCCCAGGAGGCCGTGCAATCGGCTCGTTATCCTTTATTTTACGTGGCGATTCCCCTTGGGTCCCCTTTAGGCTCCCTTCAGGCCTATACTCCACGATATAGAAAGACCTGTGGAAAGACGGGTTATTAACAAAAAAATAACACTACCCCATATATATAAAGCGTAATATCCCTCGGCGGGATCCTATATCGCAAAATCTTGCACCCTGGGTGCCTATCTAAAACACGACCTAAGCGTCGCCACCATTTCCTATTTCCATCCTAGGAAGTCTTCTCTCTTCTTTCTTCTCTCTTCTATCTTCTCTCTTCTTTCTTCTCTCTTCTATCTTCTCTCTTCTTTCTTCTCTCTTCTTTCTTGAAGTTACCTGGGGAAAAAAGGTATTAGCAAACAAATAAATAACACTGCCCCAATATAAAAACCGCGTAAAAACCCACGGCGGGTTGCCTTATGGGCCATAACTACGCTACGTTATGCACCGCTTAGTGCCTAACTAAAACACGCGCCCTAAGCTTTCTTCACACTTCTTTCTTCATTCAAGAAGTCTTCTCTTTTCTTTCTTCTTTCTTGACATCCATGATCTTCTTTTCTTGAAGTCACCTGTGGAGAAAAGGGATTAGTACACATATACATAATACACTCCCCACCAAAACCGCGTAAAAACCCACGGCGGGTTGCCTTATGGGCCCTAACTACGCTACGTTATGCACCGCTTAGTTCCTAACTAAAACACGCGCCCTAAGCTTTCTTCACACTTCTTTCTTCATCCAAGAAATCTTCTCTTTTCTTTCTTCTTTCTTGACATCCATGATCTTCTTTTCTTGAAGTCACCTGTGGAGAAAAGGGATTAGTACACATATACATAATACACTCCCCACCAAAACCGCGTAAAAACCCACGGAGGGTTGCCTTATGGGCCCTAACTACGCAATTATTTCCACCGCTTAGTGCCTAACTAAAACACGCGCCCTAAGCTTTCTTCACACTTCTTTCTTCATCCAAGAAGTCTTCTCTTTTCTTTCTTCTTTCTTGACATCCATGATCTTCTTTTCTTGAAGTCACCTGTGGAGAAAGGGCATTAGTATACATATACATATAACAGTCCCCACCAAAACCGCGTAAAAACCCACGGCGGGTTGCATTATGGGCCCTAACTACGCTACGTTATGCACCGCTTAGTGCCTAACTAAAACACGCGCCCTAAGCTTTCTTCACACTTCTTTCTTCATCCAAGAAGTCTTCTCTTTTCTTTCTTCTGTCTTGACATCCATGATCTTCTTTTCTTGAAGTCACCTGTGGAGAAAGGGCATCAGTACACATATACATATAACAGTCCCCACCAAAACCGCGTAAAAACCCACGGCGGGTTGCCTTATGGGCCCTAACTACGCTACGTTATGCACCGCTTAGTGCCTAACTAAAACACGCGCCCTAAGCTTTCTTCACACTTCTTTCTTCATCCAAGAAGTCTTCTCTTTTCTTTCTTCTGTCTTGACATCCATGATCTTCTTTTCTTTAAGTCACCTGTGGAGAAAGGGCATCAGTACACATATACATATAACAGTCCCCACCAAAACCGCGTAAAAACCCACGGCGGGTTGCCTTATGGGCCCTAACTACGCTACGTTATGCACCGCTTAGTGCCTAACTAAAACACGCGACCTAAGCTTTCTTCACACTTCTTTCTTCATCCAAGAAGTCTTCTCTTTTCTTTCTTCTTTCTTGAGATCCATGATCTTCTTTTCTTGAAGTCACCTGTGGAGAAAAGGGATTAGTACACATATACATAATACACTCCCCACCAAAACCGCGTAAAAACCCACGGCGGGTTGCCTTATGGGCCCTAACTACGCTACGTTATGCACCGCTTAGTGCCTAACTAAAACACGCGCCCTAAGCTTTCTTCACACTTCTTTCTTCATCCAAGAAGTCTTCTCTTTTCTTTCTTCTGTCTTGACATCCATGATCTTCTTTTCCTGAAGTCACCTGTGGAGAAAGGGCATCAGTACACATATACATATAACAGTCCCCACCAAAACCGCGTAAAAACCCACGGCGGGTTGCCTTATGGGCCCTAACTACGCTACGTTATGCACCGCTTAGTGCCTAACTAAAACACGCGCCCTAAGCTTTCTTCACACTTCTTTCTTCATCCAAGAAGTCTTCTCTTTTCTTTCTTCTTTCTTGAGATCCATGATCTTCTTTTCTTGAAGTCACCTGTGGAGAAAGGGGATTAGTACACATATACATAATACACTCCCCACCAAAACCGCGTAAAAACCCACGGCGGGTTGCCTTATGGGCCCTAACTACGCAATTATTTCCACCGCTTAGTGCCTAACTAAAACACGCGCCCTAAGCTTTCTTCACACTTCTTTCTTCATCCAAGAAGTCTTCTCTTTTCTGTCTTCTTTCTTGACATCCATGATCTTCTTTTCTTGAAGTCACCTGTGGAGAAAAGGGATTAGTACACATATACATATAACAGTCCCCACCAAAACCGCGTAAAAACCCACGGCGGGTTGCATTATGGGCCCTAACTACGCTACGTTATGCACCGCTTAGTGCCTAACTAAAACACGCGCCCTAAGCTTTCTTCACACTTCTTTCTTCATCCAAGAAGTCTTCTCTTTTCTTTCTTCTGTCTTGACATCCATGATCTTCTTTTCTTGAAGTCACCTGTGGAGAAAAGGGATTAGTTCACATATACATAATACACTCCCCACCAAAACCGCGTAAAAACCCACGGCGGGTTGCCTTATGGGCCCTAACTACGCTACGTTATGCACCGCTTAGTGCCTAACTAAAACACGCGCCCTAAGCTTTCTTCACACTTCTTTCTTCATCCAAGAAGTCTTCTCTTTTCTTTCTTCTTTCTTGACATCCATGATCTTCTTTTCTTGAAGTCACCTGTGGAGAAAGGGGATTAGTACACATATACATAACACACTCCCCACCAAAACCGCGTAAAAACCCACGGCGGGTTGCCTTATGGGCCCTAACTACGCAATTATTTCCACCGCTTAGTACCTAACTAAAACACGCGCCCTAAGCTTTCTTCACACTTCTTTCTTCATCCAACAAGTCTTCTCTTTTCTTTCTTCTTTCTTGACATCCATGATCTTCTTTTCTTGAAGTCACCTGTGGAGAAAGGGCATTAGTATACATATACATATAACAGTCCCCACCAAAACCGCGTAAAAACCCACGGCGGGTTGCATTATGGGCCCTAACTACGCTACGTTATGCACCGCTTAGTGCCTAACTAAAACACGCGCCCTAAGCTTTCTTCACACTTCTTTCTTCATCCAAGAAGTCTTCTCTTTTCTTTCTTCTGTCTTGACATCCATGATCTTCTTTTCTTGAAGTCACCTGTGGAGAAAGGGCATTAGTACACATATACATATAACAGTCCCCACCAAAACCGCGTAAAAACCCACGGCGGGTTGCCTTATGGGCCCTAACTACGCTACGTTATGCACCGCTTAGTGCCTAACTAAAACACGCGCCCTAAGCTTTCTTCACACTTCTTTCTTCATCCAAGAAGTCTTTTCTTTTCTTTCTTCTGTCTTGACATCCATGATCTTCTTTTCTTGAAGTCACCTGTGGAGAAAGGGCATCAGTACACATATACATATAACAGTCCCAACCAAAACCGCGTAAAAACCCACGGTGGGTTGCCTTATGGGCCCTAACTACGCTACGTTATGCACCGCTTAGTGCCTAACTAAAACACGCGCCCTAAGCTTTCTTCACACTTCTTTCTTCATCCAAGAAGTCTTCTCTTTTCTTTCTTCTTTCTTGAGATCCATGATCTTCTTTTCTTGAAGTCACCTGTGGAGAAAGGGGATTAGTACACATATACATAATACACTCCCCACCAAAACCGCGTAAAAACCCACGGCGGGTTGCCTTATGGGCCCTAACTACGCAATTATTTCCACCGCTTAGTGCCTAACTAAAACACGCGCCCTAAGCTTTCTTCACACTTCTTTCTTCATCCAAGAAGTCTTCTCTTTTCTTTCTTCTTTCTTGACATCCATGATCTTCTTTTCTTGAAGTCACCTGTGGAGAAAGGGCATTAGTATACATAAACATATAACAGTCCCCACCAAAACCGCGTAAAAACCCACGGCGGGTTGCATTATGGGCCCTAACTACGCTACGTTATGCACCGCTTAGTGCCTAACTAAAACACGCGCCCTAAGCTTTCTTCACACTTCTTTCTTCATCCAAGAAGTCTTCTCTTTTCTTTCTTCTGTCTTGACATCCATGATCTTCTTTTCTTGAAGTCACCTGTGGAGAAAAGGGATTAGTTCACATATACATAATACACTCCCCACCAAAACCGCGTAAAAACCCACGGCGGGTTGCCTTATGGGCCCTAACTACGCTACGTTATGCACCGCTTAGTGCCTAACTAAAACACGCGCCCTAAGCTTTCTTCACACCTCATTCTTCATCCAAGAAGTCTTCTCATTTCTTTCTTCTTTCTTGACATCCATGATCTTCTTTTCTTGAAGTCACCTGTGGAGAAAAGGGATTAGTTCACATATACATAATACACTCCCCACCAAAACCGCGTAAAAACCCACGGCGGGTTGCCTTATGGGCCCTAACTACGCTACGTTATGCACCGCTTAGTGCCTAACTAAAACACGCGCCCTAAGCTTTCTTCACACTTCTTTCTTCATCCAAGAAGTCTTCTCATTTCTTTCTTCTTTCTTGACATCCATGATCTTCTTTTCTTGGAGTCACCTGTGGAGAAAAGGGATTAGTTCACATATACATAATACACTCCCCACCAAAACCGCGTAAAAACCCACGGCGGGTTGCCTTATGGGCCCTAACTACGCTACGTTATGCACCGCTTAGTGCCTAACTAAAACACGCGCCCTAAGCTTTCTTCACACTTCTTTCTTCATCCAAGAAGTCTTCTCTTTTCTTTCTTCTTTCTTGACATCCATGATCTTCTTTTCTTGAAGTCACCTGTGGAGAAAAGGGATTAGTACACATATACATAATACACTCCCCACCAAAACCGCGTAAAACCCACGGCGGGTTGCCTTATGGGCCCTAACTACGCTACGTTATGCACCGCTTAGTGCCTAACTAAAACACGCGCCCTAAGCTTTCTTCACACCTCATTCTTCATCCAAGAAGTCTTCTCTTTTCTTTCTTCTTTCTTGACATCCATGATCTTCTTTTCTTGAAGTCACCTGTGGAGAAAAGGGATTAGTTCACATATACATAATACACTCCCCACCAAAACCGCGTAAAAACCCACGGCGGGTTGCCTTATGGGCCCTAACTACGCTACGTTATGCACCGCTTAGTGCCTAACTAAAACACGCGCCCTAAGCTTTCTTCACACCTCATTCTTCATCCAAGAAGTCTTCTCATTTCTTTCTTCTTTCTTGACATCCATGATCTTCTTTTCTTGAAGTCACCTGTGGAGAAAAGGGATTAGTTCACATATACATAATACACTCCCCACCAAAACCGCGTAAAAACCCACGGCGGGTTACCTTATGGGCCCTAACTACGCTACGTTATGCACCGCTTAGTGCCTAACTAAAACACGCGCCCTAAGCTTTCTTCACACTTCTTTCTTCATCCAAGAAGTCTTCTCATTTCTTTCTTCTTTCTTGACATCCATGATCTTCTTTTCTTGAAGTCACCTGTGGTGAAAAGGGATTAGTTCACATATACATAATACACTCCCCACCAAAACCGCGTAAAAACCCACGGCGGGTTGCCTTATGGGCCCTAACTACGCTACGTTATGCACCGCTTAGTGCCTAACTAAAACACGCGCCCTAAGCTTTCTTCACACTTCTTTCTTCATCCAAGAAGTCTTCTCTTTTCTTTCTTCTTTCTTGACATCCATGATCTTCTTTTCTTGAAGTCACCTGTGGAGAAAAGGGATTAGTACACATATACATAATACACTCCCCACCAAAACCGCGTAAAAACCCACGGCGGGTTGCCTTATGGGCCCTAACTACGCTACGGTATGCACCGCTTAGTGCCTAACTAAAACACGCGCCCTAAGCTTTCTTCACACTTCTTTCTTCATCCAAGAAGTCTTTTCTTTTCTTTCTTCTGTCTTGACATCCATGATCTTCTTTTCTTGAAGTCACCTGTGGAGAAAGGGCATCAGTACACATATACATATAACAGTCCCAACCAAAACCGCGTAAAAACCCACGGTGGGTTGCCTTATGGGCCCTAACTACGCTACGTTATGCACCGCTTAGTGCCTAACTAAAACACGCGCCCTAAGCTTTCTTCACACTTCTTTCTTCATCCAAGAAGTCTTCTCTTTTCTTTCTTCTTTCTTGAGATCCATGATCTTCTTTTCTTGAAGTCACCTGTGGAGAAAGGGGATTAGTACACATATACATAATACACTCCCCACCAAAACCGCGTAAAAACCCACGGCGGGTTGCCTTATGGGCCCTAACTACGCAATTATTTCCACCGCTTAGTGCCTAACTAAAACACGCGCCCTAAGCTTTCTTCACACTTCTTTCTTCATCCAAGAAGTCTTCTCTTTTCTTTCTTCTTTCTTGACATCCATGATCTTCTTTTCTTGAAGTCACCTGTGGAGAAAGGGCATTAGTATACATAAACATATAACAGTCCCCACCAAAACCGCGTAAAAACCCACGGCGGGTTGCATTATGGGCCCTAACTACGCTACGTTATGCACCGCTTAGTGCCTAACTAAAACACGCGCCCTAAGCTTTCTTCACACTTCTTTCTTCATCCAAGAAGTCTTCTCTTTTCTTTCTTCTGTCTTGACATCCATGATCTTCTTTTCTTGAAGTCACCTGTGGAGAAAAGGGATTAGTTCACATATACATAATACACTCCCCACCAAAACCGCGTAAAAACCCACGGCGGGTTGCCTTATGGGCCCTAACTACGCTACGTTATGCACCGCTTAGTGCCTAACTAAAACACGCGCCCTAAGCTTTCTTCACACCTCATTCTTCATCCAAGAAGTCTTCTCATTTCTTTCTTCTTTCTTGACATCCATGATCTTCTTTTCTTGAAGTCACCTGTGGAGAAAAGGGATTAGTTCACATATACATAATACACTCCCCACCAAAACCGCGTAAAAACCCACGGCGGGTTGCCTTATGGGCCCTAACTACGCTACGTTATGCACCGCTTAGTGCCTAACTAAAACACGCGCCCTAAGCTTTCTTCACACTTCTTTCTTCATCCAAGAAGTCTTCTCATTTCTTTCTTCTTTCTTGACATCCATGATCTTCTTTTCTTGGAGTCACCTGTGGAGAAAAGGGATTAGTTCACATATACATAATACACTCCCCACCAAAACCGCGTAAAAACCCACGGCGGGTTGCCTTATGGGCCCTAACTACGCTACGTTATGCACCGCTTAGTGCCTAACTAAAACACGCGCCCTAAGCTTTCTTCACACTTCTTTCTTCATCCAAGAAGTCTTCTCTTTTCTTTCTTCTTTCTTGACATCCATGATCTTCTTTTCTTGAAGTCACCTGTGGAGAAAAGGGATTAGTACACATATACATAATACACTCCCCACCAAAACCGCGTAAAACCCACGGCGGGTTGCCTTATGGGCCCTAACTACGCTACGTTATGCACCGCTTAGTGCCTAACTAAAACACGCGCCCTAAGCTTTCTTCACACCTCATTCTTCATCCAAGAAGTCTTCTCTTTTCTTTCTTCTTTCTTGACATCCATGATCTTCTTTTCTTGAAGTCACCTGTGGAGAAAAGGGATTAGTTCACATATACATAATACACTCCCCACCAAAACCGCGTAAAAACCCACGGCGGGTTGCCTTATGGGCCCTAACTACGCTACGTTATGCACCGCTTAGTGCCTAACTAAAACACGCGCCCTAAGCTTTCTTCACACCTCATTCTTCATCCAAGAAGTCTTCTCATTTCTTTCTTCTTTCTTGACATCCATGATCTTCTTTTCTTGAAGTCACCTGTGGAGAAAAGGGATTAGTTCACATATACATAATACACTCCCCACCAAAACCGCGTAAAAACCCACGGCGGGTTACCTTATGGGCCCTAACTACGCTACGTTATGCACCGCTTAGTGCCTAACTAAAACACGCGCCCTAAGCTTTCTTCACACTTCTTTCTTCATCCAAGAAGTCTTCTCATTTCTTTCTTCTTTCTTGACATCCATGATCTTCTTTTCTTGAAGTCACCTGTGGTGAAAAGGGATTAGTTCACATATACATAATACACTCCCCACCAAAACCGCGTAAAAACCCACGGCGGGTTGCCTTATGGGCCCTAACTACGCTACGTTATGCACCGCTTAGTGCCTAACTAAAACACGCGCCCTAAGCTTTCTTCACACTTCTTTCTTCATCCAAGAAGTCTTCTCTTTTCTTTCTTCTTTCTTGACATCCATGATCTTCTTTTCTTGAAGTCACCTGTGGAGAAAAGGGATTAGTTCACATATACATAATACACTCCCCACCAAAACCGCGTAAAAACCCACGGCGGGTTGCCTTATGGGCCCTAACTACGCTACGTTATGCACCGCTTAGTGCCTAACTAAAACACGCGCCGTAAGCTTTCTTCACACTTCTTTCTTCATCCAAGAAGTCTTCTCTTTTCTTTCTTCTTTCTTGACATCCATGATCTTCTTTTCTTGAAGTCACCTGTGGAGAAAGGGGATTAGTACACATATACATAATACACTCCCCACCAAAACCGCGTAAAAACCCACGGCGGGTTGCCTTATGGGCCCTAACTACGCAATTATTTCCACCGCTTAGTGCCTAACTAAAACACGCGCCCTAAGCTTTCTTCACACTTCTTTCTTCATCCAAGAAGTCTTCTCTTTTCTTTCTTCTTTCTTGACATCCATGATCTTCTTTTCTTGAAGTCACCTGTGGAGAAAGGGCATTAGTATACATATACATATAACAGTCCCCACCAAAACCGCGTAAAAACCCACGGCGGGTTGCATTATGGGCCCTAACTACGCTACGTTATGCACCGCTTAGTGCCTAACTAAAACACGCGCCCTAAGCTTTCTTCACACTTCTTTCTTCATCCAAGAAGTCTTCTCTTTTCTTTCTTCTGTCTTGACATCCATGATCTTCTTTTCTTGAAGTCACCTGTGGAGAAAGGGCATTAGTACACATATACATATAACAGTCCCCACCAAAACCGCGTAAAAACCCACGGCGGGTTGCCTTATGGGCCCTAACTACGCAATGTTTTCCACCGCTTAGTGCCTAACTAAAACACGCGCCTTAAGTTTCCTTCACACTTCTTTCTTCATCCAAGAAGTCTTCTCTTTTCTTTGTTCTTTCTTGACATCCATGATCTTCTTTTCTTGAAGTCACCTGTGGAGAAAGGGCATTAGTACACATATACATATAACAGTCCCCACCAAAACCGCGTAAAAACCCACGGCGGGTTGCCTTATGGGCCCTAACTACGCTACGTTATGCACCGCTTAGTGCCTAACTAAAACACGCGCCCTAAGCTTTCTTCACACTTCTTTCTTCATCCAAGAAGTCTTCTCTTTTCTTTCTTCTTTCTTGACATCCATGATCTTCTTTTCTTGAAGTCACCTGTGGAGAAAGGGGATTAGTACACATATACATAACACACTCCCCACCAAAACCGCGTAAAAACCCACGGCGGGTTGCCTTATGGGCCCTAACTACGCAATTATTTCCACCGCTTAGTACCTAACTAAAACACGCGCCCTAAGCTTTCTTCACACTTCTTTCTTCATCCAACAAGTCTTCTCTTTTCTTTCTTCTTTCTTGACATCCATGATCTTCTTTTCTTGAAGTCACCTGTGGAGAAAGGGCATTAGTATACATATACATATAACAGTCCCCACCAAAACCGCGTAAAAACCCACGGCGGGTTGCATTATGGGCCCTAACTACGCTACGTTATGCACCGCTTAGTGCCTAACTAAAACACGCGCCCTAAGCTTTCTTCACACTTCTTTCTTCATCCAAGAAGTCTTCTCTTTTCTTTCTTCTGTCTTGACATCCATGATCTTCTTTTCTTGAAGTCACCTGTGGAGAAAGGGCATTAGTACACATATACATATAACAGTCCCCACCAAAACCGCGTAAAAACCCACGGCGGGTTGCCTTATGGGCCCTAACTACGCTACGTTATGCACCGCTTAGTGCCTAACTAAAACACGCGCCCTAAGCTTTCTTCACACTTCTTTCTTCATCCAAGAAGTCTTTTCTTTTCTTTCTTCTGTCTTGACATCCATGATCTTCTTTTCTTGAAGTCACCTGTGGAGAAAGGGCATCAGTACACATATACATATAACAGTCCCAACCAAAACCGCGTAAAAACCCACGGTGGGTTGCCTTATGGGCCCTAACTACGCTACGTTATGCACCGCTTAGTGCCTAACTAAAACACGCGCCCTAAGCTTTCTTCACACTTCTTTCTTCATCCAAGAAGTCTTCTCTTTTCTTTCTTCTTTCTTGAGATCCATGATCTTCTTTTCTTGAAGTCACCTGTGGAGAAAGGGGATTAGTACACATATACATAATACACTCCCCACCAAAACCGCGTAAAAACCCACGGCGGGTTGCCTTATGGGCCCTAACTACGCAATTATTTCCACCGCTTAGTGCCTAACTAAAACACGCGCCCTAAGCTTTCTTCACACTTCTTTCTTCATCCAAGAAGTCTTCTCTTTTCTTTCTTCTTTCTTGACATCCATGATCTTCTTTTCTTGAAGTCACCTGTGGAGAAAGGGCATTAGTATACATAAACATATAACAGTCCCCACCAAAACCGCGTAAAAACCCACGGCGGGTTGCATTATGGGCCCTAACTACGCTACGTTATGCACCGCTTAGTGCCTAACTAAAACACGCGCCCTAAGCTTTCTTCACACTTCTTTCTTCATCCAAGAAGTCTTCTCTTTTCTTTCTTCTGTCTTGACATCCATGATCTTCTTTTCTTGAAGTCACCTGTGGAGAAAAGGGATTAGTTCACATATACATAATACACTCCCCACCAAAACCGCGTAAAAACCCACGGCGGGTTGCCTTATGGGCCCTAACTACGCTACGTTATGCACCGCTTAGTGCCTAACTAAAACACGCGCCCTAAGCTTTCTTCACACCTCATTCTTCATCCAAGAAGTCTTCTCATTTCTTTCTTCTTTCTTGACATCCATGATCTTCTTTTCTTGAAGTCACCTGTGGAGAAAAGGGATTAGTTCACATATACATAATACACTCCCCACCAAAACCGCGTAAAAACCCACGGCGGGTTGCCTTATGGGCCCTAACTACGCTACGTTATGCACCGCTTAGTGCCTAACTAAAACACGCGCCCTAAGCTTTCTTCACACTTCTTTCTTCATCCAAGAAGTCTTCTCATTTCTTTCTTCTTTCTTGACATCCATGATCTTCTTTTCTTGGAGTCACCTGTGGAGAAAAGGGATTAGTTCACATATACATAATACACTCCCCACCAAAACCGCGTAAAAACCCACGGCGGGTTGCCTTATGGGCCCTAACTACGCTACGTTATGCACCGCTTAGTGCCTAACTAAAACACGCGCCCTAAGCTTTCTTCACACTTCTTTCTTCATCCAAGAAGTCTTCTCTTTTCTTTCTTCTTTCTTGACATCCATGATCTTCTTTTCTTGAAGTCACCTGTGGAGAAAAGGGATTAGTACACATATACATAATACACTCCCCACCAAAACCGCGTAAAACCCACGGCGGGTTGCCTTATGGGCCCTAACTACGCTACGTTATGCACCGCTTAGTGCCTAACTAAAACACGCGCCCTAAGCTTTCTTCACACCTCATTCTTCATCCAAGAAGTCTTCTCTTTTCTTTCTTCTTTCTTGACATCCATGATCTTCTTTTCTTGAAGTCACCTGTGGAGAAAAGGGATTAGTTCACATATACATAATACACTCCCCACCAAAACCGCGTAAAAACCCACGGCGGGTTGCCTTATGGGCCCTAACTACGCTACGTTATGCACCGCTTAGTGCCTAACTAAAACACGCGCCCTAAGCTTTCTTCACACCTCATTCTTCATCCAAGAAGTCTTCTCATTTCTTTCTTCTTTCTTGACATCCATGATCTTCTTTTCTTGAAGTCACCTGTGGAGAAAAGGGATTAGTTCACATATACATAATACACTCCCCACCAAAACCGCGTAAAAACCCACGGCGGGTTACCTTATGGGCCCTAACTACGCTACGTTATGCACCGCTTAGTGCCTAACTAAAACACGCGCCCTAAGCTTTCTTCACACTTCTTTCTTCATCCAAGAAGTCTTCTCATTTCTTTCTTCTTTCTTGACATCCATGATCTTCTTTTCTTGAAGTCACCTGTGGTGAAAAGGGATTAGTTCACATATACATAATACACTCCCCACCAAAACCGCGTAAAAACCCACGGCGGGTTGCCTTATGGGCCCTAACTACGCTACGTTATGCACCGCTTAGTGCCTAACTAAAACACGCGCCCTAAGCTTTCTTCACACTTCTTTCTTCATCCAAGAAGTCTTCTCTTTTCTTTCTTCTTTCTTGACATCCATGATCTTCTTTTCTTGAAGTCACCTGTGGAGAAAAGGGATTAGTACACATATACATAATACACTCCCCACCAAAACCGCGTAAAAACCCACGGCGGGTTGCCTTATGGGCCCTAACTACGCTACGGTATGCACCGCTTAGTGCCTAACTAAAACACGCGCCCTAAGCTTTCTTCACACTTCTTTCTTCATCCAAGAAGTCTTTTCTTTTCTTTCTTCTGTCTTGACATCCATGATCTTCTTTTCTTGAAGTCACCTGTGGAGAAAGGGCATCAGTACACATATACATATAACAGTCCCAACCAAAACCGCGTAAAAACCCACGGTGGGTTGCCTTATGGGCCCTAACTACGCTACGTTATGCACCGCTTAGTGCCTAACTAAAACACGCGCCCTAAGCTTTCTTCACACTTCTTTCTTCATCCAAGAAGTCTTCTCTTTTCTTTCTTCTTTCTTGAGATCCATGATCTTCTTTTCTTGAAGTCACCTGTGGAGAAAGGGGATTAGTACACATATACATAATACACTCCCCACCAAAACCGCGTAAAAACCCACGGCGGGTTGCCTTATGGGCCCTAACTACGCAATTATTTCCACCGCTTAGTGCCTAACTAAAACACGCGCCCTAAGCTTTCTTCACACTTCTTTCTTCATCCAAGAAGTCTTCTCTTTTCTTTCTTCTTTCTTGACATCCATGATCTTCTTTTCTTGAAGTCACCTGTGGAGAAAGGGCATTAGTATACATAAACATATAACAGTCCCCACCAAAACCGCGTAAAAACCCACGGCGGGTTGCATTATGGGCCCTAACTACGCTACGTTATGCACCGCTTAGTGCCTAACTAAAACACGCGCCCTAAGCTTTCTTCACACTTCTTTCTTCATCCAAGAAGTCTTCTCTTTTCTTTCTTCTGTCTTGACATCCATGATCTTCTTTTCTTGAAGTCACCTGTGGAGAAAAGGGATTAGTTCACATATACATAATACACTCCCCACCAAAACCGCGTAAAAACCCACGGCGGGTTGCCTTATGGGCCCTAACTACGCTACGTTATGCACCGCTTAGTGCCTAACTAAAACACGCGCCCTAAGCTTTCTTCACACCTCATTCTTCATCCAAGAAGTCTTCTCATTTCTTTCTTCTTTCTTGACATCCATGATCTTCTTTTCTTGAAGTCACCTGTGGAGAAAAGGGATTAGTTCACATATACATAATACACTCCCCACCAAAACCGCGTAAAAACCCACGGCGGGTTGCCTTATGGGCCCTAACTACGCTACGTTATGCACCGCTTAGTGCCTAACTAAAACACGCGCCCTAAGCTTTCTTCACACTTCTTTCTTCATCCAAGAAGTCTTCTCATTTCTTTCTTCTTTCTTGACATCCATGATCTTCTTTTCTTGGAGTCACCTGTGGAGAAAAGGGATTAGTTCACATATACATAATACACTCCCCACCAAAACCGCGTAAAAACCCACGGCGGGTTGCCTTATGGGCCCTAACTACGCTACGTTATGCACCGCTTAGTGCCTAACTAAAACACGCGCCCTAAGCTTTCTTCACACTTCTTTCTTCATCCAAGAAGTCTTCTCTTTTCTTTCTTCTTTCTTGACATCCATGATCTTCTTTTCTTGAAGTCACCTGTGGAGAAAAGGGATTAGTACACATATACATAATACACTCCCCACCAAAACCGCGTAAAACCCACGGCGGGTTGCCTTATGGGCCCTAACTACGCTACGTTATGCACCGCTTAGTGCCTAACTAAAACACGCGCCCTAAGCTTTCTTCACACCTCATTCTTCATCCAAGAAGTCTTCTCTTTTCTTTCTTCTTTCTTGACATCCATGATCTTCTTTTCTTGAAGTCACCTGTGGAGAAAAGGGATTAGTTCACATATACATAATACACTCCCCACCAAAACCGCGTAAAAACCCACGGCGGGTTGCCTTATGGGCCCTAACTACGCTACGTTATGCACCGCTTAGTGCCTAACTAAAACACGCGCCCTAAGCTTTCTTCACACCTCATTCTTCATCCAAGAAGTCTTCTCATTTCTTTCTTCTTTCTTGACATCCATGATCTTCTTTTCTTGAAGTCACCTGTGGAGAAAAGGGATTAGTTCACATATACATAATACACTCCCCACCAAAACCGCGTAAAAACCCACGGCGGGTTACCTTATGGGCCCTAACTACGCTACGTTATGCACCGCTTAGTGCCTAACTAAAACACGCGCCCTAAGCTTTCTTCACACTTCTTTCTTCATCCAAGAAGTCTTCTCATTTCTTTCTTCTTTCTTGACATCCATGATCTTCTTTTCTTGAAGTCACCTGTGGTGAAAAGGGATTAGTTCACATATACATAATACACTCCCCACCAAAACCGCGTAAAAACCCACGGCGGGTTGCCTTATGGGCCCTAACTACGCTACGTTATGCACCGCTTAGTGCCTAACTAAAACACGCGCCCTAAGCTTTCTTCACACTTCTTTCTTCATCCAAGAAGTCTTCTCTTTTCTTTCTTCTTTCTTGACATCCATGATCTTCTTTTCTTGAAGTCACCTGTGGAGAAAAGGGATTAGTTCACATATACATAATACACTCCCCACCAAAACCGCGTAAAAACCCACGGCGGGTTGCCTTATGGGCCCTAACTACGCTACGTTATGCACCGCTTAGTGCCTAACTAAAACACGCGCCGTAAGCTTTCTTCACACTTCTTTCTTCATCCAAGAAGTCTTCTCTTTTCTTTCTTCTTTCTTGACATCCATGATCTTCTTTTCTTGAAGTCACCTGTGGAGAAAGGGGATTAGTACACATATACATAATACACTCCCCACCAAAACCGCGTAAAAACCCACGGCGGGTTGCCTTATGGGCCCTAACTACGCAATTATTTCCACCGCTTAGTGCCTAACTAAAACACGCGCCCTAAGCTTTCTTCACACTTCTTTCTTCATCCAAGAAGTCTTCTCTTTTCTTTCTTCTTTCTTGACATCCATGATCTTCTTTTCTTGAAGTCACCTGTGGAGAAAGGGCATTAGTATACATATACATATAACAGTCCCCACCAAAACCGCGTAAAAACCCACGGCGGGTTGCATTATGGGCCCTAACTACGCTACGTTATGCACCGCTTAGTGCCTAACTAAAACACGCGCCCTAAGCTTTCTTCACACTTCTTTCTTCATCCAAGAAGTCTTCTCTTTTCTTTCTTCTGTCTTGACATCCATGATCTTCTTTTCTTGAAGTCACCTGTGGAGAAAAGGGATTAGTTCACATATACATAATACACTCCCCACCAAAACCGCGTAAAAACCCACGGCGGGTTGCCTTATGGGCCCTAACTACGCAATGTTTTCCACCGCTTAGTGCCTAACTAAAACACGCGCCTTAAGTTTCCTTCACACTTCTTTCTTCATCCAAGAAGTCTTCTCTTTTCTTTGTTCTTTCTTGACATCCATGATCTTCTTTTCTTGAAGTCACCTGTGGAGAAAGGGCATTAGTACACATATACATATAACAGTCCCCACCAAAACCGCGTAAAAACCCACGGCGGGTTGCCTTATGGGCCCTAACTACGCTACGTTATGCACCGCTTAGTGCCTAACTAAAACACGCGCCCTAAGCTTTCTTCACACTTCTTTCTTCATCCAAGAAGTCTTCTCTTTTCTTTCTTCTTTCTTGACATCCATGATCTTCTTTTCTTGAAGTCACCTGTGGAGAAAAGGGATTAGTACACATATACATAATACACTCCCCACCAAAACCGCGTAAAAACCCACGGCGGGTTGCCTTATGGGCCCTAACTACGCTACGGTATGCACCGCTTAGTGCCTAACTAAAACACGCGCCCTAAGCTTTCTTCACACCTCATTCTTCATCCAAGAAGTCTTCTCTTTTCTTTCTTCTTTCTTGACATCCATGATCTTCTTTTCTTGAAGTCACCTGTGGAGAAAAGGGATTAGTTCACATATACATAATACACTCCCCACCAAAACCGCGTAAAAACCCACGGCGGGTTGCCTTATGGGCCCTAACTACGCTACGTTATGCACCGCTTAGTGCCTAACTAAAACACGCGCCCTAAGCTTTCTTCACACTTCTTTCTTCATCCAAGAAGTCTTCTCTTTTCTTTCTTCTTTCTTGACATCCATGATCTTCTTTTCTTGAAGTCACCTGTGGAGAAAGGGGATTAGTACACATATACATAATACACTCCCCACCAAAACCGCGTAAAAACCCACGGCGGGTTGCCTTATGGGCCCTAACTACGCAATTATTTCCACCGCTTAGTGCCTAACTAAAACACGCGCCCTAAGCTTTCTTCACACTTCTTTCTTCATCCAAGAAGTCTTCTCTTTTCTTTCTTCTTTCTTGACATCCATGATCTTCTTTTCTTGAAGTCACCTGTGGAGAAAGGGCATTAGTATACATATACATATAACAGTCCCCACCAAAACCGCGTAAAAACCCACGGCGGGTTGCATTATGGGCCCTAACTACGCTACGTTATGCACCGCTTAGTGCCTAACTAAAACACGCGCCCTAAGCTTTCTTCACACTTCTTTCTTCATCCAAGAAGTCTTCTCTTTTCTTTCTTCTGTCTTGACATCCATGATCTTCTTTTCTTGAAGTCACCTGTGGAGAAAGGGCATTAGTACACATATACATATAACAGTCCCCACCAAAACCGCGTAAAAACCCACGGCGGGTTGCCTTATGGGCCCTAACTACGCAATGTTTTCCACCGCTTAGTGCCTAACTAAAACACGCGCCCTAAGTTTCCTTCACACTTCTTTCTTCATCCAAGAAGTCTTCTCTTTTCTTTGTTCTTTCTTGACATCCATGATCTTCTTTTCTTGAAGTCACCTGTGGAGAAAGGGCATTAGTACACATATACATATAACAGTCCCCACCAAAACCGCGTAAAAACCCATGGCGGGTTGCCTTATGGGCCCAAACTACGCTACGTTATGCACCGCTTAGTGCCTAACTAAAACACGCGCCCTAAGCTTTCTTCACACTTCTTTCTTCATCCAAGAAGTCTTCTCTTTTCTTTCTTCTTTCTTGACATCCATGATCTTCTTTTCTTGAAGTCACCTGTGGAGAAAGGGCATTAGTACACATATACATATAACAGTCCCCACCAAAACCGCGTAAAAACCCACGGCGGGTTGCCTTATGGGCCCTAACTACGCTACGTTATGCACCGCTTAGTGCCTAACTAAAACACGCGCCCTAAGCTTTCTTCACACCTCATTCTTCATCCAAGAAGTCTTCTCTTTTCTTTCTTCTTTCTTGACATCCATGATCTTCTTTTCTTGAAGTCACCTGTGGAGAAAAGGGATTAGTTCACATATACATAATACACTCCCCACCAAAACCGCGTAAAAACCCACGGCGGGTTGCCTTTTGGGCCCTAACTACGCTACGTTATGCACCGCTTAGTGCCTAACTAAAACACGCGCCCTAAGCTTTCTTCACACCTCATTCTTCATCCAAGAAGTCTTCTCTTTTCTTTCTTCTTTCTTGACATCCATGATCTTCTTTTCTTGAAGTCACCTGTGGAGAAAGGGGATTAGTACACATATACATAACACACTCCCCACCAAAACCGCGTAAAAACCCACGGCGGGTTGCCTTATGGGCCCTAACTACGCTACGTTATGCACCGCTTAGTGCCTAACTAAAACACGCGCCCTAAGCTTTCTTCACACTTCTTTCTTCATCCAAGAAGTCTTCTCATTTTTTCTTCTTTCTTGACATCCATGATCTTCTTTTCTTGAAGTCACCTGTGGTGAAAAGGGATTAGTTCACATATACATAATACACTCCCCACCAAAACCGCGTAAAAACCCACGGCGGGTTGCCTTATGGGCCCTAACTACGCTACGTTATGCACCGCTTAGTGCCTAACTAAAACACGCGCCCTAAGCTTTCTTCACACTTCTTTCTTCATCCAAGAAGTCTTCTCTTTTCTTTCTTCTTTCTTGACATCCATGATCTTCTTTTCTTGAAGTCACCTGTGGAGAAAAGGGATTAGTACACATATACATAATACACTCCCCACCAAAACCGCGTAAAAACCCACGGCGGGTTGCCTTATGGGCCCTAACTACGCTACGGTATGCACCGCTTAGTGCCTAACAAAACACGCGCCCTAAGCCTTCTTCACACTTCTTTCTTCATCCAAGAAGTCTTCTCTTTTCTTTCTTCTTTCTTGACATCCATGATCTTCTTTTCTTGAAGTCACCTGTGGAGAAAAGGGATTAGTTCACATATACATAATACACTCCCCACCAAAACCGCGTAAAAACCCACGGCGGGTTGCCTTATGGGCCCTAACTACGCTACGTTATGCACCGCTTAGTGCCTAACTAAAACACGCGCCCTAAGCTTTCTTCACACTTCTTTCTTCATCCAAGAAGTCTTCTCATTTCTTTCTTCTTTCTTGACATCCATGATCTTCTTTTCTTGGAGTCACCTGTGGAGAAAAGGGATTAGTTCACATATACATAATACACTCCCCACCAAAACCGCGTAAAAACCCACGGCGGGTTGCCTTATGGGCCCTAACTACGCTACGTTATGCACCGCTTAGTGCCTAACTAAAACACGCGCCCTAAGCTTTCTTCACACTTCTTTCTTCATCCAAGAAGTCTTCTCTTTTCTTTCTTCTTTCTTGACATCCATGATCTTCTTTTCTTGAAGTCACCTGTGGAGAAAAGGGATTAGTACACATATACATAATACACTCCCCACCAAAACCGCGTAAAAACCCACGGCGGGTTGCCTTATGGGCCCTAACTACGCTACGTTATGCACCGCTTAGTGCCTAACTAAAACACGCGCCCTAAGCTTTCTTCACACCTCATTCTTCATCCAAGAAGTCTTCTCTTTTCTTTCTTCTTTCTTGACATCCATGATCTTCTTTTCTTGAAGTCACCTGTGGAGAAAAGGGATTAGTTCACATATACATAATACACTCCCCACCAAAACCGCGTAAAAACCCACGGCGGGTTGCCTTATGGGCCCTAACTACGCTACGTTATGCACCGCTTAGTGCCTAACTAAAACACGCGCCCTAAGCTTTCTTCACACCTCATTCTTCATCCAAGAAGTCTTCTCATTTCTTTCTTCTTTCTTGACATCCATGATCTTCTTTTCTTGAAGTCACCTGTGGAGAAAAGGGATTAGTTCACATATACATAATACACTCCCCACCAAAACCGCGTAAAAACCCACGGCGGGTTACCTTATGGGCCCTAACTACGCTACGTTATGCACCGCTTAGTGCCTAACTAAAACACGCGCCCTAAGCTTTCTTCACACTTCTTTCTTCATCCAAGAAGTCTTCTCATTTCTTTCTTCTTTCTTGACATCCATGATCTTCTTTTCTTGAAGTCACCTGTGGTGAAAAGGGATTAGTTCACATATACATAATACACTCCCCACCAAAACCGCGTAAAAACCCACGGCGGGTTGCCTTATGGGCCCTAACTACGCTACGTTATGCACCGCTTAGTGCCTAACTAAAACACGCGCCCTAAGCTTTCTTCACACTTCTTTCTTCATCCAAGAAGTCTTCTCTTTTCTTTCTTCTTTCTTGACATCCATGATCTTCTTTTCTTGAAGTCACCTGTGGAGAAAAGGGATTAGTACACATATACATAATACACTCCCCACCAAAACCGCGTAAAAACCCACGGCGGGTTGCCTTATGGGCCCTAACTACGCTACGGTATGCACCGCTTAGTGCCTAACTAAAACACGCGCCCTAAGCTTTCTTCACACCTCATTCTTCATCCAAGAAGTCTTCTCTTTTCTTTCTTCTTTCTTGACATCCATGATCTTCTTTTCTTGAAGTCACCTGTGGAGAAAAGGGATTAGTTCACATATACATAATACACTCCCCACCAAAACCGCGTAAAAACCCACGGCGGGTTGCCTTATGGGCCCTAACTACGCTACGTTATGCACCGCTTAGTGCCTAACTAAAACACGCGCCGTAAGCTTTCTTCACACTTCTTTCTTCATCCAAGAAGTCTTCTCTTTTCTTTCTTCTTTCTTGACATCCATGATCTTCTTTTCTTGAAGTCACCTGTGGAGAAAGGGGATTAGTACACATATACATAATACACTCCCCACCAAAACCGCGTAAAAACCCACGGCGGGTTGCCTTATGGGCCCTAACTACGCAATTATTTCCACCGCTTAGTGCCTAACTAAAACACGCGCCCTAAGCTTTCTTCACACTTCTTTCTTCATCCAAGAAGTCTTCTCTTTTCTTTCTTCTTTCTTGACATCCATGATCTTCTTTTCTTGAAGTCACCTGTGGAGAAAGGGCATTAGTATACATATACATATAACAGTCCCCACCAAAACCGCGTAAAAACCCACGGCGGGTTGCATTATGGGCCCTAACTACGCTACGTTATGCACCGCTTAGTGCCTAACTAAAACACGCGCCCTAAGCTTTCTTCACACTTCTTTCTTCATCCAAGAAGTCTTCTCTTTTCTTTCTTCTGTCTTGACATCCATGATCTTCTTTTCTTGAAGTCACCTGTGGAGAAAGGGCATTAGTACACATATACATATAACAGTCCCCACCAAAACCGCGTAAAAACCCACGGCGGGGTGCCTTATGGGCCCTAACTACGCAATGTTTTCCACCGCTTAGTGCCTAACTAAAACACGCGCCCTAAGTTTCCTTCACACTTCTTTCTTCATCCAAGAAGTCTTCTCTTTTCTTTGTTCTTTCTTGACATCCATGATCTTCTTTTCTTGAAGTCACCTGTGGAGAAAGGGCATTAGTACACATATACATATAACAGTCCCCACCAAAACCGCGTAAAAACCCATGGCGGGTTGCCTTATGGGCCCAAACTACGCTACGTTATGCACCGCTTAGTGCCTAACTAAAACACGCGCCCTAAGCTTTCTTCACACTTCTTTCTTCATCCAAGAAGTCTTCTCTTTTCTTTCTTCTTTCTTGACATCCATGATCTTCTTTTCTTGAAGTCACCTGTGGAGAAAGGGCATTAGTACACATATACATATAACAGTCCCCACCAAAACCGCGTAAAAACCCACGGCGGGTTGCCTTATGGGCCCTAACTACGCTACGTTATGCACCGCTTAGTGCCTAACTAAAACACGCGCCCTAAGCTTTCTTCACACCTCATTCTTCATCCAAGAAGTCTTCTCTTTTCTTTCTTCTTTCTTGACATCCATGATCTTCTTTTCTTGAAGTCACCTGTGGAGAAAAGGGATTAGTTCACATATACATAATACACTCCCCACCAAAACCGCGTAAAAACCCACGGCGGGTTGCCTTATGGGCCCTAACTACGCTACGTTATGCACCGCTTAGTGCCTAACTAAAACACGCGCCCTAAGCTTTCTTCACACCTCATTCTTCATCCAAGAAGTCTTCTCATTTCTTTCTTCTTTCTTGACATCCATGATCTCCTTTTCTTGAAGTCAACTGTGGAGAAAAGGGATTAGTTCACATATACATAATACACTCCCCACCAAAACCGCGTAAAAACCCACGGCGGGTTGCCTTATGGGCCCTAACTACGCTACGTTATGCACCGCTTAGTGCCTAACTAAAACACGCGCCCTAAGCTTTCTTCACACTTCTTTCTTCATCCAAGAAGTCTTCTCATTTCTTTCTTCTTTCTTGACATCCATGATCTTCTTTTCTTGAAGTCACCTGTGGAGAAAGGGCATTAGTACACATATACATATAACAGTCCCCACCAAAACCGCGTAAAAACCCACGGCGGGTTGCCTTATGGGCCCTAACTACGCTATGTTATGCACCGCTTAGTGCCTAACTAAAACACGCGCCCTAAGCTTTCTTCACACTTCTTTCTTCATTCGAGGAATCTTCGCTTTTCTTTCTTCATTCTTGATATCCATAATCTTGTAATCGTTTCATCATGGCGTGAGTGAAAGTGATGAAAATTTCCGTTCTTCAGGTTTATTCCGGTAAGTTCTTCATTATTTCTGCTTTATCCGCAAATTTTCTGTAAAGAAAGTGGAATTCATCTATTTATTATATTTATTATTATTACTTTAATTAAGCAGTATAACATGAGTAACAGAGATAATACTTTTTGAATTACTCTTTTTTCTGATGAATAAACAAACTGCTAAAATGAACGACGGAAAATTTATTTAAAAATGAATCCTACTCTTACAAATTCCTTGCTCGAACTCCCTTCTCCATCGGTGGCAGGTTTCTTTGTTCATTCTTCCCGCTCATAATCTTGTCATATATTCATATTGTAAGAAGTTGAAGTGATGATAAAATCCATCTTTTAGGTTTATCCCTGGTACCGTTATCATTCATTCGGGATCCATTAATTATCTGTGAAAAGAATGGATTTTACAATGACTAACCTATTTTTACTATAAAATTATAGTTATCCTCTTTACTATTTTACACTGGTCACAGCAATTTATGCTCTTTTCATTTTTACTGCTTTTTACCATCATTTAACACATGAAGAACAGATAATATCTTGAATACTGGTTATGGAACTATTTGCTCAAAAAAGTGATTTCAAAAAATAAAACTTGATTGCATATGTGCTCGATGAATCATGGTTATTGTTATCACAAAATTACGTAGCATTCGTCCTTATCAGAAAGTCGTTTTAAGGGTAGAAAAAAAACTTTAAAGCTCTATATAAATAGAATTCGAGTGACAAGGCGACTACCAGAAATTTATCTGCTCAAACTATTATCCCACTGGGTGAATAACTAAAATTTGCGCCCCAATCATTACTTTGATTTCGTTCTCCATCGGACGAAGTCTTTCTCTTCCTTCTTGACGTATGTGATCTTCACATTTTGTCTAGAAGGGAGTGAAACTGATGTTAAATTACATCCTTAATGTTTTCTCCGGCAAGGGCTGTATTATGCTTTCCGTCTCCAGAACGTATCTGCAATGAAAGTAGATTTTACAATTAATTAATTTATTTATTATATTTATGATTATTATTCTGATTATGTAGATTTTTATTGGTAAAAGATGATTACGCTCATTCCTCTATTTTGTCTCATAACTAATAGAAATTACCAGATTGAACAACGGAAAATGTCCTTAAAAGTGAATCATCCACATTTCTATTGAAAAAAATGCCAAATAGCTAAATATGTAAAATATAAAACGTAACTTGGCTGTTACTTTTGTTAAAAGTTATCTTTTCTGATTTACTGTATGCCCATTTTCAAGAGGGGCACACAAAGGTGTTGTAGCCAAACGATCTACTGAGACAGTACATTTAAGCAACGTAGAGAAAAAGGCTAGAAATGCAAACCGAAATCTCTTAACTTGCCTTCTATCGGAGGAAGTGTTTTCCTCTCTCTTCTTTCTTCATTCTTCACATCCATGATCTTCTTTTCTTGAAGTCACCTGTGGAGAAAGGGGATTAGTACACATATACATATAACACTCCCCACCAAAACCGCGTAAAAACCCACGGCGGGTTGCCTTATGGGCCCTAACTACGCAATGTTTTGCACCGCTTAGTGCCTAACTAAAACACGCACCCTAAGCTTTCTTCACACTTCTTTCTTCATTCGAGGAATCTTCGCTTTTCTTTCTTCATTCTTGATATCCATAATCTTGTAATCGTTTCATCATGGCGTGAGTGAAAGTGATGAAAATTTCCGTTCTTCAGGTTTATTCCGGTAAGTTCTTCATTATTTCTGCTTTATCCGCAAATTTTCTGTAAAGAAAGTGGAATTCATCTATTTATTATATTTATTATTATTACTTTAATTAAGCAGTATAACATGAGTAACAGAGATAATACTTTTTGAATTACTCTTTTTTCTGATGAATAAACAAACTGCTAAAATGAACGACGGAAAATTTATTTAAAAATGAATCCTACTCTTACAAATTCCTTGCTCGAACTCCCTTCTCCATCGGTGGCAGGTTTCTTTGTTCATTCTTCCCGCTCATAATCTTGTCATATATTCATATTGTAAGAAGTTGAAGTGATGATAAAATCCATCTTTTAGGTTTATCCCTGGTACCGTTATCATTCATTCGGGATCCATTAATTATCTGTGAAAAGAATGGATTTTACAATGACTAACCTATTTTTACTATAAAATTATAGTTATCCTCTTTACTATTTTACACTGGTCACAGCAATTTATGCTCTTTTCATTTTTACTGCTTTTTACCATCATTTAACACATGAAGAACAGATAATATCTTGAATACTGGTTATGGAACTATTTGCTCAAAAAAGTGATTTCAAAAAATAAAACTTGATTGCATATGTGCTCGATGAATCATGGTTATTGTTATCACAAAATTACGTAGCATTCGTCCTTATCAGAAAGTCGTTTTAAGGGTAGAAAAAAAACTTTAAAGCTCTATATAAATAGAATTCGAGTGACAAGGCGACTACCAGAAATTTATCTGCTCAAACTATTATCCCACTGGGTGAATAACTAAAATTTGCGCCCCAATCATTACTTTGATTTCGTTCTCCATCGGACGAAGTCTTTCTCTTCCTTCTTGACGTATGTGATCTTCACATTTTGTCTAGAAGGGAGTGAAACTGATGTTAAATTACATCCTTAATGTTTTCTCCGGCAAGGGCTGTATTATGCTTTCCGTCTCCAGAACGTATCTGCAATGAAAGTAGATTTTACAATTAATTAATTTATTTATTATATTTATGATTATTATTCTGATTATGTATATTTTTATTGGTAAAAGATGATTACGCTCATTCCTCTATTTTGTCTCATAACTAATAGAAATTACCAGCTTGAACAACGGAAAATGTCCTCAAAAGTGAATCATCCACATTTCTACTGAAAAAAAATGCCAAATAGCTAACTATGTAAAATATAAAACGTAACTTGGCTGTTACTTTTGTTAAAAGTTATCTTTTCTGATTTACTGTATGCCCATTTTCAGTAGGGGCAACAAATGTGTTGTAGCCAAACGATCTACTGAGACAGTACATTTAAGCAACGTAGAGAAAAAGGCTAGAAATGCAAACCGAAATCTCTTAACTTGCCTTCTATCGGAGGAAGTGTTTTCCTCTCTCTTCTTTCTTCATTCTTCACATCCATGATCTTCTTTTCTTGAAGTCACCTGTGGAGAAAGGGGATTAGTACACATATACATATAACACTCCCCACCAAAACCGCGTAAAAACCCACGGCGGGTTGCCTTATGGGCCCTAACTACGCAATGTTTTGCACCGCTTAGTGCCTAACTAAAACACGCACCCTAAGCTTTCTTCACACTTCTTTCTTCATTCGAGGAATCTTCGCTTTTCTTTCTTCATTCTTGATATCCATAATCTTGTAATCGTTTCATCATGGCGTGAGTGAAAGTGATGAAAATTTCCGTTCTTCAGGTTTATTCCGGTAAGTTCTTCATTATTTCTGCTTTATCCGCAAATTTTCTGTAAAGAAAGTGGAATTCATCTATTTATTATATTTATTATTATTACTTTAATTAAGCAGTATAACATGAGTAACAGAGATAATACTTTTTGAATTTCTCTTTTTTCTGATGAATAAACAAACTGCTAAAATGAACGACGGAAAATTTATTTAAAAATGAATCCAACTCTTACAAATTCCTTGCTCGAACTCCCTTCTCCATCGGTGGCAGGTTTCTTTGTTCATTCTTCCCGCTCATAATCTTGTCATATATTCATATTGTAAGAAGTTGAAGTGATGATAAAATCCATCTTTTAGGTTTATCCCTGGTACCGTTATCATTCATTCGGGATCCATTAATTATCGTTGAAAAGAATGGATTTTACAATGACTAACCTATTTTTACTATAAAATTATAGTTATCCTCTTTACTATTTTACACTGGTCACAGCAATTTATGCTCTTTTCATTTTTACTGCTTTTTACCATCATTTAACACATGAAGAACAGATAATATCTTGAATACTGGTTATGGAACTATTTGCTCAAAAAAGTGATTTCAAAAAATAAAACTTGATTGCATATGTGCTCGATGAATCATGGTTATTGTTATCACAAAATTACGTAGCATTCGTCCTTATCAGAAAGTCGTTTTAAGGGTAGAAAAAAAACTTTAAAGCTCTATATAAATAGAATTCGAGTGACAAGGCGACTACCAGAAATTTATCTGCTCAAACTATTATCCCACTGGGGGAATAACTAAAATTTGCGCCCCAATCATTACTTTGATTTCGTTCTCCATCGGAGGAACTCTTTCTCTTCCTTCTTGACGTATGTGATCTTCACATTTTGTCTAGAAGGGAGTGAAACTGATGTTAAATTACATCCTTAATGTTTTCTCCGGCAAGGGCTGTATTATGCTTTCCGTCTCCAGAACGTATCTGCAATGAAAGTAAATTTTACAATTAATTAATTTATTTATTATATTTATGATTATTATTCTGATTATGTAGATTTTTATTGGTAAAAGATGATTACGCTCATTCCTCTATTTTGTCTCATAACTAATAGAAATTACCAGATTGAACAACGGAAAATGTCCTTAAAAGTGAATCATCCACATTTCTATTGAAAAAAATGCCAAATAGCTAAATATGTAAAATATAAAACGTAACTTGGCTGTTACTTTTGTTAAAAGTTATCTTTTCTGATTTACTGTATGCCCATTTTCAAGAGGGGCAACAAATGTTTTGTAGCCAAACGATCTACTGAGACAGTACATTTAAGCAACGTAGAGAAAAAGGTTAGAAATGCAAACCGAAATCTCTTAACTTGCCTTCTATCGGAGGAAGTGTTTTCCTCTCTCTTCTTTCTTCATTCTTCACATCCATGATCTTCTTTTCTTGAATTCACCTGTGGAGAAAGGGGATTAGTACACATACATAATACACTCCCCACCAAAACCGCGTAAAAACCCACGGCGGGTTGCCTTATGGGCCCTAACTACGCTACGTTATGCACCGCTTAGTGCCTAACTAAAACACACGCCCTAAGCTTTCTTCACACTTCTTTTTTCATCCAAGTCTTCTCTTTTCTTTCTTCATTCTTGATATCCATACTCTCGTAATCCTTTCATCAAGGAGTGAGTGAAAGTGATGAGAATTTCTATCCTTCAGGTTTTTTCCCTTACGTTCCGCATTATTATTTCAGTATCCATAAATTATCTGTAATTAAAAATGCATTACAATTATTTAATTTATTTATTCCAATTATTTAACTTACGTTTATAACTATTTTTTTAATTATCTATTTGTGTTTTGGATTTTTCTGTGTTTTTTCTCACGAGTTAACACAAACAACGGAAAATTTCTAAAAAATGAATCATTCACATTTATTAAAAAAATAATGATAAATAGCTTAAGACATAATACATGAAATATTGGCTGTAACTGTTTGTTTAAAGTTATCTTAATGATGACCGATATGATCCCCCTCGTGTGATTCTTTAATAACAAATCCCACTGGTGAATGAAAAATGTCCCTCATGTATAATTCAATCGAAATTCGAATGATAGTCTTGCAGACATGAAAAATAACAAACAGTACGATTTTTACCTCAATTAGGTAATACCTAACAACAACCACTGAAAACTAACGATTATCTGCTTCCTAAAATTAATCGGATTTCGAATGACCAGCTAATAGACGTTCTCCGAATAATTGAACGCGTAATGTCAGTAAGTTATAAAGAAGAAATTCTATGAATGTTTTAGCGCATTCGTCCTGTAATGCAAGAGCAATTGCATATCCATTGCATTTTACCGCGACAACTACATTCCCATGAGGAGAATGGTTTTGGAATGATTTACGAATTAGATGTAAATTTAAAAACTCATGCCTTTTAGAAATGAGCATTAATTAAGATAATTGCTGAGGTCAAGTTACCGAGAGTACTTGCAGCGATTTTGAGGGGAGATAAGAATGTGTCATCAATTAGCACTGAAAACTACGGGGCAGAGATGAGGATGTACGTCTAATATTAAATTTTATTCTAAATTTGAGTAATGGGCATTTAGCGACTTGCAAAATAATTTTAAAATAATTATGGGGTACGGTAGTAACTATTTAAAGAGATTTAAATCAATGTTAAAGAGCTGCACTGCCTGACGATTCTAAATTAAAGGCGAATCACTGTCATTCCTATTTAACAAATACCACCAAACATTTACAAATGTCCACTGCATCAAATTTAATCGGAATTCAAATGACATGTTAGTAGATGCTCATCGAAAAATTTAACGAGTGACGTCAGAACAAAAGTAATTAAAAACGGAGAAAAAATTCAAACGGTGTCAAGGCACTCCCATGTTTTCACTCAAGATGAATTCCATATGATTCCTATTAATCCACAACAACGCTCGTATGCAAAATCATCATGCAATGATGCACTCACGGAGAGTAAGTCGAAAAAGTATACACTTTTGAACAATACGGTTTGACAAAAGAGATATGTTGACGTAATATTGCCTGGGTTACGTAAAATTTTGAGACAGCCTTTGTGGATAAATTATCTCAAATACTAAATGTTATATAAATAAATATCAAAGAGCTAATTCACCATCCGATTCTTACCTAAAATGAATCATTCTTATTTTACGTATACCGCTGGAAACTTGCTCCTATTCAAGCATAAAAACGACGATCTCATGCGGATTATGGTTATGAAATGGTGCACTAAAGAAAAGCAAATCGAAATAACCTATACGTTTGTTTGAAAGGCGTATTAATTAATTTAGATAATTGTTATTATATCAAAGAGCAGTAAAAATTATGAGACGGCAATTTTTGGGGGAGAGAAGAAAGTACCTCTAATGCCAAATGTAATCTAAAATCAAGAAAAGGGCTAGTAGGGACTCGAAGAATAAATTAAAAAGTAATCTGATTGGGTAGGTCAATAGTAATTAAACCAAGGATTTCAATCAATATATAAGAGCTACTTCGATTTAGGATTGTTACTCCTAGGAGAATCAAGTATCATTTTTATTTGACAAATACCTCTAGCCATTAAATATTATCACCTTAAACTAATCTAAATACAAATGACAGCCTAATAGAAGTTCATCGACTAATTTACAAGTAATTTTAATACTTAGTTTCAATGTTATTAGGAAAAATTCACTAAATATTTAAGAGCAATCGCCTAGTCATCCGAGTTCAATCCATCGTATCAACCGGCATAATAATAATAATACTGGATTCATTTTGAAAAATGGTACAACCATATTAAATGTCGTCAATAGAAATATTATTTTACATACAAACGAGTTCTTAAATGCGATGTAGACTGTAAGAAAAGAATTCATCCAATAAGTCAATTGGATGAACAAGTAACCAGGTATATACCCTATTCTTGAGACTCTCGATACCATCAGATTTCAAATGAGTAGGCAGTTAGTAATACCGTCGTATGTTCATATTATGAAATGTGTTAAGTTGATGACAATCTACAATATGTAGTATTTAGATTTGATTTACCTCTTGTGGGTTAGTTATGGATGTTAGATCTTAATTGGTAAGTTTCTAGATTAACTTTTACATGAATCAGAGCCTCAAAGATATCTAAACTAAGTACAATTATGATTCCATACCTAATAAAAAAAAAGGTTTGTGGGCAGCATCAATGATATGAGAGAAAAAATTGTCCGGAACAACTTTAAAGAAAAAATTATTTACAGAATCTGGGATAAAAGGAAGCTTTTTTTCCGTTACCATGACCAACTGCTAGATTGATTACTCCGCCTTTTGTTACTTTTTTGAATTCAAAATGAAATCCTAATAAGCTTTATTTTTTGCACACCTTACTGATTGATCTTATGTATATCAAGTAAGCCTCTTTGTCATGCCGGCTTCTGCTGATTTTGTTAGAGTTATAGTAGCTAAGTAAATCATTTCAAAGAGCTAATAATTCCCCAGTATACCAAAGATTATTTTTATTTTTAGTGGGCATGGAGTATAGTATTTTTTGCGGAAATAATTATTCAAAAATGTCGAGGAAATTACCTAAAAACAAGTTTTTCTCTACGGAGTCTGTGTAAATACCATTCCAATTCATTTAAGATATAAGCAATTGGAAACTCTCTCCACCTTCTACGAGGGTCATCCGGAAAGTAGTACCCGTTCGTGAAATAAAGACACAAAAGTAAATATTAACAAACATAAAAAATTTTATTTGAAAGAGGATACTTTAAACTACTTCTCAACATAATCTCCAAGCAAATTAAGGCATTTGTCATAACGTGTGACAAGTTTCTGTATTCCTGCTGCATAGTCCTTCGCCGCCAGCTCATTGAGATACGCGAGGGACCCATCTTGCACAAATTTTTGCATAATGCAGATGGTGTTTAACAATTTCATGAACAATTGTTCGAGAAACATTGGGAAAATGCTCACAGATGTCATCAATTGTGACGCGCCGATCGTTCCTCACGAATTCGTCAACTGAGCTCACCAGTTGGTCTGTAATGACAGACGGTCTCCCCGAACGCTCATCGTCGTGTGTGTTCCCCCTCCCCATGTTGAAGTTGCGACACCACCGCCGAACAGACGACTCGTCCATTACATTGTCTCCATACACCTCCTTTAATTGGCGATGAATATCACATGGGCGAACGTTTCTTGCATTGAGGAATTTAATCACTGCCCTCACTTCACAACTGGCGGCGTTCTCAATTTTTTTAAACATTGTAAACAATCACAGAAACAACACAGGCAATGCTAGCGTCACGCAACTTGGCTCAGAGAAGGCAGACAAGCCACTGAAGCTATCTGACCTCGTCCAGCGGCTACTCGCGTCGTCAGCACTTCATGCGGCACGAACGGGTACTACTTTCCGGATGACCCTCGTATAATTGCTGTGAAGTAAAGCTTATACCTTGATGGTCAGATGGGAGACAGTCAATAACACTTAAAATAAACAGTTCAGGGCATTAATTGGTAATTACATTATTTAGGCGGGCAGAAAATCCAGTAGGCTGTTTTATTGCCCAGTATAAATTATATGAAAGCAAAAGATTTGCATGACATGGAAGTCTTGCAAGGAACTAAAATTTCGAGAATTACGAAATGTTATTTTAATAAGTAGCTATGAAAATAAGTAGCAGTAGCTATGATAAAATTATTGATTACTTCTTTTCTTTGCAATGAGGTCATATTACTACTGGATATGCATCTACTTGACCCCTGCTGACGCGTTTCGGATGCACATGGAACTGCAAACTTAGCGTTTAGAAAATATCAATCTCTTCTCTTTACCACAATGCATGAACAAGAATTGCCTTTTTGCTTCTTAATTTTTTGTCGCGTGTGTGAGTTTTTAAAAAATATATACACATTTCTTTATAAATCATGCTGTTTATTTTCTAGTGACGTGTTTCGGCTCTTAGCTGGAATGAAATGTAAGGATCAGTTTTTGGGAAATCTTGCTAGTTTTTAGCATTGCCTATTATACGGCATTGTCAATAATCATGACAAATTCTGTTGTGCATTTTATCATTCCGTTATATTAAAATGTCTCTGCGGGTATTCTTATATTTAGCGGTAAAAGAAAGAGTGGGAAAGATTATATTACCGACGTTTTACACAAAAGGTGAGTGAAATAAGATTACCCATCAATTTATTTATGATAAATATCCATTTAGTGATTTACCTCTTGTGGGGTTGTTAGTTCTTAATTGGTAAGATTCTATATTGACTTTCAAATGAATGACAGCGTTAAAGATATATGAACTAAATACAGTCATTATTCCGATTAATCTTGCTTGCAGGAATCATGTGGTGGGGAGCGAATAGCTCTCTTTTGTAGTTGCAAAATTTGTTTAAAATGTGGGGAATGACCCCATAACGCAACACCATAATTAAAATGACATTGAAAGAAGACATGATAAAGTGTTAAACAATACTCATTGGAAATAAGAAAGTTGAGCTTTCTTAACATACATGCACTTCTTCTCAGTTTATTACAGGTCTGACTGATGCGAGTCTCGCAGTTAAGTTTTGTATCAATGTAAATTCCTAATATTTTAACGGTTTCAACATCAGTCACTGCATAGACACATCAACCCGACAAAGTTTCTCCTAAGCAAGGAATGCTTTTCGAATAATTTACTCAGAGAATTTGAATTGATAAAAATAACAAGGTTGTTAGAAATGAGCATTAATTAATTTAGATAAATTTTTACAGTATATTACAAAGCGTAGGTAATATATATATATGAGCCAGCGTTTTCATAGAGAGAGACTAAAGTACTTTTAATGTTAACTGTAATCCGAATTTGGGAAACTGGCTGATAAGGACTAGCAGAATAGTTTAAAATTTAATCTGAAAGAGTATATTTATAATAATTAGAAAGGATTTCAATCAAATCAAAGAGCTACTTCCCCATATATTTCTTTCTTGTGAATTAAATGTCATTCTCATTTAACAACTATTGCTGGTAACTAAATAATATCTACTTGCTAAATTTAATGGCAAATCCAATGACTGGCAATTAAAAGTTCAACGAATAATTTATTGAGTAGTGTAAGTCATTATGTTAATTAGTCATTAGGCACAAAGTACAACTAAATCTCTATGTGCTTCTATCTTGCAACCAGAGATGAATATTATATCCATCCTAGTAACCGCGAAAAGCAACCTATGCGAAAAATTGTAAAAGATGCACTCATGGAAAGATAGTCGAAAATATATTAAGTTTTTAAAAGTTGACGTAATTTTATAAGAGTGATTTTATCAGAGATATGTATCAAGATAATTGCTGAGGTCATGTTACCGAGAGTACATACAGCGATTTTGAGTGGATATAAGAAGTGCCTCATATATTAAATATAATCTTAGCTCGAATAACGGGCTAATAAGACCTCTCATAATCATTTGAAAAGTAATTGGAGGAAGCAGGGGCGTATTGACCCCATCTGCCGCCCTACGCTATATATAGTCAATGTCTGCCGCCCCCTTAAGGAATTAATTTTCACAATTCAGAGTTTGTGTTTATATAATGCGAACCAAATTCAATGTGTCCACAAGGTCCTCGCGCCTAACAACAGGAACTAGCGAAAAAAGCAATAGCGTGATCATTCGCAAGACGATGACTAATGTTAACACAGGATTCTTGCTCCTGGCGGCCTTTGGTGGAACTTTTTTTCTAAAAAGAAAACGCGCGGGATTTTGAATCAATATGTTTGCATTAAAAAAATTGAAACAACTGAAGAAATAAAATTCCCAGACTTATACCGACCCTGGGATCTGACGCCCTACGCTAAGGCGTAGTTGGCGTGCTGGTAAATACGCCCCTGGGAGGAAGTTAGTAAGTAATCATTGAATAGAATTTCAATCAATATGAAAGAGCTACTTCACCTTTGGATTCCTTCCTTCAAGGCGTATTAAGTATCATTTTTATTTAACCAATACCACTTGACGCTGACAAAATTTTGTTACAGAATAGGCGTTTACCGAAATTTAAACTAGCAATGTCCGTAAGTAAATTAGAAGGTAATAAGGAACAAATTCACTCAATGCCTAAGATCTTAGGTTGTAGAAGTTTTTACAAATATTTAATTAATAAAAACCACCGGAAATCGACAAATGTCCCTTATGTAAACTTGATTCGAAATTCGAATGACTGGCTAATAGAGTTTAACGAAACAATGTAACGTCATTAATAGGTTAGTGGTAATTAAAGATATTCACCAAATGTGCAAGTGCTTCAGCCATTTAACCCAGGATGAAATACATCGCAGTCAAGGCGAATGATTTGTAAACTCTGAAATTGTTGCCATGGAATGCACATTAGCGGATGACTCTGTTAAAAGTTACTGTTGCGGCATCTCCCGCAGTTTCTTTGGAACATATCATTCCTATTCAGCTGCGACAGCAACGCCCCTATACAAAAAATAGTTGTGGAATAATGCACTCATGGGAAGTATATGCCAATAGTAATATATTAGTAAAAATCAAATCGTATGTTGGAAATGCTAGTTAATTAATTAAGATAATTGTTGTAATAAGTATTTGTCGACTAAGAATGCGTTACAATATGAGATGATGTCAGAAATTAGTTACAACATTCGGGCGTCTGAAAAGTTTCCGACCTAACAAAGATGCAACATATTTTTTTCTGAAATGTTTGAGGTTGGAAACTTTTCAAACTTGTCGACTCTTAATTAGGAAAAACCCTAACCTCAATGCCTAAAAGCTTCCACCTTGTAACCCGAGATGAATTTCCTATTTAGCCACGACAAAGACGTTCTTATGCAAAGAATGTTTATGGACTTCAAATGCATTCATGGAAACAAAATCGAAATAAATGACAAAATAAATGACAATAAATGACAATAAAAGGCACTTAATGCGCATTGCTTTACAAAGATGATTGATGACGTAAAATCATCTGGATTACCGAAAATTATGAGGAAGTGATTTTAGCGGGGAGAGAACAAAGTGTCTCTTATACTAAATTGAATCTGAATTCGATGAACAGGCTAACAGCGACTCAAAGAATAATTAATTAAGTATTCTTAGGATGTACGATAGTAATTATTAGATAAATAGGATTTTAATCGATATCAACGGTTAACTTTGCCTTACGATTCTTACTCAAGGTGAATTCGAGGTATCATTCTTACTTAAAATATATTGCTGTTATCTAACTAATATCTCCTTGGTAAATTTGATTGAAATTCGAAAGACCGGCTAAGACGTTCACCTAATACTTAAACGAATTATGCCAGTAAATTTTTTTTAAGTAGATGGTGTGAAAAGAATGTCAGTAATATTTTAATATACGAATGAAAAGTAAGTTATTAGGAAGAAATTAACTAAATCTCTATTTGCTTCCATCTTGCCCCCAAAGATGTCTTGAGCAATAAACATAATTTTATATGAGTTATAAATTGATGCACTCTTGGAAAGTAAATTGAATTAAATAATAAATATTTTAGAAAAACGCATTGTTAACGATATTGTTGTTACATGTATTACACAAATTTATGAGACATTTTATGGGGAGATAATAATCTCGTGCCTCTTATGCTAAATGTAATGTGAATCCGGCTCATAGCGACTCGCAGAATAATTAAAAAGTAATCATAAGGTGTACCTTCATAATTATTAAAAAGGTTTAAACGTGAATTAATAACATTCTTATCTATCAAATACAACTTAACAGTTACAATTGTCCACCATGTGAAATTTAATCGAAATTCTAACGACAGGCTAAGAGACGTTCATCAAGAAATTACAGAAGTGATGTCAGCAAAAATGCTGTAGTTATTAGGAAGATATTCATAAAATCTCTATGTGATTCTGTCTTGTAGATCATCGCTAGATTATCCATCCTATTTATCCTCGACAACCGCATTCCAATGCGAATGTCGCGGATAGTCGTTTGGAATAATGCACTCATGAAAAGTCGAAAAAATATTTTTTCAATATGCGAATTGACCGCATGCTCCAGATTGTGGACATTCTGACGTAATATTTCCTTAAGTACGTAAATTTATGAGAGTGATTTTATCAGAGAGAAGAAATAATATCTACTAATCTAATACTATATGCAATCTAAACTCGATTAACGTGCTTACTACTAGTAGAATAGCATAGAAGTAATCCGAGGGAGTACGTAACTAAGTCGTCTTTATTAATTATGTTCCGAATGAAAACCGAAGAGCTAAGTCACCTTCCGATTCTTACCTAAAGTGAATCATTCTTATTTTACTTATGCCACTGGAAACTGTTGTAGTAATATGCATAGTAATACGTAATACGAAAATAAGTTTGCAAAAATTGAGAAGATTTCACCTAATGTCTAAGGGCTTCCGTCTCGTAACCCAATAGGGTTTACGTGCCAAAACACTTAAACCACGACGACGCCGCTCCTATGCGAAGAATGGTTATGGAAATGGGCCACTCATGGAATGTACATCTGTGCCTTTTGAACTCGGAACATTGATAAAATCCTTAGTTATCTACATATCACCCTGAATATGAAACGTTACCTACTTACCATGATTTCCACCAGCTCTCGATTTTGAACTCCTTGGCTGGGTTATTCCGTGGTCTTCATACTATCACGACTTCTTCCCATGGAGTCAGAAGATTGAGTTCTTTCCGATCCATCCCGTTTGGAATTTCTCACCAATTCCTCATTCACCCCTTGATATCCCTGGAAAAAATTTAAAAAGGATCATCATCAGAGAAAACGAAAATCAATTTTCGAGTGGATTAGGGAAATAAATACCAGAACAGCTAAAACAAAGAAAAGGATTTTTAGGTCTCAGGTCACGACTTCTTAGTTCGGCATTGAAAGCACGACGCATCCTAAAACACAAGGGATAGTTTTAAATAAAATAACGATATTACATTTCTAAGAATTTGGGAAAATGATTACGCACTAATTAGAACACTCAACAGTAAACCTCTAACAGGTAAGAATATCGAGCCCTCACGCGCGTGGTAAGAAAAAAATATGTTTAACACTCCCTATGCAGATGCACATAATCGAAGTTAACTGTTTCGAAAGAACTGCGTGCCATCAACGCGAAATTCGAGCCAAAATTGTTAATTTGATCAAAAATCGTACGTTGAGAACTATTGTATGCCTATTACTTGATTGCTTTAATGAGCAATGTTCTAAGTTTTGGCTTCATGCAGCTTCTTACCTCCGATCGCTGCGAAGAGTCGGCGCCGAGTGAGGGCGAGCTATGAAGAAGGAGTGTCCTCACAAATGAACAAATGACGTATTACGATGACGAAGAAACGTATTACAAGGGGGTGGGGGATGAACAAGTATTGCTCAAGACAAACTTTCTGAAGCCGTTAGCAGTAAATTGAAAAGAGGTCACGGCTGCTAATCCTGTATACCACACCACACAAGATCTAATGCAGAGGTCTCCTCATTTAACTCGCGGGGTCGATGTCAAATGGGTCAGCTGGAGTGTTACCTAAAGCCAGAGGGAGCCGTTGACCGCGAATACCAGTTTAATTCCATGACTCATGAGATTGGCCGGTGGGCCTCACACAGCGTGTGCTAGGAATCGAATGGGGGAGTTGGGATGGGAGGTGTTCAGGCTTTCGTTCCCTGCAAAGACCGGGGTGGGGGGATTATGCAGCGAGGCCATTGGGCAAGCGTAGTAGGCCAATTACTCCAGGAAAATATTAAAGTTGTTTATCTGCTGCAAAATGAGATACGGCCAGGAATCAGTACCAGATGAACTACTAATTTTAACCAAGATATGACCACTTAAAGGAATCAATTGATAAGACAGGTATAAATAACAACCAAAACTTTGTTTGATACTACAAATGGCATAGGTTTACATGGGAGGCTACTCATAAATGGATTGGTTAGATTGTCAATTTGTTATTGAGAAACAGAAAAATACATTTACATTTGTTCCTAGGAGTGGATATGATCACCATTTTGTAATTAGCAATTTAGTAACAGAGTAGTATTTTGCATCTGATTGAATCAGTGCAATGAGGGAGGATATTCAGACAGCAGAAAAAATTGTAACTGAAGGAAAGAAGGTGGGAACTATCGAGAAGAATTGGGGATATATCAAAAGGGGAATATATCTTCTGCGTCCTGAATGGGAATGGACATGGGTATGGGAAAAGGACGAGAAAGACAAAGGATTATGGACTGAATGATTAGGAAGATAGAAATGTGGAAAAATGTTAGGAAGTAAGAAAGGAAAATTGTAGCAAACAATCAAAGCTAAGTCAACAATATATGAGTTGAGCCATAAAATATCAGATAGTTGAAAGGAATAGAGAACTTTTAAAAGGAAATTAAACAAGCGACATCATGATAAAAAATGGTGTACATAGAATAATTTATTTCAAGGCTTAACTGATTAAATGGACAATAGAACATGGAGGAAATTTTAACAAAAAAAAGGCCTAGGGGGTTGAAAACATTCCTGTGTTGCTTTTAAAAATTTAAATAGTGCAGGAAGAAGATTTTTTTAAAACTATTTATTGGCATTTACGAAGGATGAATGTGGCCAGAAGAATTTGTTAAATCATTGTTAGTCCCTATTCCAAAAAGGGAAAAGGCTATAAATATATGTTTTGTATTCATTGCAATAAGTCTGATTTTGCATGCAGCTTAAAATAGTTTTTATGGTCTCAGTAATAGCATTTAGGAGGCAGGTTTGGCTGGTAGACAAATTGATTTGGATAATATTCCAAAAAAGTAGCAGACGTACAAAAAGACCATTGAACAATGAAGTTCGATTTCACACACCAAAGCATTCACTCATTTCAAAACTATCTATTAACATATTACTTTAGGTGAGAGATCAGCTGGGGTCATCAACCATTGACTAAAGAAGAGAGCAAATGAGTATAAAGGCTATGAACAGTTTGAATCAGGAACTTGGAAGAGTATGTGTGACACCATGTCAGTAATGAGGTACCAAGTAAACACGAGCATATGATCAGGAGTGAGGATGTATTTTAATGCACCTTGTACTTTTATAAAGCATTTAATCAAGTAAACTGGGTACACATATAAATGAAGGTAGGAGTACACTAGAGGGATTCACATCTTATCTGCAAGCCATAAATTTCCTGAAATGCAAAGAAGAATAAAGTAAACAAAGTCATATGGAGGGAAAAGGTGGAAGGGATGAAGCCAGCGATGGCCAATATAGCCCAATCTTTTCAATATTTAGGTATAGTAAGTTGTGCACACATCATGGGAGGCCTGATGAAGTAAGTGGGGAACCCATCAATCATGTGTGTGGATATTCAAATATTAGTTAGCCATCCTACCAACAGGAAACAATTATTTATTATCTTCTGTCTAACTTTCTTGGTCTAAGTTCTCAATTATACTTATTTCTATATATATTATAGACCAACAAACTTAGACATAGAAAAGTAACATGATGTAGAGGAAGATATCTTAAGTCCAGGAATACTCAACAATGAGATAGAAAGGGCATACAGGGAGATGAAACTAAATAAGGCTGTGGGGGTGGATGACATTCCTGCTGAAGTACTGAAATGTTTAGCAAAATGAGGGAGGAAGACGCTATATGGGCTTATTTGTAGGATCTATGAGGAAGGACTCTGGCCAGAAGACTTTGTGAGATCAATTTTAGTTCTTATTCCGAAAAAGATAAAGGTTATATCTTGTGAGGACTACAGGAAAATAAGTTTGATATCCCACGCAGCTAAAGTTGTTCTCAGGATCATAACCAAAAGGATCGAGTAGGGCAAAGAGGCTTTCATGAGGAGGAGGGAGTTGATGACAGGGACGTTGAGCAAGGATATTAAGAAAAGACTCGTAAAAACTTTGATGTGGAGCGTGTGTGTGCCGAGGAGGAGACATGTGCGGCACGAAAACTTGATCATTGAAGCAGGAGGATAGAATATACAATAGATAGGAGGCTTTTGAAATATGGTGTGGAGAAGAATGGAAAAGGTGAAATAGACAGACAAGAAAACAAATTAAGAAGTACTTGGTATGTTGGGCAAAGATCTTGTTGGGAGAGATCCTATAAAGGCAGGAAAGTGGATGAAGGGGGTATTGACCGGCAGTGAGATGTTGAAGACTGGGGGAGAATGTTAAGCAAACAAGGAAAGGGAAGCAGGATATTGGACAGGATGAAGGGAGGAAGGAAGTACTCAGAGATGAAGAGGGACCTGATGTAGAGTAGGATACTGGATTTTGTATTTTGTTAGGAATCACAAAATATTTATTTAGTAGCTGTGGCCATCCAAAAACCAACCTTAACCGGTATATTACCTAATAATAATAATAATACATGCTATTTTAGTCATTTTTTAACACCAAATTTGCATAATATCTCACGTCTGGAGACTTGGTTCTCTTTCCTCAGCAATGTTTGCATACCGTGTGCCTATCTAAAAGAGTAAATATATTTTTCCAAATTATTCACTAATGTAATCGCCATTGCTTCTTAATTTTCAATTACTTGTATAGTCTTCTTCATGCTTGCTCATTGGATATTTTCTTTCAAATTCAAATAAAATTTTTTGAGCACCAGCTCTTTGTGGGAAACCAAAAGCAGCTTAGGATACCTAATTATATAACTTGTTTATCTCAACAGATTCAGCTTAATTGAACTAGTCGACCTCAAAGTACATGCCTTGGCTGACGACACACCTTTGACAACGTTTCTTCCAGCTCTCGCACCCTACCTGGGAAACTGCCGCAAGGATCCTCTTCAGGTCTGCCATGCAATTAGTTTTATATCCTCAATAGAGTCGAATCGGCACCCTTTGATGGTTGATTTTAACTTTGGAACCAAAAAAAATGTCTGAAGGAGCCACGTCTGGAGAGTAGGGTGGCTGTGGGATCGTGGAAGTCAGGTTCTGGTGAAACACACTGTCATGATCAGTGCCATGTTAGCTGGCGCATTATTGTGGTGGAAATGCCATGCATTTTTTCTCGGCATGTCTGGGATCTTTCGGCAAACTGCAACCCTCAGCCCCTTCATTACATTCAAGCAGAAATCTTTGTTGATGGCTTGACCTTGAGGGTCATATTCATAATGAATGAACCCTTGCCAATCAAAGAAACACACCAACATGACCTCCACATCAGATGGGGACATACGAGCTTTCTTTGGTCGTGGAGATTCAAGACCTTTTCACTGAGAAGACAGGGCCTTTGTCATCATAACCGTAAACCAAAGTTTTTTCAGCGGTTAAGATGGCTTTAAGAAACTTTGGGTCAGCATTGGCTCCATCCAAGAGTTCCCAATTAATACCCACACGTTTTTGTCTCTATTCATCAGTCTGAACCAGCGGTACGAATTTTGATGCGATGCACGTCACGCCCAAAATGTCTGTCAAAATTGTCATGCGGGCATTTTTCCGCACCAAATTGTTCAAAATTTGACATGGTTTGGGTCTGTTGAAGTTGAAGGTGTTCGCGAATCTTCATCTGTTGAGGTTCTGCCTAAATAAAAATGACTGTACCACTCAAAACACTGGCTTCGACCCATAGCTTCATTAACAAAGGCCTGCTGAATCATTCCCAATGTCTCTGTAGCACTTTTGCCAAGTTTGAAACAAAATTTCACGCACACACGCTGTTCCTCTAGCTCCTCAATTGCTGCCATTGTACGTGGCGATGAACAGATTAAGACACCACTGCTGCTGTGTAACAATTCCATGTAAACAAATGCACCACCTCTCGTTTTAGCCGTCAGCTGTGTTGCTAGATGGCGCAATGTCTCATTTCGATCCATTGAATGGTTTGCGCAGAATAAAATCAGTTCAGTCTTCTTTTGATCACACCTTGTAGAATGCCATTAGAGTGGCATGCTTCCAGACTGATTAATTTTTGAGAGACTCTTCTTAAAATTATTGTGGACATGGGTATGTAAATATTTGGATTTATTCAATTTTTATTACATAACCCGCATCCTCATTGTTTCACCAATCTGAATATTTTTGTATAAGATAAATGCACGCTTTATTGATGAGCAATTACAGTATTTACCCTTCAACGTTGCATGAATAGATACACACAGATGAATAAATAAATTCAATACAAACTACCAGGTGGTTTTGTGGAGATATTGCTCATGTAATCCATCAGTATACGCCAAAAAAGCATAAAAGCATTGGTCTGTTAACAAGTACATTATTTAACCAATAATTTCAATACAGAAAATATCTTTATAAGCTGATGGAACCCATTACGTTAGGTTTTAAACAGAATTAAACCCTTTGGCAAATGCACAATCTATTTCCTATTGTGTGTAGGCCAATTGAATACCCTGTAAAATTATTCTTCCATTCACTATTGAAATTTGAGTCTGTGAATACATTAAACCTTCCGAACAAGTCATAAATAACAATCCATTCTACCAATCCAATCCACTCAATTCTACCAAAAAACTATGAAGCTGCCCCAAGAAAAAGTCAGGAGAGACTGCTGATACATGGAAATCAGTTATCATAGGTGATCAGATTTACAATTTTTCACACCTCTAAATAAAGGTTGCAGCAACAAAACTTCTTTCTTTTTTAAACACTTAGCATTTGAAAACATGATTTATGTTGCCGCGCACTGCATTATACCACGATTGCATTTAGAATGATGTCCAAGTTGTAATTTATTTATGGTGCATAACTTCCATTACACTCTTTCTCTAATTCTGGCTACAATGTTCTTTTTTGAATCTCAGATTCAACCATACTCTTATGGATGATCGCATATAAATATCAAATTATGAATTTAAGAAAAGTGGTGAATATTTTACGGCAATTCTTTATGCAGTTGTTATTTAAAGCAACCTTAACCACTTTGCAACAAATTTATTAGATTAAACAAACCTAGTAAGAAAGCAATGACTCTTAAATGAGCAAATAGTCAGGAATGAACTCTCATAAAACACTTGGATAAAATGGCATAGCTTGGACTGGTGAAGCCATGCTCGGCTCTTTCGACTAAAACCTATGAAAATGAAGAATAAATATAATTATTATTCGTCATCATATAAGAATTGAGGTCCCTTACACATTTCTGAAATGATTTGCTCCATAACTATAATTTCAACATCTCTAACTGTGAAAGCTACTAAATCATCATTCTCGCATTCAAATGAGACACTTCAATCAAAGTTACAGCATTCAATTGCAAAATGACTAACTCTGTGACTCTGAAGGAAATACTTATCAATACAGCAACCCTTGCTTTCCTAACAGCACCACCACTGTAAGATGCAACTGGGCTACATTGTGTGCATGTACGATTCATTTGGGAATTTTTCCATGAAGAGCTGTCAATGAAGCATTAAAACTATATTGCTTCCCAACGGCTGAAAACATAAATTATTTATAGAAGTTCGTAATAATGGCAACCATTTCCTATGGCTTCCTTTAGTTGCTTCATTTTGAATATACTACACTAGATTGTAAAACATTACGATAAACTTAGTAGAATATCCAACATATATATAAATCAAACCTCTCGCATCAATTGGAAAAATGTCTCTTGAGGAGTGATATTGAAACTATCATTGCCTCCATCGTACTACAGTATTAGAGATTATGTCAATAAAACTTGTGAGATTAAGTGTAGAGGAGATAGATTTAAGATGTCATTTTTTTCAACAAATAATAAGGGATTAGAATACCAAGGCAAAAAGCAGAGGGTGGTGAAAGGGAGGGAGGTTGATGCACTCCCTTGTTTGATGGTCAGGAGAGGGTAAGTTACCACATAATTCCCATTCTTAATTTCTTCACATCTTTAATTTTGTCAAGTAATAATTTATATTATATTTAAAATACCTCACAAATTTTTACTGAGCTCACATAAATAACTCATGTATACTTCAAAATAATATATCATTAAACTCTTGCTTAGCCATAAGACTTACCCTGACAGTGTTAATTCACATGTATACATTTGTATTGATACATCTCGCATATAAAATTATTAAAATGTGATGTAATGAACAGAGAATAAACAGGTCTAGTAAACTCAAGAGATATGAAGGAAAATATAAATAATAAAGATTTTAATTATTATTATTATTCCTCATGTTTTGCGGATAAATACAATATTAATATTCCCTTTACCTACTTTCAAAAATTTAAACATATATCATTCATTAAATTAAAGGAAAACTAGTTCAACTGAGTACAACTTTGATACTTCAAAAAAAGAATTCCTTGCAAGGTTGTACATTGACAGGTGATCCAGTAACTAAAACAATTTTCCAAATTTCGTTATTAAAATAGGCAAAATATCATTCTCTACATTGGTGATGCACAGAAATGGTGCTTCAAGTGGTGCACAGTTCAACTGGCATCATTATTAGTGATGATGCAATTTCACTGGCATAGACTACACAGATAGACTACACTTCTACAAATCATATATATCAATAAAATACCATCAGTCAAAGAAGGCTGAAGTGAAGCTATATTCTGATTAAAATACTGGTGATATTGTTGATAGTGAATATTTATTATGAAAGCACACCAACGATGCAAGGTTTGAATGAAAAGTTTTGGAAAATGAGATTTATTTGAAATATTGCCGCGATGCCTCGATTCAATGAAGTAAATCGCTTGAGCATTGACACATTTAGCCAGCAGCTTTTCCATGACTCAAAAGCTCCCTGGTCAGCAGATTCCGGAAGGTCCTTCAGGGTACAGGCATGCAAGCCTCTTTTGATGGTACTCAGGGTCCCAACATTAAGTCCTTTGAGGGAGGATTTCCGTTTTGGGAATATGAAATGAACTCCCCAGTAAATTGCTGCATTTCCATAATACTCTGCCATTGTGCATCACAGGTATTTCCCGCAATGGCCACCTAAAGTGTCCCGAGCCCTAATCCCTTTTTTGCCTGATGTAAGGGGTTCTTGGTTGAGAACATTTTCTTAACCCCCCAACACTTTTCTCAGTACATGGTACGTCGCAGTCGGCAGGCCTCATTTGCAGATTGACATAAGCTGTACGTCCTGCTCCACTCTCTTGGTTTCTAATGTTTTTCTGCAGCGCCATTGAATTTATTTAATACTACCCTTGCCCTTGGCCTCAAAATGAGATGAGTGAATTATTTGCTTTGCGGCCTTGTCCTCAGGTTCTGTTTATCTTTATTACTTGAAATATTCTCACTATCAATTTTCTCCGGAACCATTCATGCATCATTCTTTCTTTTCCTTTTGTCATAACAGTTGGGAGGGCAAAAGGCCTCACCACCATCTAGTCTCAGTTGTTTCATATCTTTCTTGAGAGAGAGAAGAAAAAAAACCTCAAGTATGACACTCAATGGATTCCAAAAGGGATAAGCGTTTTTTGAGTGAAGATAATCTAGAGATTTTATAAGAAGATTTGGACGTAAAAAGTGAAGTGAGCAGTGTATCTGATAATTCAAGTTCAAGCGAGGAAGTTTGGTTGAGAGGCACTTGGTTGAAGAGATATGGCCCACCAGGAAGAAGCCCAGGCCACAAAGAAATTGTCAGGTGCACTCCTCGTGAGGTAAAAGGCAAGATACAGCATATTGACTCGACCCGACGGAAATGCAGGTCTAAGTTTAGAGAGTCGTTTAAGATAATATCATACAAAACTGAAATTTTAGAATGGAGGCTTGAAACTTAAAGGCAAGTGAAGAAGTGAAAATATGAAATATTATGCAAGTAAAATTTTTACTTAATAGAATAAGCAATTTAACATAGGGTTAATTTTTTTAATTTTAGAGTATATATTTAAAAAGATACAAATTATTTTCTGCCATGCTGCAGATGGAGAGATGCCAAAAAATTGAATACTGCAGGTAAGGCACAAGTATTTAAATTCCTATAGCAGCTTAAAGGGTTAAAATGGAATTGAGGGGGCCAAAACTCCTTAACCTCGTAAATCCTTTAGAATGATGTAGGAATTCGAGTGCCACTGAATGCATATTTGTTTCTTTCATTAACTTGCACATTACTCTGTCCCTTCCTGTGAAATACCAATCTCCAATCAGCTTGCAAATCCTTGTTTTGATCACACCATCTTGATCACCCTTTCTTTTATAACCTACACCATTAACACCACTGTGCACCAATTCTTGTGGGGATCGAGGTCCTGTGCTGGCTATCGTACCAGCTTCCCACCCTTCAGGGCCTGGGTTCAAATCCCAGGGGCATCCAATATTCTTCAGAGGTAACTCAATCGCTACTTGAGGTGCTTTGTGGTTGAGGCACTTTGAGTGAGCATGCCATCAGTCTGATGAGATGTTAAGCACTGGACCCCTGACGCCTTTTGATAAGAGTAAGCTAATGTCGATGCCGAGTTTCCACCCTTCATCCTTACCTGTGCCTATCTCATGGCACAAATAACCTTAGCTGTCGATTGCCTCTCCTGAACACCACTACTATTATCAGTTCTTATTATAGATATTATGCCCTGATATTTGACAAATATCCTTTAATATAACACTAAGATAAATGGAACGCCAGCAGTGCAAAGGCACTTCAAAACAATAAGTTTAACTTACCTAACACCAAATGGTGCTTCAGGAGAAGGTTTATGGGGGATGATCAGGACACTGTCTCACGCTTAACTATGTGGAGTTGATCCATATTCAAAGGAATGACAGCAAAAACTCTGCAATTCCACAATTCCCTTTTCCTCAAGTTTCTTATAGATAGCATCCTTTTCTCAAAAGCAATCTCACTGGCTCTCTGGCTGACCATATTATCCGAGGTTATTCATACCACTCCATATAGCAAGCTTGTCAGTTCCTTGAACTTACCTTGACTGCATTTCTCACAAACTTGATGAAGGACACTGTCTCAGGCTGCAGAATTCCTCCATATTCCAAGTGAATGTAGAAAAAACTCTGCAACTTCCAAAACTTCCACCATTCCTTGGAGAGGGACGACCAGTTTCATTTCAGGAAGGGGAGGGGCACACCCGATGCAATACCAGTGGTGAACTTGCATGCAGAAAGGGTCATTTATTAAAAGTAGGATTCAGAGCTTTTAGTGTAGGAGATAAGGGTATAAAATTATTTTTGTTATCAAAAGGAAAACATGCCCCCCTCACCTTATAGTTTTATGGATTACTTATTACTCTCTGCCATACAATTCAGTTTCTCAAGATTCTGTCAATTGGAGAAATATAACACTCGGGTATTTAGCAATAATATTTGGAATGATTCACCATGAATTTCAACTTAGGAATCTCCAACCAGTGGCTGCAAGCCCAGCCCACTCAGCTACCATGGCACCCAGAGATGCAGTGGAATGAAGCCATCATTTCTCAATGGATCTCACTGATTTCAATTACAGTAATTCCCATAACATTCATGGATAGATAGAACGATCGATAGAGGTCTTTATCTGGGAAAAATTGACACCAAATGGTCCCTTCTTCCATTTACTCATCACCAGTTACATATTGTAATGGCCAGAGAATTTATAATTACATGCACATTCAATACCTATACATGTGCTCAAACTTTGATAAACATAGAGAAAGAGAGAGACAAATTACACTCAGATTTGCAAATCTTAATAACTATAATTGTTATGCACCTACATATACACACATACACAAAGTAAATTACAGTGGAGAAAGAAAACGCGAGGCATGGCTTACCTGGTTAAAACCCACGCAGGAAAAACACTCACATAGAAAAAGTGAGTCCAAAAGATGGGTGCAAAAAACCTATGAATTAGAGGAATGACCACAATAGAAGCCTTTCCCTGGGCTGGTTATGGTTTCTCAGAGAGGAGATGCAGGATCCCAGAGAGGCTTGCCCAGGAATCAATTGCGGGCCCTCTGGTCAGCAATCCAATGCTCTACCCCTATGCAGGATATGGTGCTTAAATCTGGGCAAATTAAACTTTTGTTTAAAAGCAAATTCATTTTACAAAATACAAATGCAAATGAAAAACATACAAGTAGTTTCTGTCAAGAGTAACATTACTCAATGTAACTTCCTTTAGCCGCAATGACTGCCTCCAAACTTGTCCTGAATCGATTGTGCACACACTTTAAAACAATTCTGTCCATATTCGCAAATGCTGCTATGATAGCGGTGCATAGGGATACACCTCATCTTATTGATAACTCCTTCGACTACGCTGCAAACATACATAACATAATAGTCAAAGGGGTTCAAGTCCGGGCTACTCTGGGGCCGGAACTCTTTCGACCAGAACATGTCAATGTTAACTGAGAGCCAGTTTGGACTGAATGACTGGCATGAGCTCGCGCAACGTCCTGTTGAAAGACATATTGTCTTCCCGAGGCCACAGTTACCATCCATGGTTTTACGACACTCTTCAAAATTTGCAGATAGACTTCTTTTGCGATAGTTTATCCCTTTTCAAATAAATGTGGCAGCATGATATCATCCTCATTGACACAATATCTGGGACGTGAACACTAGCTGGAAATTTTGTTGGAGCAACAATCGGGGTATCATCGGGGTCCTGGGGAAGCCAGCAATCATTTCTAAAGTTGATCTTTGTGTCAATGCTGAAAATGTTTTCATCAAAAAAGAAGCAGCTTTCTTTTCTAGAGAATACAACGGCAGGGTGCAGTGAGCGATCCACTTTGTTCTGCCAGCATCAGACAGCATGAGCCGCACCATTTTGTGCATGACTTGTATCGCAGGTCCTCCTCTGCCATCCAATGCATTGTTTGCTGACTAACATTTAATTCTGATGCCAATTTCCGCAGTGCCCACCCTGGGATCTCTGAAAACTGCACCTGAGCCTTCTTGACGACTGCCGCAGTTCGTGACATGTTTCCTTGAATGAAGTTTCCTTGATGGATTAGCAAAACCTTCCCAAGGCTTCTCTGTAGCATTATGCTTTGCCACAAAATCATAAACAGTTGATATGGGATACCCGAAGAATCGGGCAATTTCACTGGGCCAATGCCCAGCACAAACACTTTCCATAATAGCGGCTCTTCGATTGTACTCTGTACAAGGTTACATTACATCTCAGCCATTTTCAGGTTATGACTGTTCACTAGATGCCTATAGATTTCAAGAATGCCAACCGCAACCTCAAGTGGAACTATGACATGCTGAGAAATGCAAATTGAATTTGTCGGGAGGTAACCACTGCACCCTGTATGTCCCCTACCTCTCAATAGATATATACATATGTGAATGAACCCCCATGAACTAGAACCTTGATGTGGTGGAACGGCTTGAGCTCTCCGATGACCCCTAGAACTGTTATGGCGGGAGTAATGATTATTGTTCTCTGCAGGAACACCCATTCCAGATAGGTTTAGGCTTAGTAGCCAGGCAAAGGGTAATCCACGCAGCATCTGTTGCTCAGTAGAGGGGGCTGCAAAGGCATATGACCCCAGTGGGGCATCCATTGAGTGATGGTGTCACATTGAAAACATTGAACATTGTTGAGGAAGGCATTGGTAAACCACCTCAATCATAATTCCTAAGAATATAATGGACGGAATAGAGAATATGAATCCTGGACACTACTGGACTCAGCCCAATTGGCTGTGTGTCATGCCTGGCAGTGGTAGATGCAACACTTCATTGGTCATTATCTCACCAAACCCTTACAAAAGAAAACCAAGCATCAGGACAGAAGACACAGAAGAAGAAGGCCAATTCAGTTAGAACAGGAATTTGTAATGTCAGGACAATATTGAGGCCAGGAAAATTAGAGAATATTAAGCGAGTGATGGAAAGAGGATACATAGATATTTTAGGTTTGTGCGAAGTGAGACGGAAGGAGAGCTGGGATAACTGGAGTGATACTTACTGAGAAATATACAGCCAAGGGGAAGAGAGCCAACGAGGGGTTACCATATTAATGAATAAAGAGGTAGGAAGAAAGCGGAACTGACGAACTTGGTCATTGTTCAGGTATACATACCACCGAGCAATCATAAGGAGGAAGAAGACAATAGGATCTATGATCAGTTAGAGGACATAATCGCAAATGTTCCAGCATGAAAATATTTGAGCGTGATAGGGGATTGGAATTCGACAATAGGCTATACATGGAAAATGCCAGGCCACTTAGAAAGGTATCAGTTTGATTATGCTATGGTTAGACACAGATACAGAAAAAGTGCAATCAATTTGCACAGCTTCACGGGAGCGGATGCGGCCTATGACCAAAATTAAGTTGCTATGAAATGCTTCAATTTCAAAAGATAAAGCAGGGGCGGCGAGTTAGGAAGTGGAATGTAGAAGCATTAAATGGATTGACAACAAAGGACTACCAGCAGGCTGCAGAGAAATTAATGGAGAATGATGAAGAGCTGAGTATTATCGAAGAAACATGGAAATTTATCAAGAAAGGGTTGTCGAGAGCAACAAAGGAAAATATAGGATCCATTAACATGAAAAGGACTATGAAACCATGTAAATACAGAGTTAGGCAAAATGAAGGGCAAAGAGTTAAACAATAAATTGAGGTGGGCAACAAATAAAGCAAAAGAAGCATGGTAGAAGATGCAGTGCGAGGATGTGAAAAGTTTGCAGAGGAAGGGAGAAATTGGTGCGTTATATAATAAGATCAAAACACCAATGGGAAGTAAGAAGATCCGGGTTAACAGTTGTGGATAGGTCTGGTAAGGTAATAGTTGACACAGAAAAGATCCAAGAGATATGGAAAGGATAAGGGGAAACACTGTATTAAAAAAGAAATTAGGCCAACAAAGTTAGACATTGAAAATGACCATGATGTAAATGAAGATAGCTTAGGTCCAGCCATGTTCAATGATAAGTTAGAAAAGGGCATAAGGGAGATGAAACCAAATAAGGCCAAGGAGGTAGACAACATTCCTGCAGAACGACTAAAACGCTTAGAAAAATATGGGAGGAAAGGCTTATATGTACTGTTTTCTAGTATCTATTAGGAAGGAATCTGGCCAGAGGATATTTTGAGATGAGCATTAGTTCCTATTCATAAAAAGGTAAGGGATACATCATGTGATGACTGCAGAACAATAAGTTTGATATCCCACGTAGCTAAAGTTGTTATTAGGTTCATCAACAAAAGGATAGAGAGTAGGGCAAATGATCACTTAGGGGATGATAAGTTTGTGTTTAGGAAGGGGAGAGGTATGAGTTATGCCATTACAGTAATGAGATCAGTCAGCCAAGGGGTTGCAAGCATTCCTGAGTGAATTGGAAATTCAGTGCGACAGGTATAGGATGAAAATCAATATTAATAAACCAAAGATTATTCAGTTTTCTAGAAAGAAGATGGCTAAGCTAAACATTAAAATACAAGGGCAAAAACTAGACCTGGTAGAACAGTTTACGCATCTCGGATGTGTTTTGGACCAACACGGTCAAAGTAGTAGAGCCTGAGGAGAAGAATTGCACTAGGCAAAGAGGCTTTCAAAAGGAGAAGGGAGTTAATGACAGGGACGTTGAGTAAGGACATTAAGAAAAGACTCGTAAGAACTTTAATATGGAGCTTAGCTATGTACGGCACAGAAACGTGGTCATTGAAGCAGGAGGATAGACTTAGACTGGAGGCTTTTGAAATGCGGGTGAGAAGAAGAATGGATATGGTGAAATGGACAGAGAAGAAAACATAAGAGGAAGTACTTGGTATGGTGGGCGAAGAGAGGGGTTTGTTGGGAGCAATCCTATGGAGGCAGGAAAAGTGGATCAAGGGGGTATTGACTGGCAGTGAGATGTTGAAGACTGTAATAGAGGGGAGAATGTTAGGCAAATGAGGAAAGGGAAGGAACAGGATAGGGATGTTGGACGGGATGAGAAAGACTCAGGGAGTAAGGGAGGAAGAAAGTACTCAGAGATGAAGAGGGACCTGGTGTAGAGTGTGTTGCTGGATTTTGTGTTTTGTTAGGAGAGGCATTTGAATTATTTGGTAGTTTGCCCATCCAAAAACCTACCTTAACTGGTATATTACCTAATAATAACATATTTATAAATGTATATATACATAAACATACATATATACATACATATATATACATACATATACATATATATATACACAATCAAACACGAAATCCTGCCAAACAGCGAATAAATACTCATATATACAGAAACAGAAATAAGGAAAAGGGATAGGAACACACATAAAGGACGAACACAATAGAGGTGGGGAAGGCAGAATCGAACGGACCACAAGAGTAAAAATATTTCCTTGACCGGGACTCGAACACCGGATCTTTCCACTTGCTGGGTGAATGCTCTTAACCACTTGAGCTATCAAGGAAACGTAATTTTCCCTGAGATCCGTGGGTCTAATATGTCGCAAAGCGCCCCGATTCTTTAGCCAAGAGATGGCGTCAGGGGACTCTTTCACCCACCAAAGGAGAGGAAATATTTTTACTCTTGTTATCCGTTTGATTCAGCCTTTCCCACCTCTATTGTGTTCGTCCTTTATGTGTGTTCCTATCCCTTTTCCTTATATCTGTTTCTTTATATTTGAGTACATACATATACATATACATATATATATATATATATATATATATATATATATATATATATATATATATATATATATATATATATATACACATATATTTACATACATATACAATTAATTATATATATATATATATATAATAGACTACCAATGCAGACAATAAATCTTAAATACTTAGACTTACCAATGCAGACAATAAATCTAGAGAGATTTGGAAAACTATTAACGAATCCAAGGGTCGACATCATGTACAAGATCTTGAACTGCAGGACTCTGCTGGTAATGCTATATCAGATTACTCTAAAATGGCCTCCATCCTGAATGATTTCTATCTATCCCATCAAAATCCCACAGTTTCAGTCAATCCAGCTAATTATTCTCAAATTCCTAACTCATGCAATTCATTATATATATTCCCATGTTCAGCCATGGAACTGACCAACATAATCAATAAATTCCCTAACAAATTTAGTCCTGGATTAGATGACATCCCAGGGATAGTCATGGAAAGGTCGATTAAGGATCAGCTGCTGCTCTTAATTAATGAATCCCTAAAAACTGGAATTTTCCCAAGCCCTCTTAAATCAGCAAAAATTGTGCCAATATACAAAGGGAAAGGTTGCAAAATGGCAATGAATTCTTATACACCAATATCCCTGTTGAACCAGCTGGGGAAAATATTTGAAATAGTTTTTTATCAACGTCTTGTATCATATCTTGAGACATATAAGCTATTATCCACATCTCAACATGGATTTAGGAAAACAAGGTCTACTATAACAGCCACATATCACATGGTGAATCAAATACTTTCAGGATTGGATAATAGAACTGAAACTTTAGGACTATTTTTTGATTTCAGTAAAGCTTTTGACTTCGTCAATCATCAGTTACTCCTATATAAACTGAAATGCTATGGTATAAGAGGCACGCCCTACAAATGGATTGAATCTTATCTAAGAGAACGGCATCAGTATGTTGAGCTCTCAAGAAATGGCTCCAAATTTGTTTCCCCTGGTAGAGAAGTAACACTGGGTGTTCCCCAGGGTTCCGTACTTGGTCCGATTTAATTTTTAATCTATATCAATGCTCTCCCAGACAATCTTAAGTTCAGTAAGGGGATAGACCCAATACTGTATGCTGATGATACAAATATAATTGTATCAGCCTCTTCAGTAGACAGCTTGACAGAAAGAGCAGCCGAAGTAGCTCAGATTTCCAATGAATGGTGTCTTCATACCTTTCTAAAACCCAATATAAATAAGTCCAGCCTGATTTATTTTACTAATAAAAAGAAAGTTTCATCTGCAATCTCAGTGGATGTAGAAGGTGTGAGCATTCCCCAAAATTCCAGTACCCAATTCCTGGGAGAAATCCTGCAGAAAAACATGTCTTGGTAGGAACATATTTTTAAATTACGCAGCAAGTTAAGCTCCCTATGCTTCCTTATTAGAAATATTAGGTATTCTGTAAATTTAGAGGTCCTTCTATCGATTTACTATGGTGAATTTTATTCTCGTGTTACTTTCAGTATCCTCTTCTGGGGTTCCTCTCCCCATGTGGGCATAATCTTCAAAATCCAATAGAGGTTTATACATATTATGAGCAACGCCCCTTGCGATGCACCATGTAAACCTCTCTTCGAAAAACTTGGTCGATTACCAGTACCTTGCATATATATATTTAATGTCAACTTACATGCAAAGGGTAATATTTCCCAGTACAAGTCCAACCACAATTACCATGGTCACTATACAAGGACCTGCAATGACCTGAACCAACCATTTGTCAGGACACACAATACTGCCCATGGGCCCAAAGCAATGGGCTTAAGGTTATTCAATAAACTTCCCCATGAAATCAAATATGAAACAAAAGTACCTGTTTTCAAGAAAAAGCTGTTTAACCTTTTAAAAAATAATGTTCTATTCTGCAAATGAATACCTTGAATTGTCGCTATGCGTCAATTCCGGCTTAAACAATTGATATGTAATTATACTAGTGTATTGGTATGTATAAATATATACGTATATGTGTGTATGTATGTGTGTATATATATATAAATATATATATATATATATATATATATATATATATATATATATATATATATATATATATATATATATATATATATATTATATATATATAACTGTGTATATATATATATATCCCCGGACTACAACCATGACGTGGTGGAAGGGCTTGTGCGTTCTGATGACCCCTAGAGCTGTGCTGGCGGGAGTAATAATTATTGCTCCTTGTAGGGTCACCCATGCCAGATAGGTCGAAAGTTAGGAGCCAGACGAAAGGTAGTCCACGCAGCGTCTGTTCCTCAGTGAAGCGGCTGCAATGGCGTCTGACCCCAGTGGGGCGGCCAGTAAGTGATGGTGTCACGTTAAAAACACTATTGAGGAAGGCAACGGGAAACCACCTCAATTATCATTCCCAAAAACAATGTGATTACAATAAAGATATTTTGAGTCCTGGCAACCATGGGGCTCGGCCTAATCGGCCGTGTGTCGTGCCCGGCAGCGGGGGAGGCAAGGCTTCCGCGGTCGTCATCCCACGAAACCCTTGCAAGGGAAAACCAGCACAAGCAGGACAGAAGACGCAGGAGAAGAAGACCAAATTAGTTAGAATAGGAACGTGGAATGTTAGGACAATGATGAGGACAGGGAAATTGGAGAATGTTAAGCGAGAGATTGAAAGGGGAAATATCGATATTTTAGGTCTATGCGAGGTGAGATGGAAGGATAGTGGGGATTACTGGAGTGATAAGTATAGAATAATATACAGCGGTGGGGACGAGAGCCAACGAGGGGTTGCCATAGTATTAATTGAAGAGGTAGGAAGAAGCGTAGTCAACATAGAGCAGGTAACGGATAGAATACTACTAGTGGAGATAAAAGCAGAACCGACGAACTTAGTTATTATTCAGGTATACATGCCACCGAGCAACCATATGGAAGAAGAGGTCGATAGGATATACGATCAGTTAGAGGACATGATCGCGTGGGTTCCTGAAGGGAAACATTTGATGGTGATGGGGGATTGGAATACAACAGTAGGTGAAGGAAGAGATGGTGATGAGGTGGGGGACTACGGTTTAGGCACGAGGAATGACCGCGGGGAGAAAGCAGATGAGTTCTGCAGGAGACAGGGGTTAGTCATCACCAACACTTGGTTCAGACACCACAAAAGACGCAGGTATACATGGAAAATGCCAGGTGACTCAGGAAGATATCAACTAGATTATATCCTGGTTAGACACAGGTTTAGGAACAGTGTGATAAATTCGCACAGCTTCCCGGGAGCGGATGCGGACTCAGACCACAATTTAGTTGTTATGAAATGTAGCATACGTTTCAATGAAAAGGCAGGGGCGGCGAGTCAGAAAATGGAATGTAGAAGCATTAAATGGTTTGAAAAGGAAGAAATACAAACAGGCGGTAGAGGAAATCATGAAGGATAGTAAAGAGCTATGTACTATCGAAGAAAAATGGGAATGCATCAAGAAAGGGTTGTCTAAAGCCGCAAAAGACACTATTGGAACCGTTAACGCTAAAAGGACTAGGAAACCATGGATCACTTATGAGATGATTACAAAGATGGATGAGCGGCGAAAATGGACGAATATAAATACAGAATTAGGCAAAATGAAGTACAAAGAATTGAACAATAAATTGAGGCGGGCAACAAATAAAGCAAAAGAAGCATGGTGGAAGACGCAGTGCGAGGATATGGAAAGTCTGCAGAGGAAGGGTGAAATCGGTGCGCTGTACAGCAAAGTTAAATCATTATTGGGACGTAAGAAAGGAAGAGATATGCTAACAGTTAGAGATAAGGCGGGTAAGGTAATAGTTGACGAAGGAAAGATCCAAGAGAGATGGAAGGAGTATATAGAAGAACTGTATAGTAAAGAACTCAGACGAACAAAGTTAGACATTGAAAAAGAAAATGACGCAGAGGAAGACAGCTTAGGTCCAGGCTTACTAGACAATGAGATAGAAAGGGCATTAAGGGAGATGAAACTAAATAAGACCGTGGGGGTAGATAACATTCCCGTGGAACTTTTAAAGTGCTTAGGAAAATGTGGGAGGAAGAGGCTATATGGGCTGATCCGTAGTATTTATGAGGAGGGAATCTGGCCGGAAGACTTTGTGAGATCAGTTTTAGTCCCTATTCCGAAAAAGGTAAAGGCCACGTCATGTGAGGACTATAGGACAATTAGTTTGATATCTCACGCAGCTAAAGTTGTTCTCAGGATCATAAACAAAAGGATAGAGAGTAGGGCAAATGATTACTTAGGGGATGATCAGTTTGGGTTTAGGAAGGGGAGAGGTACGCGTGATGCCATTGCAGTAAGGAGATTATTAATCAAGAGGAATATAGGACACAACCAGGAGGTATTTGCCTGTTTCGTAGATTTCGAAAAAGCGTTTGATAGAGTGAATTGGGAAAAACTAATGAGTATATTGCAGAAAATAGGAATAGATTGGAGGGAAAGGAGGCTAATCCACAACCTGTACATGTCTCAGACTGCTCAGGTGCGGGTGGGAAACGGGGAGTCAGGATGGGCAGTGTTAGGAAGGTGTGTAAGGCAGGGTTGCCCATTATCACCGTTGCTGTTCAACCTGTATGCAGAGGAAATGATTAAAGAGGCATGGGAAGAACTCGAGGTAGGAATGAAAGTGGGCGGGGAATTCGTAAAATCAGTTAGGTTTGCTGATGACCAAGCTTTAGTTTGCTAGTCAGCCAAGGGTTTGCAAGCATTGCTGAGTGAATTGGAAATTCAGTCCGACAGGTATGGGATGAAAATCAATATTAATAAAACAAAGATTATTCAGTTTTCTAGAAAGAAGATGGCTAAGCTAAACATTAAAATACAAGGGCAAAAACTAGACCTGGTAGAACAGTTTACGCATCTCGGATGTGTTTTGGACCAACACGGTCAAAGTAGTAGAGCCTGAAGAGAAGAATTGCACTAGGCAAAGAGGCTTTCAAAAGAAGGAGGGAGTTTATGACAGGGACGTTGAGTAAGGATATTAAGAAAAGACTCGTAAAAACTTTAATATGGAGCTTAGCTATATACGGCGCAGAAACGTGGTCATTGAAGCAGGAGGATACACGTAGACTGGAGGCTTTTGAAATGTGGGTGTGGAGAAGAATGGAGAAAGTGAAATGGACAGAGAAGAAAACAAATGAGGAAGTACTTGGTATGGTGGGCGAAGAGAGGGGTTTGTTGGGAGCAATCCTATGGAGGCAGGAAAAGTGGATGAAGGGGGTGTTGACTGGCAGTGGGATGTTGAAGACTGTGATAGAGGGTAGAATGTTGGGCAAAAGAGGAAAGGGAAGGAACAGGATAGGGATGCTGGACGGGATGAAGGGAGGAAGAAAGTACTCAGAGATGAAGAGAGACCTGATATAGAGTAGGATGATGGATTTTGTGTTTTGTTAGGAGTAATAAAATATTTGTTTGGTAGTTGTGTCCATCGAAAAACCTACCTTAACCGGTAGATTACCAAAAAAAAATATATATATATATATATATATGTATATATATATATATATATATATATATATATATATATATATATATATATATATTGTATCTCTTCTATTGTGAAATTGTGAAAATTATATTTGACGTGTCCTATATTTGTGTATGCATGAATATGCAACAAATCTCCGGACAAATAATTGTATGATTATAATTATTATTATTATTAACCTGATGTACTGAGTTAGTGTATAATCCTCAGCACAGTGTAAACACACGAGAGACAATACTACAAGAAGTATATTACTCATATAATAAAATACATCTGAACGCAACCATTTCAGAGTGTAAAAATCATTTGCCTTGACGGGGATTCAAACCCAGATCCCTCAATGTCCATGCGAGTGTTATAGCCAGTTATGCTATCGAGGGTCTCTTAAGCTCTGAAATTTCGGAAATGATTTTTACTCTCTGAAATTGTTGTATTGAAATGCACATTAGCCGATGACTACTTTAAAAGTTACTGTTGCGGCATCTTCCGCAGTTTCTTGGAATTTGCCAAAAGACATCTGAATGCCATCACATTAATATATGCTGAAGGTTAGGAAAACATGACCCTACCAACATGGAAATTAAAGAAATAGCAGGAAGGATAAATTATTTATTTTCTTTCTCGTTAGTAAATTTTACCTCAACATTGGATATGTATTTACTGATTCTGTTAAGAAAATGAATGTCTTATTGATTGACTTGGAGATTTAATGAGGATTTCCACAAGGATAGGAATATGCATTGATACAACCATTCACCTTAGCCTACCTAAATTATTCCTTTGAAATGCCTTCTCAAATAACTTTCAGGGCTACAAGAAAAAATCCGAAGTAATGTTGTGTGTTTATTTAATATTCAAAATGTTCATTTAAGTACAGAATCACTTACAATGGACTAAATAATAGTAAATAAATGTTAGATATTATAAAAATATATCTAAAGTGATAGCATTAGATATATAATGACTTACAATGTTTAGCGATGGCGGCAGTGAGTGACAATGAAATTGCTACAATGGTGCTTTGATGGCTGAGCACCGTATGACCCTGCAACCTTGAGCATTTTAGATGAAACACTTTCTATACATGTAAACTATTCAACCTATTCTAGTTTATGAATGCTTTTTTAAATATTTAACTTGGCTTCCCTCTTTCTCAATAACCGAGTTATTTTACATTTATTTTCATCCCATACCTATCACACCTGACTGTCCAATGCACTCAGCAGAGATTGCAATCCCTTGGCTGACCGGCAAACAAAAGCTTGGTCATCAGCAAACCTAACTGATTACATTGAATTCCATACTGACCTTGATTCCAATCTCCACTTCTTCCCATAATGCCTCTTTTAACATTTCCGCCACACACACATTGAACAGCACACGGGTGATACAACCCTGCCTCACTCCTCTTCCTAACACTGCACATCCGGGCCTTCCGTCCACCCCTCACACCTGAGCAGTCTGAGATACGTACACTTTCAAGGATAACTCTCCTATTTCAACCATCTATTCACATTTTCACCAATATTGGTTTTTCCCCATACACTGTATTGAATGTTTTCTTGGAGTCTAGGCATGCTACGTACACGAGAAATTAGAGGGAATATATGTAGAATCGCTGGCCTCGAAACATCATGCAGGTTATTATTTAGATAGATAGAACATACAAACAGACAAATACATCCTGACTGTAATCTATGTCCGTTTCTATTAGTTACCCCATTACTGCTATGCCATAGCACATGTCTCTCCTCTTCCTGAGCATAAAAATCATCTGCCCCACTCTCTATCCTTTTGTTGATGACCCTGAGAACCACTTCAGCTGTTTTTGAAATTAAATTTGTTGTTCTTTAGTCATCACATATTCCATCCCTTCCAATTTTCAGACTAGGGACACTAACCGCTCGGACAACATCTTCCAGTAAAATTCCTTGATCATGAACACCATTGCAGAACTCCATAAAAACCTTTCCTGCCAAGCTATTGAGTAGTTCTATGAGAATGTTGTCTAACCCCAATCCTCAATTAATTCAATGCCCTTTCTGGAGCCATTAAACCTATCCTAATTTATCTTCTATTTTCTTTCTGTGTCTAAGCTTTGGGCCTACTGTCTTTTCATACAGTTCTTCTGTGAATTATTTCCATTTCTTCATTCATTCAGTAATTGAGTATTTTGAGTTCATTCAATAATTTTTCTTGAATTATCTTTGATGATTTGTATGGATATTACGTTCTTACTTCCTGGCAGTCCTTTCACATTCCTGCACAGTGCACCCATTTCCCCCTTACTTTATCAACTTTCACATCCCTACACAATCTTTGTCCATGCTTCATCAGCTCTGTTGGTTTCCCACTTAAATCTGCCATTGAATTCTTTGTTCTTTCTTCTACCCATCTCTGCATTTACATTCTTCTCTCCTCTTGTTCTTAATCATATCACCTGCAATCCTTTGTCTTCTTGTCCTCTTCCCGCTCCTCAAGATTGGTTTATGGCTTTCAAATTCCTTTCCTTATTTTATGATAAGTTACACCCATGAGAATGACTGACATTAGGCTAAGACTAGGTGTGGACCTCTTTATGGGAATTCAATGCTCTGGAAGACAATGGCACTCCGTACCAGCCTGTATCTAACATGGTGAAATGAGCACTTTAAAATCAGTGTTTCCTCATCACAGCCACTATTTGCTCTGCGTATACTGCAAATGCTTCCTTTGTTCTGCCAGGTCACCAGAAGAGAAAGTGCAATTCTCTCATTATGAAGAATAGAATCCTGTGGAGAGAAAACCAAAAATAAGATGCAAAATTTCAATGAATATTACAAAAATGCTTAAATATCTCCCAAAACACTTGGGAAAGAGCTCATTTAGCTCATGAGATAATTAATAGATAAAACAAAAAGCCAAAAAGGTTCCAGAATAGTGGTATGTCATGAATGAATTCTACATTAGGATTTGATATTTTACCTACAGATGTCTTATGCAGTCATCTCTGAATCCATTCCTTTGAACAAGCCATCACTTGACAGGTTGTCTCTGGCTATTTTGAGTGAAAACTGTGAAAGAGTACAGAGAGAAAAGATTAGATAGAGTAAGAATTGATCTGCCCTGCATTTTGCTACGCCGTTTCCCCCAGAAGCAGACACTTAGAAAATTATTAGGATTAAAGATAATAAATGATGAATTGTTTAATTTTTGCTGGTATGCAATTGAATGCCCTTCATCTTCATCCCTAAATCATAAGATTGATAAATGTGTCAGTGCCTCAATCACATCAACGAGTGTCCACAAATGATCACCCGCCTGACATCCAGACATCTCCTATCCTGCGTACCAAAATCGTCAGCAATCCAACGTAATGGCGACATTCTACTGTCACAAAACTTGTGAGTGGGATCTTCAGGCTGCATCTTCCTCATCCTAATTTCCAGTTACCATCTTCTAAAACTGAATCTGGGTCTGGGCATTTTTGGGACAGACCCGTTATTGTTCAGTAATGTGGTATAACTTAAGACTTGTCAAGAAGAATGAAAAAATCAAATTGATCGTGAAGAAATGGTTAAAGCACATCTAGACTGACTAAATCATGTAAAAATGCATCCATTTATCACACTTACAAGACCCCTTCGCGAAAGAAACTGAGGATATTTATCAATATTTATCCAAGTCCACTGTACATATATTTTGCTGACAACTTTGAAAAAAAAAACATAATTTTTCAATATTCAATTGTTCCCGGCTAAACTTAGTGGACATTCATTTTAATTAAATGAAAAATACAATGTATCTTTCCACTGTCCTTAAGGACAGAGGAAAGACACATTGTATTCTTCATTTAATTGAATTTTTTTTTAAAGACTCACTTGAGCAACATTAAATTGCATCAGCCTGACTTCCTGCACTCAGCTTCAGATGCTCTGCACTGCACATATGTTCTATGGTATCTCTGGGTTGAGAAAGGGTGCAATGAGGGAAGAACAATCACCTGAAGGGAAAGTGAACCCTGAATATAACTCCGGGCCCTCCAAGTCAGGGGTCAGGCATAGGGCTAGCAACCCTACCCTTCAAATATTCACTGGCTATGAATCCTATAAACATGCCTCGGATACATAAGCATGGATTTTCAAGGTATCGACCTGGCAAACAGACAAGGACAACGAATTCGTGGAAAGTTGCAACATGGAATGTTAGAACATTGTTGAAACCGGGTAGAATGATTGAAGTTGCCAATGAAATGCTGAAATGTGGTTTGGATATTACAGCCCTACAGGAGGTCAGATGGGTAGGAAATGGTAGAATTGGTGAGAAGAATTTTACAGTAGTATACAGTGGACCCAGCCATTCAATTGGGTTATATGGAACGGCTTTCATGATTAATGCAAGGATAAGAAACAGTTTGATGAATTTTGAGCCATTAGGGGACAGACTATGCAAAATAACCTTAAAAGGAACATTCCGTAACATCAGTCTCATATCAGCCCTTTCCCCTACCAAAGGAAAAACAAAGGAAGAAAAGCAAGAATTTTATGATAAACTGGAAAGATAATGCCAAAAAATACCAAAATATCAAACAATTATCATTCTTGACTTTTTAATGCAAAACTGTTAAGGAAGACTCCTTGCATTCTGTAGCAGGAAAGTACTCTTTGAATTATCTGACAAGTGAAGATGGAAGGTCTTTCTGCCAGCTTGCTCTGTCACTCAACATGCTCATAAAGACAACATGATTTGAGCATAACAATATTCACAAAGGTACCAGGAAAATACCTGGGACAGGAATTGTGAATCAAATAAGGTCTGCACAAGGACCGATTTGTGATTCCGATGATCACTATCTAGTGAGAGTAAATCTTAGTGAACGACTGGCACTCTTGGGTACGCTCAATAGACCAGGAGGGGTTAAATGGAATGGTAAAATATTAAGAGAACCTGGGCAAGCTTTGAGGTACAAATTAAATAGGTAGAAAGTTAACAAGGAATGAGGAAGAAGAGACAGAGCAATAGTCTGTGGAATATCAATGGCAAGAATTAAACAATCTGTTTTGTCCACCGCAAAGGACATAATAGGTAACACAAAAGTAAAAGGCATGCAGATTGGTTTGATAATGAGTGTAAACTTGCAATAGAGGAAAATAATAAGAATAGATACAATATGTTACAAAAGGAGACTAGATTTACAAGAGAGAAGTATAGGAAGAGGAGGAAAGAAGCTGATAAATTACTATAAAAGAAAAAAAAGAGTGCTTAAAAATCAGATGAAGGCTGTAGAAGAGCTCAATTACGATAAAGAAAGCAAAAAGTTCAACCAACCAGTAAAATGCACGACTAAAAACTAACAACCATAGTGCACTCCTATGGAAATAAAAATGGTCAAGCCATTGGGGACGAAAATGAGATGATAGAAAAATGCGCTGAATATTTTAATGGCCTGTATGTTAAGGAATAAACTCCAGGGGTAGAAGAGTAAGTCACATAGAAAATCCGGAAGTGCTCACTCCGACAATAGAAGAAGTAATTGAAAGTATTGGAAAACAAAGGAATGACACAGCACCTGGAGAATATGGAATAACAGCAAAATTAACTAAAAATGGAGGTCAAGATTTAAATAGAACAATACGTCATCTAATTTGTAGTATTTGTAAGTTGGGTGAGTTCCCAGAAGACTGCAAGACAGGATTGATTTGTGCAAAGTATAAAAAAAGGTGACAAATGTGATTGCAAAATCCATAGGTGCATTACATTACTGAATGTACCACATAAAATTTTCACCAGTCTCCTCCTAACATCCATAAGCACCTATACTCAAGACATACTGGAAGAATATCAGTGTGGCTTTAGAGCTGGTAGAAGTACCATTGACCAGATATTATCGGTAAGGCAAACAATGGAAAAATGCTATGAATATAACGTTGACTTGAATACACTCTTCATTGACTTCAAAAAAGCCATCGACAGAAAATCTCTTGTCTCCGGGGTAACTCATAAAAGAACCAAAATCAACCGTAGGGTTGACCTACTATCGAAAAATAAGGAGTCCAGTTCAAAATCAACAAGTTCTCAGGGTGACCGTAAGTTTGGGTCTCAAATTGTTAATCTTTCCGGACATTCCTTTTCTAATAGTGAGATATCTTTGCTAGAAAAGGGCTTTAGTACGCCACATTAGTAATCACACTTATAATTGACGGAAGTTGATCAATAACCATCACAAATACTATTAGTTCGAATCACTTACTTGAATTCTCTACTTGCACGAAACGTGACCTTCGATATCTTGATCTTCAACCGACGACTCGTCAAACGGTCGCGGCCAGAATCAGCTGACATCAACGATCGTTTGAAGACCGTCAACTGTTTTATTTCCGAGAACCTTTTAATTTTTTAAATATCTATGTGTAAACAAATCTTTACTTAGGGAATGCCAATTTTTGATAAGCAGCTCTTCCAAAGATGCATCGTTATTTTCTTGTACCTGGCGCTGCAATAAACAAAGAACTAATTTGGAATTGTGGCATTTTGCAAAGAATTGTGCCCTTATGAGAAATCTACATCAATAAATCTAAAATTGGCATTCCCTAGGATTTTTGATTAATTGATTTGAATTTTAATGTTAGGTCCAATTTTTTAATTCATAAATTCTGGTTTTAGAATAAAATTGGCATGAGTTTCTCCGAAATATATAATTGTCAATGCGCAAAGCGGGGGCCGGAAAGAAAACAGTTGACGGTCTTCAAGCGATCATTGATGTCAGCTGATTCTGGCCGCGACCGTTTGACGAGTCGTCGATTGAAGATCAAGATATCGAAGGTCACGTTTCGTGCAAGTAGAGAATTCAAGTAAGTGATTCGAACTAATAGTATTTGTGATGGTTATTGATCAACTTACGTCAATTATAAGTGTGATTACTAATGTGGCGTATTCGTTTTCAGACCATGTAATGACGAGGAGGAGCCAGTTACTCAATGAAGTTGATTTCGGCAAATCAAATGGATGCCCTCGGGAGTTTATTATTCCAATCAATGCTTTTTTAAATATTCTGTGTGTTGATGGATAAGTGAATTATATGAAATCATTTTATGAAAGACGTGTGCCTATGGGAACAACATCGAGTGAAGGCTCTGGTGGAAAGTACCCATGATCTCATCAGGTAATCGTTTTGTGGTAGGAGTGATTTCACTAGGCATTAATTTGTTTTTGGGAGGATATACTTAATCACTGATTGTTGTCATTGAGCGTTTTCCGTTTCCAGTGAAAGTAGTTGAAAATCGTTTTGTTTGCAGGGTGTTGGCGCTGTTTTGAGTCGATCAGAATTATGGGTGTAGTGTCTTTTATTAATTTATCATTAAACCGGTTGTCATCGATCACTTCGTTTTTCTAACGAAAACACATAAGTTTTATTCATGTGAAGAAAATATAAATGCACTTGTGGACTTTCTCAAAGAATGAAAATCGCACTTCTGAAGAGTAAGTGTGGGGCACAACCTATTTTTACCTGGCATGCAACTCAAGTGGATCAAAATGAAAAGAATTTTTACTGAGATACTTATCAGAGTATTTCCTCGGTTAATTTGATCACCTGCCTGCCCATTAGCTTAACTAAGCAGCAGTTAGCATATAAGAAACATAGTAATTACTCCCACCTTATGGTGAGAGCAATTATGGAGTCCGTTAATACTTACAATAGGTGCAAGTTAAATGCCATTCAATATAAGAAATTAATTTAATTGTAGTAAATAACAAATTTTCTGAAGACTCATTGAAAGGATATCACAAGACTGAAAGACATATTCTTTAATATTATAATGCAAAAATTTGTTTGTAAATATCATTTGCCTTTGCCGGGATTCAAATCCGGATCCCTCGACTTCCAGCCAAGTGTTTTAGCCAGTGAAGCTATCGAGGTGTCCCCTTACCCTCTGAAATTTGAGTGGCTTTAAAGGTACGAGACGCTGTGATGATATACCTTGCATACAATGTCACAGGCATTCGTAGTTGTGCGCATTGAGCCGCAGTCCATGGGGTTTAAGCCAACTTTAAATACTAGGGGTGGTTTACCTTTGGCATATTCCGAGAAACTGTGGGACATGCTGCTACAGTAATTTTTTGATGGAGTCATTCACTTAATATGCATTTGAATGCATATCACTTGGGGATAAATTAAATTAGTTTTGCTCTCGGGAACACTAAAGCAGTATTAATTTAGAGTGTCACTCAGTTGCTCATGGAGGACAAAGTGGTCACTATGCTTGTGGAGGTTTCTCAGTGAAATCTTTCATTAAAGCTGTGATTCAGGTTTGATGGCTCAGAAACTTGTGTGTACATTCAAGATTTCTCTTGCAATTTTTCTTGTCAAATATAGCGCAGAATGTTTCAGGATTTAGTAAATGTGTGAATGCATTGGATGCTTGCATGTATTTGTGACCACTTGAAATTCAAAGATGAAAATGATATGCAATATATTTCTTGATGCATGGTTTTTCATTTGTGCTCTATTTGCACTATTATCTCCCATTTGCTATTTCTATTGCTAGAGATCCCGCTGCTTAAATATGTTCACTAAATACTCAATGCATATTATCCTTTCTCCGTATATTCGTGCACCACCAAATACTTCTTCCTTAATTTTGTCTATTGCCTTCTCAATATTAGCATTAAACATCACGGACAACATAGAACAACCCTGCCCTAATCCTGTCTTTATTTTGGGTTCTCCCATGTTTTAACCACGTGGTATTGGTACCACCTTCTGCCTACAAGCTTGTTCAACTAAGGGAATGCCCAATTTTTCCTCAAATTTCACTGTGTTGCTGTGTAATCGTAGTGTTTAATGCATGTTCGGAACAAGTTTCATAAATTTGATTAGAATATTGCATCATGGGTCTCAGTTGAAATTTGAAACTTGTTCAGTTCATCTGTGGAAACAATGGAGGTATCCTTACATTTTACCCCAGATTACACTACTTTGGATTTTTTCTTGTAGCCTACCAATTCTTTTGAAAAGGAATCAACATGTTTCCACTGCTTCAAATACTATTTCATCTCTGGGGTATAGTGGTGGACCTATATTTTATCTGTGGACCAAAACCAACGAAGAAAATCTTGTTGGTTGCTCATGAAACGGGTCAAACATTGTTCAGAAATTTCCATTCTGATGGTTTTGTGAAGAGTCATGGCACTCATCTGGGAGATAATTTTCTCATATCCAATTGTTACTCGTACTGGATTAAACCAGATATTTTATTCTCTTGGTTTCATTGTTCTACCTCATTTGTTCTTCAATGATAATTTACTAAACGATTACATCAGGTAGTCTCAATCCTTGGGTTATTGAGAGTAGAATGGCCCTTGTGATAATTGAAAAATTTAGAGCATGTTTGTACGTGTTGTGGAGGGAACACTAGCGGTTTTTTTATTTATTCCAGGACATGTGGTTAACATGTAAAGAATGTTTTTGATATTTTGTTTATTGTCAAATTTTAATTGTTTAACATGTGTGCATCAGGAAATACATTCATGGGGAGATACATTTTTCATATATGATGAAAGGGTGGGTCATGGAAATTGATCCAAATGCCCTTGAGTAGATTGATCGCTTTGTAAGCTATTTTTCTCTAATGCCAAATATATATATCAGGATGAGTTGATGTTGCTGTGACATTATTTGAGTGAAGGTAGACACAAAAGCCCATCCCTGCATCCACCATCTTCTATGAAGAGTATGAGTCTGTGCATGCCTTGGCCTTGCTTCTTCAGAACCAAGCATATAATAGTAGTCCCTCTCTTAGACTTGGCTGATTGCCACTCATGTCAGATAAGTTTGCATATGGCAGTGAGTCACATTTGGAAGCATTGAGTAGCAATCCTTCTGTCGTTTTGGTTGCCACGTGATCACTGCTGTGGCAAATAGGAGAAAATGCATTTCAACACAATAGTAAGTACCTGTTTACCATCGCATCACAGTTTGTGTCTGTGGGAGGTATTTAGGTAGTCTAATCTTGGTGATCTGATATATATTTTTGATTAAGCACGGCATGAGTGTCCACTGTGGTGTTCTGGTGCGTAATGGCCATTAGTTTGGATGTAATCAATGCCTCTTTTTCAGTGTATCTTGGATGTTCTCTCTTTGCCGTCCCTGAGAATTCATTGTAATAAGGCACTCTCATTGTTCACATTAGGAGTTCTATAATTATATTTAAATGCCATATTTGCATAAACAGAATTTACATATGCCTGTATTTCTGGCGATTGTATCAGGTCCCATATAATTGCATGTCATTCCAACATATGTAGAAGCCCATATTTACGCAATTTCAATTTCTCCAATATCTGTCTCTCTATGTGCCGAGTAAGAAAATTTCCATTGGAAAACATGTGTTGATGAATATCAATCTTGATTTCAAAGACTATTTTGGCTCTGCTTTGTACATATATGATTAAGAGAGATGGGTAGTTCATTATGACATACTTAGTCAAAAGTTATTCTGTTCACTCCTATTTTTGCTTATTTTACCTAGATACCACCAATTGTTTGGGTACACACCTCTTATATGTGTGTGTAGAATCTTATTTTGGTACATTGCGGAGAATAATCTTAGGAATAATTTTGTGCTAGGAGAGTGTAAGTACTTAGCAATGCCCTTAATAAAAATATAGCTGTCTGCATGAATGCAACTGTGTTATCATAGGTCGTTCACCAAACCTTGGCAAAGGGATTCACAGTTTCACTATGTAGGCTGACAAAGTAACAAAACTAGCAAAAATGAAAAAGGGCCAACCAAGACTAATTGTAGGATAAATATCGCATTGATGCTAAGCTTAACTGACAAAGATCAAACATTTCAAGAAAAGTACTTATAGATATTAATAGACTACACACGACACATAGCATATCTTAAAACAATTATTGAAAAGGATTAATGATGAAAAAATACCCTGGATTAAATTGCCGTATAATAAACATAACAGTTTCAGGTTTAACTTTGTGGAATTCCTTCATTATGAGGGTAAAAAGAAACTTCACATGTCCACAATGAAGATTTCATATTTCACGACTATGGTTCGACCATGACCAATGGAGGACATTGGATATTAGGATCAAAGAACACCGTTAATACTTCAGAAAGAAAGACAAAAAATCCCAATTTGCCAAATACCTCTTGGATAGAAATCACACCAGTAACTTCATGGCAGACATTCTTCACGCTGACATGAAGGGATGCAGGTTGAATGCTTTGGGGGAGTTGGAAATTTGGCAATCCCTTCAGTCTGACAGGTTTGAGGTGGTCAATGAAACATTATACCTCTCGCTGCTGTTCCCCCCTCCTAAAATTCTTAAAAGACTCCAATATCTTTCCGCCCCAACCCTACCCCCACCACGGCAGGGATGATCATCGAACATCCCTCAATATAGATCAAACCATTGCAGACAAAGACCCCCCTGATTAAATGAAGGACAAAATGTGTTTGATTTTTTCCGCTGCTATTTCCAAGAATGGTGGAGTGTTACATTGTATTTTTCATTTAATGGTCATCTAATTAATTTAAACTCACAAATTTGAGCCAGTAACCTTCCAATTCATTCCTTCCCCTTCTCCTAGCCCACTAATAGGTTGCTGCACCTAACCTCAAATTACCCCCTCTCCCTTACTCCCCCTACCTCAACCCCTCTCCTCTCCCTCTTGGAGCCAGACTATATAAGTTGAAATAAATGCTGACGTATGTTACCTGATGTTGATGCGCAGAATCGAAAACATGGTCGTGAAATATTATATCTTTATTGTGGAAGTGTCAAGTTTCATTTTACCCTCATACCATATAATAAGATAAAAAGTTTTTTACTTATTGATAGATAATACCATCAGACCTAATAATTAAAGCAAAATAAAAAAAACGGATTATCTATGGACAAAATATGGTCTGAGTAGAGAAAATGGATGGGAAACTAGTACCAAAAATCGCCCAGGTAACAAAATTAAAAAAAGAAATGGAAGACTTGATTCAGAGAGTGCTGGATGACTTGTGAAGTGAAATCAGAACTACGCAAAAACCATTATCTGCTCTCACAACTGCCCAAATATGTTCGCACAAGCTATCTAAATTATCAAAATATATGTATTTACATTCAGACATCATCTTTTCATTCCATATTCTTAGCTATATGGATGGCAGTACTACTGCATAGGGTGTCCAAACTGAAGCTGCCTCTTCACGAGGCACCTTACGTCCACCACTGAAGAGTATCCAGCCCCGAACCGGCTCAGATTTTTTCCTGAGGTCAATGCTGTTGAAGAGTCATGGTGCTGTGGTTTTGACGCCAAAATCAAATAACAGTCAGGTCAGTGGAAAACTTCATTGTCACCTCAGGCAAGAAAAGTTCTTTAAGTGAAATCAAACCTCAAGACAATGCTCATTTGTGTTTTGATGTGAGGGGAAGAGTGCATTTCAAATTCATCCCTCGAGGTCAGAGTGTTAATCATTTTATGAGGTCTCATTGTTAACTTTTCAACATTTTTGTCAATTGTAGAAGTTTGAATTTAGAACATAAACCATCTATCTCAATTCACTTACTAAAATGTTCAGGCAAAATTTATAGGCTTTGGGTTTTTAGAACGGTATTAAAATGCCAGTACACCTGACAATGGCCCAACCTGAAGAAGTTTAAAGGAAAATATCTTTTAAAATGGACAATGAGACCAATATATTGTCTCAGGTGACCTGCGGTGTTAGTTTAACCTTGTGCTTGCACCCCCTGCTTACATGTTGTTAGTTGGATCGGAGGGTAATTACTGTAGAGATGTAGATGGAATGCGGTCATTGGGAAATACTTCATTTCTACCGGTGGTCTTCTAGTTCCATCAAGTGCTGAGGCAATTGTGGTGACATTCCTTGAACTTTCTTCCCCTTCTAATCCGTACTGCAGTCTGGTAATTAATGGATATTTGGGAAAACCAAATCTAGTTTGGAGAGATGGAAAGGATAATCAAGTATAATAAAGGCCGGGATGCTGGGGTAAGGTTCACAAAAATATAACTGGCTGCATCAATTTCCCCACAAACATTACTGACACGGAAGTGTAGTCTTTTCTGTGATAAAATGTTGGGATGATGGGGAAACTGGTGCTGCAAATTGAGGCAAGTTGATGATGCAGAAGTGAAATAATTATTTCGATGAGCATTATCTTTGTAGACAAATGGAGTGGGAATCACTTTTTAAATTCTCTTTGTAAACAAAGGTAATGTGAAAGGTGACGTCTGCTCCTGTGGCATTCATGTCTGCAGTTTTATGGTGTCCTTATGAACATGACAACCAAGGGCAGTGAAGTGAGTGTTTCACAATAATAATCAGACGTGCTCCTAGTCATTTAATCTCGCTCTGGAGGGGTCTTTTAAAGAATTGTTAAGCTCATGTCAAGCACTCACCCTTTGCCACCCTCGACTAACTTGGCTTGGGGAATAGGTATCGTGTAGGTCACTTTGTTTTTTGGGAACATTGGCTGCTCATTGAAAGCTCACTTCAACCACCTCATCATCATTCGCAGCTCTACAGCCTGGTGTGGGCCTTGGCTTCCTCTAAGATATGCCCCCATGCAAGAGTTCTTGTTCTTGCTTGCTTACCCTTCCATCTTACCCGTAACTTCCATTGCCTTCAAATTATTCTCCACACCCTGTAGCCATCTCTTCCTTGGTCTACCTCTTCTTCTGACCCCTTCCATCTTGCTATTAAGTATCAGTTTGGGCATTCTGTCATTTTCCATGCTTTCTACATGGCCCAACCATGCCAGCCACGGTGACTTGGCAAATTTAACTATGTCCTTCCCTTCTAGTAGTTCATTTATCTCCATGTTTATTTTAATTCTCCATCTCTCTCCTTCTCTAATTGAGCCATAGATTCTCCCAGTGATTTTTCTTTCCAATTTTCTTGGGGTTTCTTCATCCTGCCATGTCCATGTCTCAGCTCCGTAAGTTACAACGGGTCTAGTATGCAATCAATAGATCTTCAGTTTTGTATTCCTTGATAGTAACATTGACATGAGGAGTTTGACGTTTGCAAAATATGCCTTGTTACCTTCCATTACCCTTGCATTGATCTCCGTGGATATCTTATTTTTATTGTCAAGTCGGACTGCTAGATAGGTTAGCTCCTTGAAACCCTCTAACTCATAATTCCCAATTATTATATTTTGCAGGTCCCGCTTGTTCTGAGAAGCTGACATTTTCAAGTATTTGGTCTTCTCCTCACTAACCTTCAGCCCCACTTCTTCACCAGTGTTTTCTAAAATGTTAAACATTTCTTTCGGGCCATTCACATTTCGTGTAATTAGTGCTATATTGTCTGCATATGTGAATCCTTGCTGGGATTTATGTACAATGGTCCCTCTTGAATTCAATTCTTTCATTGTATTATGTAGGGCCAGGCTCAATGACATGGCTGAGAGAGCATCTCCTTGTCTTACCCCTGAGGTCATATTAAATACTCAACTTGCTCTACTCCCAATGAAGGTTTTACATTGTGATTCTGCAATGTCAATTGAACCAGTCTAATCAGGAATATCATAACCTCTCAACACAGGTAACATCTCTTTTTTTCCACGCTGTCGAAAGCTTATTGAGATGAAATGAAATAATTGACTTTGTAATTCGATGCACTTTATTTTAAAAACACAACCCAGGTTTCAAGGTTGAATGTCATCATCAGGTGGTCCTCATAGAAGCAAACTTGGTAGATATACCATCTGATCAAGGGAAGGGAGGGTTGGTCAGAGAGGGAAGGTGGAGGGGTAAAAAGGTTACAATGTAGCCGGGAAGAAAAGAGAATTAAATCTTTCGGTGTCCATCGTTGACTTGGAAGGGTGGTAGGTAGGTCTAGGAGTGGGGAGGGAGTGGGAGGGATACAAAGTTCCATTGAAAGGTTCATCTTTGCAACGGACACATTTCAAACTTTCCAACTGCTCCGAAGCATCATGCCTCTGACCTTTATTTTCAAAATAAATAATTTTAGTCGCAAAGTCACTTTAATGGTCACTTTCGATGAGGTGCTTTGCAAAGAGGGATGTTATGTTCTTACTTTTGAAACATGATAGGTGTTCTTGAATTCTCTCTTTAAATTTCAGTCCTATTTGCCCAATATACTTTGTGTTACACTCTGAGCACTTTAACCACACACTCCACTCCTCTCGTTTTTGGGGACCTTGTCTTTAGTTTGAGAGGTGAGGTTCTTAAGGCATGAACCACAGTAAAAGGCACATTTAATTTTTTCTCTAGGAAAACATTTAATAATGGGATCTTTTAAATGTTCGGGGTTGTAAATGTGGCATAGGACCTTTTTTGTAAGTTCATTCCGGTAAAGTTTTTTAAATAGATCTTATGAATACCCATAGTTTACTGCTAATGTTTTAAATACATTAGGTTCCTGATTTATATTTAACATAGATATAGGGATAACGGTTAAACAGTGGATCATTGCATGAAATGCCGAAAGCTTTTGGGCAAAGCAATGCCTTGAAGAGAAATGAATAGATTGGTCCGTATACATTTCGGTCTTAAAAATAGAATACTGTAACCCGTCTTTGTCTTTAGAAATGGATGAGTCGAGGAAATTCAGGGAACCTTTTTCCTCTTTTTCACACGTGAATTGTACATTAGAATTGACCGAATTTAAATGTGCTAGAAACTGATCTAGTTGCATTGCGGAATCTGTCCACACACAGAAGACATCGTCTACATATCTAAACCAACGAAATACATTATTACTGAGAGGGTGAGCTGAGGAGAACAAATATTTTCAACATTGTCCCTATAAATGCCAGCCAGGAGTGGGGACTAGGGCAAGCCCATGGCTAAACCATTGGGTTGTTGGAAATAGGTCCCATTAAAAATGAAATAATTTTGGGAAACACACGTCTTAAGTAATACACAAAGTTCACTTATAACTGGCACTGGGATGGATTTCCGGATGAGAAAGTCTTCGGCAAGGTTCACCACTTCCATGGGTGGCACGTTGGTGAAAAGGTTGCGTACATCGAAGGAAACAAGCATGCACTTTTTCTGGATGACCTTTTTCATAAGTTTGTTGACAAGGTCCAAGGAATGCACTACACCATATTCCGTGGAAAATTTGGAAACCTCCCTGAAGAGTACATTAAGCCTTTTCGCTAGTATGTGGTTGGGAGCGGACATATTTGATACTACAGGCCTGATCGGAATCCCATTTTTGTGAACATTAGGTAGCCCGAAAAACCGTGGTGCTGAGGGATTCTGTTAGAAATTTAAAAATGAGAAATTTTGAAATGTGTCCGTTGAAAACATGATCTTGCCAACGAAATTTTGTATCCCTCCGACTCCCCACTCCTAGACCTACCACTCTTCTAAATCAAAAATGTAATTCTCTTTTCTTCCCAGGTACATTGTAACCTTTTTACCCCTCCAAACTCCCTCTCTGACCAACCCCCCCTCCTATGATCAGAAGGTATATATAGCCAGCCTGCTTCTACGAGGACCACCTGATGATGACGTTCAACGTCGAAACCTGGGTTGTGTTTTTAAATAAAGTGAGTGGAATTACAAAGTCAATTATTTCATCACATTTCAATATCATATGCAAATTCCACGAAGTTACGCCTGAGACAACACATTTTTTTAACGTATATAATATTGCTAGTAGAGATAAAATCAGAACCGATTTCAGGTCATTGTTCAGGTATACATGCCACCGAGCATGTATATAGAAGTTGATAGGATATACGATCAGTTAGATGACACAATGGCGTATATACCTGCAGGGAAACATTTGATATTGATGGAGGATTGGAATGCATTGGACGGTAGGCGAAGGAAAGATGGGAGATTAAGGATTACGGGTTTGAAATGACCATGGGTCATTTCATGGCCCCCAAAGGGGTCACCAGGAATCGAAACCGTCAACCAGCTCCTAGCTACACTCACACAAGGAGGTGATTTCCCTTCCTGATAAACCAAACGGCTGCTTACTGAAAGAATTGCACCCTGAACCCCTTTGCACCCTAACCCTACCCCCCTTACATGGTGTGTGTGAATTTCAGTGGTCGCAGAGGGCGTGGGTGTACGTACAATTGAGGCGCCCTAGCCTCCACCTCCGTCAAGCCAACCTCCAGGCAGATTACTGCGGCGGGCATTGAGAGAGGGAGTTGGGCTACCCAAAGCGTGAAACCATCACTTACTGGCCGCCCCACTGGGGTCAGACGCCATTGCAGCCGCTTCACTGAGGAACAGACGCTGCGTGGACTACCTTTCGTCTGGCTCCTAACTTTCGACCTATCTGGCATGGGTGACCCTACAAGGAGCAATAATTATTACTCCCGCCAGCACAGCTCTAGGGGTCATCAGAACGCACAAGCCCTTCCACCACGTCAAGGTTGTAGTCCGGGGATATATATATATATATATATACACATTTATATATATATATATATATATATATATATATATATATATATATATATATATATATATATATATGTATATACACATACATACACACATATACGTATATATTTATACATACCAATACACTAGTATAATTACATATCAATTGTTTAAGCCGGAATTGACGCATAGCGACAATTCAAGGTATTCATTTGCAGAATAGAACATTATTTTTTAAAAGGTTAAACAGCTTTTTCTTGAAAACAGGTACTTTTGTTTCATATTTGATTTCATGGGGAAGTTTATTGAATAACCTTAAGCCCATTGCTTTGGGCCCATGGGCAGTATTGTGTGTCCTGACAAATGGTTGGTTCAGGTCATTGCAGGTCCTTGTATAGTGACCATGGTAATTGTGGTTGGACTTGTACTGGGAAATATTACCCTTTGCATGTAAGTTGACATTAAATATATATATGCAAGGTACTGGTAATCGACCAAGTTTTTCGAAGAGAGGTTTACATGGTGCATCGCAAGGAGCATTGCTCATAATGCGTATAATCCTCTTTTGGATTTTGAAGATTATGCCCACATGGGGAGAGGAACCCCAGAAGAGGATACTGAAAGTAACACGGAATTTGAGAATAATTAGCTGAATTGACTGAAACTGTGGGATTTTGATGGGATAGAGAGAAATCATTCAGGATGGAGGCCATTTTAGAGTAATCTGATATAGCATTACCAGCGGAGTCCTGCAGTTGAAGATCTTGTACATGATGTCGACCCTTGGATTCGTTAATAATTTTCCAAATCTCTCTAGATTTATTGTCTGCATTGGTAAGTCTAAGGTTGTTGAAAGATTTTTTAGCACATTGTAAGGTTTGGCGATAACTTTTCTTAAGTACTGCGTATTCTTGGCGATCTGCTGGATTTGATTTACTTTTGTAATACACTGCGGCATCTTTCATTTTCTTTGAAAGCCAGCGAATTTCATCAGAGACCCACTGACTTTTGTAGTTAACAGAAGAGCTTTTATTTTTTGTATGCTTCAGGACACGGGGAAAGCAGATTTCAAAGTAATGTAGATAGGTGGAATGGAAATATTCAAAGCTAAGGTCAAAGGACTTCAAGGAAAACAAATCCGACCACTCATGGGAATTTAATAAGTCACAAAAGGCGATCATATTCTGATCAGAGAAATACCTTTTGTAGTATTTTTTTACTTTATTTGGATGTAGACACAGCAATTGTAGAAAGAAGTGGGTAGTGATCTGATAGGTGGGCATTAATGGTATTTGTTTGTACTAGTTCAAGGTCGATATTAGTTAGTACATTATCTAAAACTGTTTGCGAACTAGCTCTCACTCTAGCAGGTTCACTGTTGGTAGCATTGATGTTGAATGACGTCAGTAAATCCATGAATTCCTTTTTAGCTTTAGAATCGGCCATTAAAACACAAAAGTCACTCTCAGGCTAATGATAAATAGACAGCACATAAAAACCTGTAGTATCCATTTTGAAGCAGGCAACACAGCATTCAAATGATTGTCCTTCATTGAGAAATTCGTATGGGAAACCAATGGGAATATGGGGAAAACATTCAGACAGTAGAATTAAAACAGCACCATTTTTTTGAACTGTTTGGCAAAAGGCACTAGCGATGACATACCCAGGCACATGAAGAGAGTCAAGTTCACTGGCATTTAACCAATGTTCGTTGGCACAGATAACATGGGGTTGGTGCTTGTTTACTAGAACCTCAAGGTCCAGATTATTACGTATGCAAGGATTTATTATGTATGCACTGAATGTTTATGTGCAAGAACTTCGAATAACAGGTAATCCTTCCGGTACTGGTTGCAGGCGTGGCTCCAAAAAAGAAAAATTACCCACGAACATTTTTTTAGGCCAAAAGGCGGCATTACTGAGGGTTTCGCGAAAATCTAATGGCGTATGGATACCCGAAACGATGTATAATTTCCGCGCGTTACCTTAAGTTGTTCGATCACCAGGTCCGTTGAGGTATCAATCTCCGGGATTTCATCTTTTACATAGTTTCTCAACTGGGTAACTGTTGTATCGGAGGTGAAGTTCCACACATGGAGATGGGAAAGACGAGGGATCCCCGAAAGAGAGCATTCTTTCATAGATGTTCCGATGATCGGCGATGTACGGCGCCTACGTTTGTGGCTCACAGCAACAAATCCATCGTCTCCTTCTGCAGAAAGTTCTTCTACACCACTTTTCTCACATTTCTCGTCAGCAATATGAGGTGGCACGGTAGTGATTGAGGGAGTAACACAAACATTTTTTGAGATCGGCACCTGTTGCCCTATCAAGTCACTGCTAAATTTAGTCCGATTGGAGGTTGATTTATCTGAAGCAAAGTCTTTCTCTGGGTTGACTTTTACGGTTTTCGTAAATGATACACCCTTACATACGTTAGTAGCCTTTTTCGTTGCGAGAGAATCTTTTAAAATGCTCATTTCCTGTTTCAGCATGTCGATATCGGACGCCATGTTAGATAGTGGAAGCTTATTGGCACGACAGGAAAAACATTTCCAAAAAATATCTCTGCATTCAAATACGGCTTTCAAAAAGAGATCATTCAGATTAGTGCATTTGGAATAAAAAAGCATGAACATAAATCGCAATTAATTACTTTATCTGTAGAATTAAGGGAAATATTGCAGGAGCTACACTGGCTTGCAAAGTAAGCGGCCGCCATCTTGATGCCAACCCTCCTGACAACATTATGCCAACTCATGCCAACCCTGATCTGAACATTAAAGCTGAAAAATAAATTTTGCTACATTAACTGATTCATTTTGTACCCACAACAAAAAAAAACTAAATTCAGTTGCCGAAGGTGTTCCTGAAAATTTCTAAATCAATGATAGTAGTGTGATCCTTTTTGAATGGTATATCTTCTTTTACAAATAATAAAAAGAAAGCTCATGTTGGCTTGGGGGAGGTCATTGATTAGGGGTGGATTTAATGGGAATGTGGAAAAAGCTAGGAGGTTAGTGAAGAGAAGGCACCAGATTGCTGTGAGGAATCACTGGTGGGAGAATGTTTCTGAAAGGCTGTCCCTGGACCTTAAATGGCACCATTTACTGCTGGCTTGTTATTCACAAGGTTTTTGGTTTTCTTCTCTCTCCCTTAACATTAAGAACCAAAGTTGTTTTTACCTGTGGTGAGCCTTGCTCCCTGGATTGTGGGCAACTTGCTACAGAGTTCACATTAAACCCATTCCAATGATGTATAATAAACTTGTCTCATGACCTTTGATATCATCATCTATCTATTCACTAGGCCCTTTGCCTGAATGGAAAGATTACTTACCAATTACAGTTCTGCCCAATCAGCTGAATCAAATCAGCCCCTTGCTGGAATAAAGGCCTCCCTGAAGGACACTGCATGCTGCCTAAAAACCATATTTACATTTATGTAAAATACCTTCAGTTATGTGGTTTTCCCCATGGAAAATTTGCTGAAAATTTTCAATGTTAAATGGGAATGGTATGCATCCTCAATCAAGCCATGTGCCATATAACACCAGAGAAACATTGATTGTGACAACATATCTAATAGGTCATAAATTGGAATAAACAAAAGAAAATTATGTATTCTACTGTTTCAGGCTTCACTTCGTGGAAGTATTTAATCGCCATATTAACAAGTAAAGTACTAAAAGGAAAAGTACAGTCTTATTTGTATGAAAACAAATAAGATTTGTATGGCCTAAAGAAATTGAATGACTTACTGTTAGAATATTTGGCCAATGGGGCAGATTAATGGGATGTGGCATCACCTGCCCATCACCTGTGCTCTGTCATCTTCTGAATGTGTGTGTGTGTGTATGAGCGTTCGTGTGTACGGTGCAAACGAAATCCATACTTTCCAAACCAATTGAGATCTATTCACGGGAGCTGAGATGAGAGGATTGACTGGTGCTGCTTCAAAGCTTTGATCAGGAGTCAGTGTAGGGCAAAATTCAGGATGGCAGATGTCTATTAATTCCTTGGGGTTTTCTTGCATCCCCTGGGGTCTTTTGCTTTGCAAATTACTTGGAGTTCCATCAATCAGCATATTATGTTCTAGGCAGACGTTAGTTCTCTCAGAGAAGCAGCAGACAAAACTGTTGAAAGAGGCAGGGAGAGAGACCTTCATTGTCTCTCCTTCCTTCTCACTTGTCACATAGGGGACATATGAGAATCCATCCTTAAAATTCCATGCCCATACAAAGGAAAATGGTGAGCTTTCTATGTCTTCTCCAGTTATATAGCACTGTCGTTTGTGGGACCAGTTTAGAGTTACACCTCCAGCACGGCGGCTCTCCAAACTTGTATACCTTTGGCCACCCTGCACTAGACACCACCACACTATGGCACTAGTCACCAAAACTTCAAGATGATACAGAAGACGATTGGATATATGGCAATATGGCAGGTTTGTAATAATTTAAAAATTTAGAGCATGCTTATGCAATTTTGTTGAGGATATAATAGCAGTTTTCTTTATTGATTCCGGGACATGTGGTTTGTGGTGTGTCGTGGTGTCATGTGTAGGGGGTGGGAATGTGTGCATCAGGAAATACATTCATGGGGAGATACAATTTTCATATATGATGAAAGGGTGGGTTGTGGAACGAGTTCCCTTGATCCAAATGCCCTTGAGTAGATTGATCGCTTTGTAAGCTATTTTTCTCTAATGCCAAATATATATATCAGGATGAGTTGATGTTGCTGTGACATTATTTGAGTGAAGGTAGACACAAAAGCCCATCCCTGCATCCACCATCTTCTATGAAGAGTATGAGTCTGTGCATGCCTTGGCCTTGCTTCTTCAGAACCAAGCATATAATAGTAGTCCCTCTCTTAGACTTGGCTGATTGCCACTCATGTCAGATAAGTTTGCATATGGCAGTGAGTCACATTTGGAAGCATTGAGTAGCAATCCTTCTGTCGTTTTGGTTGCCACGTGATCACTGCTGTGGCAAATAGGAGAAAATGCATTTCAACACAATAGTAAGTACCTGTTTACCATCGCATCACAGTTTGTGTCTGTGGGAGGTATTTAGGTAGTCTAATCTTGGTGATCTGATATATATTTTTGATTAAGCACGGCATGAGTGTCCACTGTGGTGTTCTGGTGCGTAATGGCCATTAGTTTGGATGTAATCAATGCCTCTTTTTCAGTGTATCTTGGATGTTCTCTCTTTGCCGTCCCTGAGAATTCATTGTAATAAGGCACTCTCATTGTTCACATTAGGAGTTCTATAATTATATTTAAATGCCGTATATACATTCATTCCAACTATATTTACTCTCATTCCAATACCAATTTCATTTCATTGCAACATATGTGGTAGGTGGGTCGCGGTAGTCCAGTGGGTAGAGCGATGGACTGCTGACTGGAGGGTCCCAGATTCGATTCCGGGACAAGGCACTCTGGGCACCTGCCGCTCCACCCAAGCTAAAGTGATTTTTTGGGTACCAGGTCTTCCTGGGAAACCATAACCGGCACAGGGAAAGGAACTGGCCCCCCTACCCTGATGTGAATTTTCACACGCCGGATAGGGCTTAGTACTGGGTGATCTCTACCATCACCTACTAAACCGACCTTCGGGTTGATTACTGTGTTTATGGTTTTGTTTTATATGTGGTAACCGATATTTACATATACTCAGTATATGTATGTTTACATATATTCAGTTTTTTCACTAATTGTGTAACTATATGCCTAAGTAAAACAATTTTACAATGTAAAACAGATGCTGATGAATTTCTATCTTGATTTCAAAGACTTTTTTTTGTACGTATATGATTAAAAGAGATTGGTAGTTTTTTGTGAGATACTTTGTCGAAAGCTATCTTAAAATCTGAAAAAACCATGCCCACTGGAACATGGCTCAATCCCAAAATAAGCATATTGTGAACAAAAAGTGGAAGTTTTGTTTTGTAGGATTTACCCTCTTGGAAACTGTGCTGGTTATTCAACAACTCGCAACTATCGAGGTGTCCCACTCTGGAAATAGCAACTATATGTTCCATAATCTTGCATGATATGACAGTAAGGGAAATAGGTCTGTAATTGCTTGGTTCCTCCTTGTCTCCATTATTAAATATTGGTGTTACATTAGCCATTCTCCTATCAATGGGAACCTTGTGATCTACTGGCAATTTCTTAAATTTGATTCCTTGGAATGGTGCAATTTCTATTGCTAGTTCCCCATGCATGAGCAGGTATTTGATTGGACCCATAGGATTTACCAGGCTTAATATTTTTCAGCGAATGCTCTATTCCAATATATGAGGTTTCCATTTTGGGCGTCAGTCAGAGAGAATGAACTTCAAAGCTATGGGAGACATACAGTAAGACTTGGATGAGGATGTTTTGAGAGAAGGAATTGAATAAGTTGGCCTTATACAAACTGCTCTTTACTCTTTAGCCATTATCATTTGTGATTTAACTAGCTGTTCAATAATTTCTCTGAACTTCTATGAGGTACGACCAAAGTGTTTTCAGGTTCTCTTTCAAATTTGCTGCTAATATTTTCATTTTGTCCCCTTCAAAGAATTCTTCGTTCGTTTGCTTTGCACTTATTCCATCTTCTTTTCCACTGTTTAAAGCACCCTTGGAAGTCCTCGGCTTGCTTTAGGCTTTTTAGTTGGCTGCTCATTTCTTGCTTTATTGTGTCCACATCTTCCCTCATATGATCAAGGATGGTGATTGAATTTTTTACCGGAAACTGGTGAACAATCAAAGCTGAATGTGCAGGTGCATTGTCATGGTAAATGATCCATCCATCATGTTCCCTCGAAGTATTGTGCACTGTTGATTCCTAAATTCAGTTCATCAGATATCATTTGGACAGTTTTTTGACGAATGGTATGGACAAGGGACCTCACACGATTAATGTTATCATCAACACAGTTGGTTGAAGGTCGTCCCGGCCTTGCATCATCCGTGGCATCTCTTGGCCATCTTTAAAACCCTTAATCCAATAGAAAACTGATGTTTCCTTCAGAGTATTATAACCGTAAACAGCTGTCGTTATTACAGAAATTTCTTGATAACTTTAGCCTAGCTTCATTAAAAACTTGAAGTTAATTCATTGTTCCATGATTTCATATTTTTCCATTTTCGACAAATAAACAAGGACAACAAAAACTAACATAACAGGCACCATATGCACAGTTCAAAGGTGCGCCTAGTACAGATGGCTCACTGGGTCTCAGGCAACTAACGCCGCTAATGGGCAAAACTATAATCCACATTATGGCCACAAGATTGCTATAGTTTGCGGTGCATTTTTTGCATAGAGCAGGCACCAACGGATCTCAGGGAAAATTACGTTTCCTCGATAGCTCAAGTGGTTAAGGGCATCTGCCCGGCAAGTGGAAAGATCCGGTGTTCGAGTCCCGGTCAAGGAAATATTTTTACTCTTGTGGTCCGTTCGATTCTGCCTTCCCCACCTCTATTGTGTTCGTCCTTTATGTGTGTTCCTATCCCTTTTCCTTATATATGTTTCTGTATATATGAGTATTTATTCGCTGTTTGGCGGGATTTCGTGTTTGATTGTGTATATATATGTATATGTATATATATGTATGTATATATATGTATGTATATATGTATGTATATGTATATATACATTTATAAATATATTATTATTAGGTAATATACCAGTTAAGGTAGGTTTTTGGATGGGCAAACTACCAAATAATTCAAATGCCTCTCCTAACAAAACACAAAATCCAGCAACACATTCTACACCAGGTCCCTCTTCAACTCTGAGTACTTTCTTCCTCCCTTCATCCCGTCCAACATCCCTATCCTGTTCTTCCCTTTCCTCGTTTGCCTAAAATTCTCCCCTGAATTACAGTCTCAACATCCCACTACCGGTCAACACCCCCTTCATCCACTTTTCCTGCCTCCATAGGATCTCTCCCAACAAACCCCTCTCTTCGCCCACCATACCAAGTACTTCCTCATTTGTTTTCTTCTCTGTCCACTTCACCTTCTCCATTCTTCTCCACACCCACATTTCAAAAGCCTCCAATCTAAGTCTATCCTCCTGCTTCAATGACCACGTTTCTGTGCCGTACATAGCTAAGCTCCATATTAAAGTTCTTACAAGTATTTTCTTAATATCCTGACTCAACGTCCCTGTCATCAACTCCCTCCTCCTTTTGAAAGCCTCTTTGCCTAGTGCAATTCTTCTCCTCAGGCTCTACTACTTTGACCGTATTGGTCCAAAACACATCCGAGATACGTAAACTTCTACCAGGTCTAGTTTTTGGCCTTGTATTTTAATGTTCAGCTTAGCCATCTTCTTTCTAGAAAATGGAATAATCTTTGTTTTATTAATATTGATTTTCATCCCATGCATGTCACACTGAATTTCCAATTCACTCAGGAATGCTTGCAACCCCTTGGCTGACTGACAAACTAAAGCTTGGTCATCAGTGAACCTAACTGATTTTAAGATTTCCCCGCCCACTTTCATTTCTACCTCCAGTTCTTCCCATGCCTCTTTAATCATTTCCTCTAAATATAGGTTGAGCAGCAATGGTGATAATGGGCAATCCTGCTTATGCCTATCCCTAACACTGCCCACCCGGGCCCTCCATTCCCCACTCGAGGCTGAGCAGTTAGAGAAATGTACAGGTTGTGGATTAGCCTACTGTCCCTCCAATATACATTTCCATTTTCTGCCAAATACTCGATAGGTTTTCCCCATTGACTCTGTTAAATGCCTTTTCAAACTTTACGAAACAAGCAAATACCTCTTGGTTGTATTTTATATTCCTCTCCATTTATAATCTCATTACTGTAATGACATAACTCATACCTCTCCCCTTCCTAAACACAAACTGATCATCCCCTAGGTGATCATTTGCCCTACTCTCTATCCTTTTGTTGATGATCCTAATAACAACTTTAGCTACGTGGGATATCAAACTTATTGTTCTGTAGTCATCGCATGATGTAGCCTTTACCTTTTTATGAATAGGAACTAATGCTCATCTCAAAATATCCTCTGGCCAGATTCCTTCCTAATAGATACTAGAAAACAGTACATATAAGCTTTTCCTCCCATATTTTTCTAAGCGTTTTAGTCGTTCTGCAGGAATTTTGTCTACCTCCTTGGCCTTATTTGGTTTCATCTCCCTTATTCCCTTTTCTAACTTATCATTGAGTATGGCTGGACCTAAGCTATCTTCATTTACATCATGGTCATTTTCGATGTCTAACCTTGTTGGCCTAATTTCTTTTTTAATACAGTGTTTCCCCTTATCCTTTCCATATCTCTTGGATCTTTTCTGTGTCAACTATTATCTTACCAGACCTATCCACAACTGTTAACCCAGATCTTCTTAGTTCCCATTAGTGTTTTGATCTTATTATATAGCGCACCAATTTCTCCCTTCCTCTGCAAACTTTTCATATCCTCGCACTGCATCTTCTACCGTGCTTCTTTTGCTTTATTTGTTGCCCACCTCAATTTATTGTTTAACTCTTTGCACTTCATTTTGCCTACCTCTGTATTTACATGGTTTCATAGTCCTTTTCATGTTAATGGATCTTATATTATCCTTTGTTGCTTTCGACAACCCTTTCTTGATAAATTTCCATGTTTCTTCGATAATACTCAGCTCTTTACCATTCTTCATTATTTTCTCTGCAGCCTGCTGGTAGTCCTTCTTTGTCAATCCATTTAATGCTTCTACATTCCACTTCCTAACTCGCCGCCCCTGCTTTATCTTTTGAAATTGAAGCATTTCATAGAACTTAATTTTGGTCATAGGCTGCATCCGCTCCCGTGAAGCTGTGCAAATTGATTGCACTTTTTCTGTATCTGTGTCTAACCATAGCATAATCAAACTGATACCTTTCTAAGTGACCTGGCATTTTCCATTTATAGCCTATTGTCGAATTCCAATCCTCCATCACACTCAAATATTTTCATGCTGGAACATAAGCAATTATGTCCTCCTACTGATCATAGATCCTATTGTCTTCTTCCTCCTTATGATTGCTTGGTGGTATGTATACCTGAACAATGACCAAGTTCGTCAGTTCTGCTTTCTTCCTACCTCTTTATTCATTATTATGGTAACCCCTCGTTGGCTCTCGTCCCCTTGGCTGTATATTTCTCAGTAAGTATCACTCCAGTTATCCCAGCTCTCCTTCCGTCTCACTTCGCACAAACCTAAAATATCTATGTATCCTCTTTCCATCACTTGCTTAATATTCTCTAATTTTCCTGGCCTCAATATTGTCCTGACATTACAAATTCCTGTTCTAACTGAATTGGTCTTCTTCTTCTGTGTCTTCTGTCCTGATGCTTGGTTTTCTTTTGTAAGGGTTTGGTGAGATAATGACCAATGAAGTGTTGCATCTACCACTGCCAGGCATGACACACAGCCAATTGGGCTGAGTCCAGTAGTGTCCAGTATTCATATTCTCTGTTTCGTCCATTATATTCTTAGGAATTATGATTGAGGTGGTTTACCAATGCCTTCCTCAACAATGTTCAATGTTTTCAATGTGACACCATCACTCAATGGATGCCCCACTGGGGTCATATGCCTTTGCAGCCCCCTCTACTGAGCAACAGATGCTGCGTGGATTACCCTTTGCCTGGCTACTAAGCCTCAACCTATCTGGAATGGGTGTTCCTGCAGAGAACAATAATCATTACTCCCGCCATAACAGCTCTAGGGGTCATCGGAGAGTTCAAGCCCTTCCACCACATCAAGGTTTTAGTTCATGGGGGTTCATTCATATATGTATATATCTATTGAGTGGTAGGGGACATACAGGGTGCAGTGGTTACCTCCCGACTAATTCAATTTGCATTTCTCAGCATATCATAGTTCCACTTGAGGTTACGATTGGCATTCTTGAAATCTATAGGCATCTAGTGAACAGTCATAACCTCAAAATGGCTGAGATGTAATGTAACCTTGCAGAGTACAATCGAAGAGCCGCTATTATGGAAAGTGTTTGTGCTGGACATTGGCCCAGTGAAATTGCCCGATTCTTCGGGTATCCCAGATCAACTGTTTATTATATTGTGGCAAAGCATAATGCTACAGAGAAGCCTTGGGAAGGTTTTGCTAATCCGGCAAGGAAACTTCATTCAAGGAAACATATGTCACGAACTGCGGCAGTCGTCAAGAAGGCTCAGGTGCAGTTTTCAGAGATCCCAGGGTGGGCACTGAGGAAATTGGCATCAGAATTAAATGTCAGTCAGCAAACAATGCATTGGATGGCAGAGGAGGACCTGCGATACAAGTCATGCACAAAATGGTGCAGCTCATGCTGTCTGATGCTGGCAGAACAAAGTGGATCGCTCACTGCACCCTGCCGTTGTGTTCTCTAGAAAAGAAAGCTGCTTCTTTTTTGATGAAAACATTTTCAGCATTGACACAAAGATCAACTTTAGAAATGATTGCTGGCTTCCCCAGGACCCCGAGGATATCCCGATTGTTGCTCCAACAAAATTTCCAGCTAGTGTTCACGTCCCAGATATTGTGTCAATGAGGATGATATCATGCTGCCACATTTATTTGAAAAGGGATAAACTATCGCCAAAGAAGTCTATCTGCAAATTTTGAAGAGTGTCGTAAAACCGTGGATGGTAACTGTGGCCTCGGGAAGACAATATGTCTTTCAACAGGACGTTGCGCGAGCTCATGCGAGTCATTCAGTCCAAACTGGCTCTGAGTTAACATTGACATGTTCTGGTCAAAAGAGTTCCGGCCCCAGAGTAGCCCGGACTTGAACCCCTTTGACTATTATGTTATGTATGTTTGCAGCGTAGTCGAAGGAGTTATCAATAAGATGAGGTGTATCCCTATGCACCGCTATCATAGCAGCATTTGCGAATATGGACAGCGTTGTTTTCAAGTGTGTGCGCAATCGATTCAGGACAAGTTTGGAGGCAGTCATTGCGGCTAAAGGAAGTTACATTGAGTAATGTTACTCTTGACAGAAACTACTTGTATGTTTTTCATTTGCATTTGTATTTTGTAAAATGAATTTGCTTTTAAACAAAAGTTTAATTTGCCCAGATTTAAGCACCATATCCTGCATAGGGGTAGAGCATTGGATTGCTGACCAGAGGGCCCGCAATTGATTCCTGGGCAAGCCAGCCTCTCTGGGATCCTCTCTGAGAAACCATAACCAGCCCAGGGAAAGGCTCCTATTGTGGTCATTCCTCTAATTCAAAGGTTTTTTGCACCCATCTTTTAGACTCACTTTTTCTATGCGAGTGTTTTTCCTGTGTGGGTTTTAACCAGGTAAGCATCACCGCATGTTTTCTTTCTCCATTGTAATTTACTTTGTGTATGTGTGTATATGTAGCTGCATAATAATTATAGTTATTAAGATTTGCAAATCTGAGTTTAGTTTGTCTCTCTCTTTCTCTATGTTTATTAAAGTATGAGCACATGTATAGGTATTGTGTTTGCATGTAATTATAAATTCTATGGCCATTACAATATGTAAATGGTGATGAGTAAATGGAAGAAGGGACCATTTGGTCTCTATTTTTCCCAGATAAAGACCTCTCTCGATCGTTCTATCTATCCATGAATGGCATGGGAATTACTGTAATTGAAATCAGTGAGATCCATTGAGAAATGATGGCTTCATTCCACTGCATCTCTGGGTGCCATGGTAGCTGAGTGGGCTGGGCTTGCAGCCACTGGTTGGAGATTCCTAAGTTGAAATTCATGGTGAATCATTCCAAATATTATTGCTAAATACCCGAGTGTTAAATTTCTCCAATTGACAGAATCATGAGAAACTGAATTGTATGGCAGAGAGTAATAAGTAATCCATAAAACTATAAGGTGAGGGGGGCATGTTTTCCTTTTGTTAACAAAAATAATTTTATACCCTTATCTCCTACACTAAAAGCTCTGAATCCTACTTTTAATAAATGACCCTTTCTGCATGCAAGCTCACCACTGGTATTGCATCGGGTGTGCCCCTCCCCTTCCTGAAATGAAACTGGTCGTCCCTCTCCAAGGAATGGTGGAAGTTTTGGAAATTGCAGAGTTTTTTCTACATTCACTTGGAATATGGAGGAATTCTGCAGCCTGAGACAGTGTCCTTCATCAAGTTTGTAAGAAATGCAGTCAAGGTAAGTTCAAGGAACTGAAAAGCTTGTTATATGGAGTGGTATGAATAACCTCGGATAATATGGTCAGCCAGAGAGTTTGCTTTTGATAAAAGGATGCTATCTATAAGAAACTTGAGGAAAAGGGAATTGTGGAATTGCAGAGTTTTTCCTGTCATTCCTTTGAATATGGATCAACTCCACATAGTTAAGCGTGAGACAGTGTCCTGATCATCCCCCATAAGCCTTCCTCTGAAGCACCATTTTAGCATTTTATGTTAGGTAAGTTAAACTTATTGTTTTGAAGTGCCTTTGCACTGCTGGCTTTCCATTTATCTTAGTGTTATATTAAAGGATATTTGTCAAATATCAGGGCATAATATCTATAATAAGAACTGGTAATAGTAGTGGTGTTCAGGGGAGGCATTCGACAGCTAAGGTTATTTGTGCCATGAGATATATGCACAGGTAAGGATGAAGGGTGGAGAGAAACTCGGCATCGACATTAGCTTACTCTTATCAAAAGGCACCAGGGGTCCACAGCTTAACATCTCATCAGACTGATGGCATGCTCACTCAAAGTGCCTCAACCACAAAGCACCTCAAGCACCTCGATTGAGTTACCTCTGTAAAATATTGGATGCCACTGGGATTTGAACCCAGGCCCTGAAGGGTGGGAAGCTGGTACGATAGCCAGCACAGGACCTCGATCCCCACAAGAATTGGTGCACAGTGGTGTTAATGGTGTAGGTTATATAAGAAAGGGTGATCAAGATGGTGTGATCAAAACAAGGATTTGCAAGCTGATTGGAGATTGGTATTTCACAGGAAGGGACAGAGAAGTGTGCAAGTTTAATTAAAGAAACAAATATGCATTCAGTGGCACTCGAATTCCTACATCATTCTAAAGGATTTAAGGAGTTTTGGCCCCCTCAATTCCATTTCAACCCTTTAAGCCGCTATATGAATTTAAATGCTTGTGCCTTACCTGCAGTATTCAATTTTTTGGCATCTCTCCGTCTGCAGCATGGCAGAAAATAATTTGTATCTTTTTAAATATATACTCTAAAATTAAAAAAATTAACCCTATGTTAAATTGCTTATTCCCCTATGTAAAAATATTACTTGCATAATATTTCATATTTTCACTTACTCACTTGCCTTTAAGTTTCAAGCCTCCGTTCTAAAATTTCAGTTTTGTATGATATTATTTTAAACAACTCTCTAAACTTAGACCCGCATTTCCGTCGGGTCGAGTCAATATGCTGTATCTTGCCTTTTACCTCATGAAGAGGGCACCTGACAATTTCTTTGTGGCCTGGGCTTCTACCTGGCGGGCCGTATCTCTTCAACCAAGTGCCTCTCAACCAAACTTCCTCGCTTGAACTTGAATTATCAGATACACTGCTCACTTCACTTTTTACGTCCAAATCTTCTTATAAAATCTCTAGATTATCTTCACTCAAAAAATGCTTATCCCTTTTGGAATCCATTGAGTGTCATACTTGAGGTTTTTTTTCTTCTCTCTCTCAAGAAAGATATGAAACAACTGAGACTAGATGGTGGTGAGGCCTTTTGCCCTCCCAACTGTTATGACAAAAGGAAAAGAAAGAATGATGCATGAATGGTTCTGGAGAAAATTGATAGTGAGATTATTTCAAGTAATAAAGATAAACAGAACCTGAGGACAAGGCCGCAAAGCAAATAATTCACTAATCTCATTTTGAGGCCAAGGGCAACGGTAGTATTAAAAAGATTCAATGGCGCTGCAGAAAAACATTAGAAACCAAGAGAATGGAGCAGGACGTACGGCTTATGTCAATCTGCAAATGAGGCCTGCCGACTGCGATGTACCATGGACTGAGAAAAGTGTTGGGGGGTTAAGAAAATGTTCTCAACCAGGAACCCCTTACATCAGGCAATAAAGGGATTAGGGCTCAGGACACTTGAGGTGGCCATTGTGGGAAATACCTGTGATGCACAATGGCAGAGTATTATGGAAATGGAGCAATTTACTCGGGAGTTCATTTCATATTCCCAAAAGTGAAATCCTCCCCCAAAGGACACAATGTTGGGACCCTGAGTGCCATCAAAAGGGGCTTGCATGCCTGTACCCTGAAGGACCTTCCGGAATCTGATGACCAGGGAGCTTTTGAGTCATGGAAAAGCTGCTGGCAAAATGTGTCGATGCTCAAGCGATTTACTTAATTGAATCGAGGCATCGTAACAATATTTCAAATAAATCTCATTTTCCAAAACTCTTCATTCAAACCTTGCATCGTTGCTGTGCTTTCATAATAAATATTCACTATCAACAATATCACCGGTATTTTAATCAGAATATTGCTTCCTTCTTTGACTGCAACCTTACAAGGAATTCTTTTTTTGAGGAATCAAAGTTGTACTCAGCTGAACTAGTTTTCCTTAAATTTAATGAATAATATACGTTTAAATTTTTGAAAGTAGGTAAAGGAAGTATTAATGTTGTATTTATCCACAAAACATGTGCAATAATAATAATAATTAAAATCTTTATTATTCATAGTTTCCTTCATATCTCTTGAGTTTACTAGACCTGTTTATTCTCTGTTCATTACATCACATTTTAATAATTTTATATGCGAGATGTATCAATACAAATGTATACATGTGAATTAACACTGTCAGGGTAAGTCTTATGGCTAAGCAAGAGTTTAATGATATATTATTTTGAAGTATACATGAGTTATTTACGTGAGCTCAGTAAAAATTTGTGAGGTATTATAAATATAATATAAATTATTTCCTGACAAAGTTAAAGATGAGAAGAAATTAAGAATGGGAATTATGTGGTAACTTACCCTCCCCTGACCATCAAACAAGGGAGGGCACAAACCTCCCTCCCTTTCACCATTCTCTGCTTTCTGCCTTGGTATTCTAATCCCTTATTATTTGTTGAAGAAAATGACATCTTAAATCTATCTCCTCTGCACTTAATCTCACAAGTTTTATTGACATAATCTCTCGTACTGTAGTACGATGGAGGCAATGATAGTTTCAATATCACTACTTAAGAGACATTTTTCCAATTTATGCGAGAGGTTTGATTTATATATATGTTGGATATTCTACTAAGTTTATCGTAATGTTTTACAATCTAGTGTAGTATATTCAAAATGAAGTAACTAAATGAAGCCATAGGAAATGGTTGCCATTATTACGAACTTCTATAAATAATTTATGCTTTCAGCCAGTGGGAAGCAATATAGTTTTAATGCTTCATTGACAGCTCTTCATGGAAAAATTCCCAAATGAGTCGTAAATGCACACAATGTAGCCCAAGGACCAGTTAGTCATTTTCCAATTGAATGCTGTTACTTTGATTGAAGTGTCTCATTTGAATGCGAGAATGATGATTTAGTAGCTTTCATAGTTGGAGATTTTGGAATTATAGTTATGGAGCAAATCATTTCAGCAATGTGTAAGGGACCTCAATTCTTATATGATGACGAATAATAATTATATTTATTCTTCATTTTCACAGGTTTTAGTCGAAAGAGCCGAGCATGGCTTCACCAGTCCAAGCTATGCCATTTTATCCAAGTGTTTTATGAGTTGTCATTCCTGACTATTTGCTCATTTAAGAGTCATTTCTTTCTTACTAGGTTTGTTTAATCTAATAAATTTGTTGCAAAGTGGTTGAAGGTTGCTTTAAATAACAACTGCATAAAGAATTGCCGTAAAATATTCACCACTTTTCTTAAATTCATAATTTGTTATTCACGTGCGATCATCCACACGAGTATGTTTGAATCTGAGATTCGAAAAAGAACATTGTAGCCAGAATTAGAGAAAGAGTTTAATGGAAGTTATGCACCATAAATAAATTAGAACTTGGACATAATTCTAAATGCAATCATGGCATAATGTAGGGCGCGGCAACATAAATCCTATTTTAAAAAAAAAAGAAGTTGTGTGCTGCAACCTTTATTTAGAGGTGTGAAAAATCGTAAATCTGATCACCTATGATAACTGATTTCCATGTTTCAGCAGTCTCTCCTGACTTTTTCTTGGGGCAGCTTCATAGTTTTTTGGTAGAATTGACTGGATTGAATTGGTAGAATGGATTGTTATTTATGACTTGTTCGGAAGGTTTAATGTATTCACAGACTCAAATTTCAATACTGAATGGAAGAATAATTTTACAGGGTATTCAATTGGCCTACACACAATAGGAAATAGATTGTGCATTTGCCAAAGGGTTTAATTCTGTTTTAAACTTATAGTAATGGGTTCCATCAGCTTATAAAGATATTTTCTGTATTGAAATTATTGGTTAAATAATATACTTGTTGACAGACCAATGCTTTCATGCTTTTTTGGCGTATACTGATGGATTACATGAGCAATATCTCCACAAAACCACCTAGTAGATTGTATTGAATTTATTTATTCATCTGTGTGCATCTATTCATGCAACGTTGAAGGGTAAATACTGTAATTGCTCATCAATAAAGCGTGCATTTATCTTATACAAAAATATTCAGATTGTTGAAACAATGAGGATGCGGGTTATGTAATAAAAATTGAACAAATCCAAATATTTACATACCCATGTCCACAATAATTTTAAGAAGAGTCTCTCAAAAATTAATCAGTCTGGAAGCATGCCATTCTAACTGCATTCTACAAGGTGTGATCAAAAGAAGACTGAACTGATTTTATTCTGCGCAAACCATTCAACGGATCGAAATGAGACATTGCGCCATCTAGCAACACAGCTGACGGCTAAAACGAGAGGTGGTGCATTTGTTTACATGGAATTGTTACACAGCAGCAGTGGTAAGTGTCTTAATCTGTTCATCGCCGCGTACAATGGCAGCAATTGAGGAGCTAGAGGAACAGCGTGTGTGCGTGAAATTTTGTTTCAAACTTGGCAAAAGTGCTACAGAGACATTGGGAATGATTCAGCAAGCCTTTTTTAATGAAGCTATTAGTCAAAGCCAGTGTTTTGAGTGGTACATTCATTTTTAGTCGGGCAGAACCTCAACAGATGAAGATTCGCGAATGCCTTCAACTGCAACAGATCCCAACCATGTAAATTTTTAACAATTTGGTGCGGAAAAATGCCCGCATGACAATTTTGACAGACATTTTGGGCGTGACGTGCATCGCATCAAAATTCGTACCGCTGGTTCAGACTGATGAATAGAGACAAAAACGTGTGGGCATTAGTTGGGAACTCTTGGATGGAGCCAATGCTGACCCAAAGTTTCTTAAAGCCATCTTAACCGCTGACAAAACCTTGGTTTAAGGTTATGATGACAAAGGTCCTGTCTTCTCAGTGAAAAGGTCTTGAATCTCCGTGACCAAAGAAAGCTCATGTGTCCCCGTCTGATGTGGAGGTCATGTTGGTGTGTTTCTTTGGTTGGCAAGGGTTGATTCATTATGAAAATGACCCTCAAGGTCAAGCCATCAACGAAGATTTCTGCTTGAATGTAATGAAGGGGCCGAGGGTTGCAGTTTGCCGAAAGATGCCAGACATGCCAAGAAATGATGCATGGCATTTCCACCACAATAAAGTGCCGGCTAACATGGCACTGATCGTGACAGTGTGTTTCACCAGAACCGTAACTTCCACGATCCCACAGCCACCCTACTTTCCAGACGTTGCTCCTTCAGACATTTTTTTGGTTCCAAAGTTAAAATCAACCATCAAAGGGTGCCGGTTTGACTCTATTGAGGACATTAAAACTAATTGCATGGCAGACCGGAAGAGGATCCTTGCGGCAGTTTCCCAGGTAGGGTGCAAGAGCTGGAAGAAACGTTGTCAAAGGTGTGTCGTCAGTTAAGGCATGTACTTTGAGGTCGACTAGTTCAATTAAGCTTAATCTGTCCAGATAAACAAGTTATATAATTAGGTATCCTAAGATGCTTTTGGTTTCCCACAAAGAGATGGTACCCGAAAAATTTTATTTGAATTTGAAAGAAAATATCCAATGAGCAAGCATGAAGGAGACTACACAAGTAATTAAAAATTGAGAAGCAATGACGATTACATAAGTGAATAATTTGGAAAAATATATTTTACTCTTTTAGATAGGCACACGGGGTGCGAACATTCCTGAGGAAAGAGAACTAAGTCTCCGGATGTTAGATATTATGCAAATTTTATTTTAATAAATGACTAAAATTGCATGTATTATTATTATTAGGTAATCTACCGGTTAAGGTTGGTTTTTGGATGGCCACAGCTACTAAATAAATATTTTGTGATTCCTAACAAAACACAAAATCAAGCATTCTACTCTATATCAGTTCCCTCTTCATCTCTGAGTACTTTCTTCCTCCCTTCATTCCGTCCAACATCCCTATCCTGCTTCCCTTTCCTTGTTTGGTTAACATTCTCCCCCAGTCTTCAACATCTAACTGCCGGTCAATACCCTCTTCATCCACTTTTCCTGCCTTTATAGGATTTCTCCCAACAAGATCTTTGCCCACCATACCAAGTACTTCCTCTTATGTTTTCTTGTCTGTCTATTTCACCTTTTCCATTCTTCCCCACACCCATATTTCAAAAGCCTCCTATCTATTGTATATTCTATCCTCCTGCTTCAATGATCAAGTTTTCGTGCTGTACATGTCTCCTCCTCGGCACACACACGCTCCTTATCAAAGTTTTTAAGAGTCTTTTCTTAATATCCTTGCTCAACGTCCCTGTCATCAACTCCCTCCTCCTCGTGAAAGCCTCTTTGCCCTACTCGATCCTTTTGGTTATGATCCTGAGAACAACTTAAGCTGCGTGGGATATCAAACTTATTGTCCTGTAGTCCTCACAAGATGTAATCTTTACCTTTTTCGGAATAAGAATTAAAATTGATCTCACAAAGTCTTCTGGCCAGATTACTTCCTCATAAATACTACAAATAAGCCCATATAGAGTCTTCCTCCCTCATTTTCCTAAACATTTCAGTAGTTCAGCAGGAATGTCATCCACCCCCACGGCCTTATTTAGTTTCATTTCCCTTCCTCTCTCATTGTCGAGTATCCCTGGACCTAAGATATCTTCCTCCACATCATGTTCCTTTTCTATGCCTAAGTTTATTTGTCTATATTGTCTATATATATATATACATATATATATATATATACATATATATATATATATATATATATATATAAATATATAAGAACACAGATGTAGATTTTTAGAATATAGAGACACAAAGAAAGGACACTCACAATTTGTTATTTTACGTTTCGACAGCACGGCTGTCGTCTGCCGTCAGTCGAAATGTTTCGTCAGCCGTGCTGTCGAAACGTAAAATAAATTTCAGATATTATGCATGCATTATGCAATAAATTTCAGAAGAGGAACATGATGTAGAGGAAGATATCTTTGGTCCAGGCATACTCGATAATGAGATAGACAAAACTAGTATTTTATTTAATTATTTCATTCGTATGCCTGTCATCAACTCTCACCCATTTTACACCCAACCCACTCCCCACCATACGTAAGTTTTTTCTCTCTCCTTGCTGCTCTGCCCCCCTCTTTGAAATGAATTCCAAAATAGATGAGCTTCCAATTTTTGTCCTTGAATGTTCATTTTAATCATCCTATTTCTACAGATTCTCATTACTGTCATTTCCTGAAGATTAATTCTCACCATAAAATAACACTGATTCTGTGCTGTGATGATAAATAATTGTTTCCTGTTGGTAGACTGGCTAACTAATATTTGAATATCCACACACATGATTGATGGGTTCCCCATTTACTTCATCAGCCCTCCCATGATGTGTGCACAACTTACTACACCTAAATATTGAAAAGATTCGGCTATATTGGCCATCGCTGGCTTCATCCCTTCCACCTTTTCTCTCCATATGACTTTGTTTACTTTATTCTTCTTTGCATTTCAGGAAATGTATGGTTAGCAGATAAGATGTGAATCCTTCTAGTATACTCCTACCTTCATTTATGTGTGTACCCAGTTTACTTGATTGAATGCTTTATAAAAGTACAAGGTGCATTAAAATACATCCTCACTCCTGATCATATAGCTCGTGTTCACTTGATACCTCATTACTGACATGGTGTCACACATACTCTTCCAAGTTCCTGATTCAAACTGTTCATAGACTTTATACTCATTTGCTCTCTTCTTTAGTCAATGGTTGATGACCCCTGCTGATTTCTCACCTAAAGTAATATGTTAATAGATAGTTTTGAAATGAGTAAATCCTTTGGTGTGTGAAATCAAACTTCATTGTTCAATAGTCTTTTTGTACATCTGCTACTTTTTTGGGATATTATCCATATCAATTTGTCTTCCAGCCAAACCTGCCTCATAAATGCTATGACTGAGACCATAAAAACTATTTTAAGCTGCAAGCAAAATCAGACTTATTGCGATGAATACAAAACGTATATTTATAGCCTTTTCCCTTTTTGGAATAGGGACTAACACTGATTTAACAAATTCTTCTGGCCAAATTCATCCTTCGTAAATGCCAATAAATAGTTTTAAAAAAATCTTCTTCCTGCACTATTTAAATTTTTAAAAGTAAAAGAGGAATGTTTTCAACCCCCATGGCCTTTTTTTGTTAAAAAAACGAGGACATTACTCCCTTGGCCTTGGTGGCAGCGGGGTAACACCTCGTCTGCCAATCCATGGGTCATGGGTTCGATTCTTGCCTGGGTGGGTTTCCTTCACCTAGGGCTTGTGTGTTTGTAATCGTCTCCATTGTTTTTCTTTGTTAATAGTGCGATGTAAAGGCCAGAGTGCTGTTTTCGGACTAAGGCTAAATAAATAAATAAAATTTCCTCCATGTTCTTTGGTCCATTTAATCAGTTAAGCCTTGAAATAAACATATTCTATGTACACCATTTTTTATCATGATGTTGCTTGTTTAATGTGTCCTATACTATGTACAATTTTTTTGTATGATGGTCTCTGGACAAATAAAAATTATTATTATTATTATTTAATTTCCTTATATAAGCTCTGTATTCCTTTCAACTACCTGATATTTTGTGGCTCAACTCATATATTCTTGACTTAGCTTTGATTGTTTGCTACAATTTTCCTTTCCCATTTCCTAACATTTTTCCACTTTTCTATCTTTCTAATCATTCAGTCCATAATCCTTTGTCTTCCTAGTCCTTTGGCTTTCTTGTCCTTTTCCTATACCCATGTCCAGAAGGCAGAAGATATATTCCCATTTTGATATATCCTCAATTCTTCTCGATAGTTCCCAGCTTCTTTCCTTCAGTTACAATTTTTTCTGCTGCCTGAATCTCCTCCCTCATTTACTGATTCAATCAGATGCAAAATACTACTCTATTACTAAATTGCTAATTTCTAAATTGTGATCATATCCACTCCTAGGAACAAGTGTAAATGTATTTTTCTGTTTCTCAATAACAAATTGGCAATCTAACTAATCCATCTCTGAGTAGCCTTCCATGTAAACCTATGCTATTTGTGCTATCAAACCAAGTTTTGGTTGTTATGAATACCTGTCTTATCAATTGATTTCTTTAAGTGGTCATTTCTTGGTTAAAATCAGTAGTTCATCTGGTACTCCTGACTGATTCCTGGACTGATTCCTGGCCGTATCTCATTTTGCAGCAGATAAACAACTTTAATATTTTCCGGAGTAATTGGCCTTCTACGCTTGCCCAATGGCCTAGCTGCATAATCCCCCCACCCCGGTCTTTGCAGGGAACGAAAGCCAGAACCCCTCCCATCCCAACTCCCCCATTCCATTCCTATCACACGCTGTGTGAGGCCCACCGGCCAATCTCCTGAGTCATGGAATTAAACTGGTATTCGCGGTCAACAGCTCCCTCTCGCTTTAGGTAACACTCCAGCTGACCCATTTGACATCGACCCCGCGAGTTAAATGAGGAGACCTCTGCATTAGATCTTGTGTGGTGTGGTATACAGGATTAGCAGCCGTGACCTCTTTTCAATTTACTGCTAACGGCTTCAGAAAGTTTTGACTTGAACAATACCTGTTCATCCCCCACCCCCTTGTATTACGTTTCTTCGTCGTCGTCATACGTCATTTGTTCTTTTGTGAGGACACTACTTTTTCACAACTCGCCCTCACTCTGCGCCGACTCTTCGCAGCGATCGGAGGTAAGAAGCTCCATCCATGCATGAAGCCCAAACTTAGAACACTGCTCATTAGTGCAATCAAGTAATAGGAATACAATAGTTCTCAACGAAAGTTTTTTGATTAAATTAACAATTTTGGCTCGAATTTCGCGTTGATAGCACGCAGTTCTTTCAAAACAGTTAACTTCGATTTTGTGCATCTGCATAGGGAGTGATAAGATTATTTGATTCTTACCACACGCGTGAGGGTTCGATATTCTTACCTGTTAGCGGCTTACTGTTGAGTGTTCTAATTAGTGCGTAATCATTGTCCCAAATTCTTTGAAATGTAATATCGTTATTTTATTTAAAACTGTCCCTTGTGTTTTAGGATGCGTCGTGCTTTCAATGCTGAACTAAGAAGTCGTGAACTGAGTCCTAAACATCCTTTTCTTTGTTTTAGCTGTCCTGGTATTTATTTCCCTAATCCACTCGAAAATTGATTTTCGATTTCCCTGATGATGATCTTTTTTAAATTTGTTCCAGGGAATTCAAGGGGTGAATGAGGAACTGGGGAGAAATTCCAAACGGGTTGGATCGGAAAGAACTCAATCTTCTGACTCCATGGGAAGAAGTCGTGATAGTAGGAAGACCACGGAATAACCAAGCCAAGGAGTTCGAAATCGAGAGCGGGTGGAAATCGTGGTAAGTAGGTAACGTTTCATATTCAGGGTGATATGTAGATAACTGAGGATTTTATCAATGTTCTGAGTTCAAAAGGCACAGATGTACATTCCATGAGTGCCCCATTTCCATAACCATTCTTCGCATAGGAGCGGCGTCGTCGTGGTTAAAGTGTTTTGGCATGTTATCCCTATTGGGTGACGAGACGGAAGCCCTTAGATATTAGGTGAATTCTTCTCAATTTTTACAAACTTATTTTCGTATTACTTATTACCTATATTGCATATAAGTATTACTCCAACAGTTTCCAGTGGCATAAGTACGTATAATAAGTATGATTCACTTTAGGTAAGAATCGGAAGGTGACTTAGCTCTTCGGTTTTCGTTCGGAACATAATTAATAAAGACGACTTAGTTACGTACTCCCTCGGATTACTTCTATGCTATTCTACTAGTAGTAAGCACGTTAATCGAGTTCAGATTTTATATAGTATTAGATTAGTAGATATTATTTCTTCTCTCTGATAAAATCACTCTCATAAATTTACGTACTTAAGGAAATATTACGTCAGCATGTCCACAATCTGGGCATGCGGTCAATTCGCATTTTTAAAAAAATATTTTTTTGACTTTTCACGAGTGCATTATTCCAAACGACTATCCGCGAGATTCGCATTGGAATGCGGTTGTCGCGGATAAATAGGATGGATGATCTAGGGATGATCTACAAGACAGAATCACATAGAGATTTTGTGAATATCTTCCTAATAACTACAGCATTTTTGCTGACATCACTTGTGTAATTTCTTGATGAACGTCTATCAGCCTGTCGTTAGAATTTCGATGAAATTTTACCTAGTGGACACTTGTAAGTGTTAAGTGGTATTGGTTAAAAAAGAATGATATTAATTCACGTTGAATCCTTTTTAATAATTACTAAGGTACACCTTATGATTACTTTTTAATTATTCTGCGAGTCGCTATAAGCCTATTACTCGGATTCACATTACATTTAGCTAAAGAGGTACGAGATTATTATCTCCCCATTAAATGTCTCATAAATTTGTGTAATCCATGTAACAACAATATCGTTAACAATGCGTTTTTCTAAAATATGTATTATTTATTTCACTTTACTTTCCTAGAGTACGTCAATTTATAAAAACTATTGATTGATGGTGTGACCTTTTCGCGGTTAATAGGATGGTTATATAATCTGTTTGTTTCGTCCTAATAACTTACTGGCACACTGACATAACTCATATAACTTTATATTTAATGCTCAAGACATCTTTGGGAGCAAGTTAGAAGCAAATAGAGATTTAGTTAATTTCTTCCTAATAACCTACTTGTCATTCGTACATCAAAATATTTACTGGCATAAATCGTTAAAGTACCAGGTGAACGTCTAAGCCGGTCATTCGAATTTCAATCAAATTTACCAAGGAGATATTAGTTAGATAACAGCAATATTTTTCAAATTAGAATAATACCTCGAATTCACCTTGAGTAAAAATCGTAAGGCATTCCTTTGATATGGATTGAAATCATTTTTATTTAATAATTACTAGCGTACATTCTAAGAATACTTTATTAATTATTCTTTGAGTCGATGTTAGCCTGTTCCTCGAATTTAGATTCAATTTAATATAAGAGACACTTTGTTTTCTTCCCGCTAAAATCGCTTCCTCATAATTTTAGGTAATCCAGATGATTTTACGTCATCAACGATTTTTTAAAGCAATGCGCATTAAGTGTCTTTTATTGTCATTTATTGTGTCATTTATTTCGATTTAGTTTTCATGAATGCATTTGAAGTCCATAAACATTCTTTGCATAAGAACGTCTTTGTCGTGGCTAAATAGGAAATTCATCTCGGGTTACAAGGTGGAAGCTTTTAGGCATTGGGGTTCAGGGTTTTTCCTAATTAAGAGTCGACAAGCAGGAAGAGTTTCCAACCTCAAACATTTCAGTAAAAATGTGTTGCATATTTGTTAGATCGGAAACTTTTCAGACGCCCGAATGTTGTAACTAATTTCTGACATCATCTCATATTTTAACGCATTCTTAGTCGACAAATACTTATGACAAAAATTATCTAAATTAATTAACTAGCATTTCCAACATACGATTTGGATTTTACTAATATATTACTATTGGCATATACTTCCCATGAGTGCATTATCCCACAACTATTTTTTTTATAGGGGCGTTGCTGTCGCAGCGGAATAGGAATGATATGTTCCAAAGAAACTGCGGGAGATGCCGCAACAGTAACTTTTAACAGAGTCATCCGCTAATGTGCATTCCATGGCAACAATTTCAGAGTTTACAAATCATTCGCCTTGGCTGCGATGTATTTCATCCTGGGTTAAATGGCTGAAGCACTTGCACATTTGGTGAATATCTTTAATTACCACTAACCTATTTACTGACGTTACATTGTTTCGTTAAACTCTATTAGCCAGTCATTCGAATTTCGAATCAAGTTTACGTAAGTGACATTTGTCGGTTTCCGGTGGTTGTTGTTAATTAAATATATGTAAAAACTTCTTTAACCTAAGCGCTTAGGCATTTAGTGAATTTGTTCCTTATTACCTTCTAATTTACTTACGGACATTACTCGTTTAAATTTCGGTAAACGCCTATTCTTGAACGAAATTTTTGTCCGCGTCAAGTGGTATTAGTTAAATAAAAATGATACCTAATATGCCTTGAAGGAAGGAATCTTAAGGTGTTCATTCATATTGATTGAAATCCTTTTTAATAATTTCTTACTAACTTCCTCCCAGGGGCGTATTTACCAGCACGCGAACTACGCCTTAGCGTAGGGCGGCATAAGTCCGGGAATTTTTATTTCATCAGTTGTTTAAATTTTTTTAAATGCTAACTATTGATTCAAAATCCCGCGGGTTTTCTTTTTTAGAAAAAAGGTTCCACCAAAAGCCGCCAGGAGCGCAAATCCTGTGTTTAAATTAGTCATCGTCTTGCGAATGATCACGCTATTGCTTTTTTCGCTAGTTCCTGTTGTTAGGCGCGAGGACCTTGTGGACACATTGAATTTGGTTCGCATAATTCAAACACAACACAAGCTCTGAATTATGAAAATTAATTCCTTAAGGGGGCGGCAGACATTGACTATATATAGCGTAGGGCGGCAAATGGGGTCAATACGCCCCTGCTTCCTCCAATTACTTTTCAAATGATTATGCGAGGAGCTATTAGCCCGTCATTCGAGCTAAGATTATATTTAATATAGGAGGCACATTCTTATCTCCCCTCAAAATCGCTGCAAGTACTCTCGGTAACTTGACCTCAGCAATTATCTTAATTAATGCTCATTTCTAAAAAGGATGAGTTTTTACATCCAATTCGTAAATCATTCCAAAACCATTCTCCCAATGGGAATGTAGTTGTCGCGATAAATGCAATGGATATGCAATTGCTCTTGCATTACAGGATGAATGCGCTAAAACATTCATAGAATTTCTTCTTTATAACTTACTGACATTACGCGTTCAATTATTCGGAGAACGTCTATTAGCTGGTCATTCGAAATCCGATTAATTTTAGGAAGCAGATAATCGTTAGTTTTCAGTGGTTTTTGTTAGGTATTAGTTAATGAACCTTGAGGTAAAAATCGTACTATTTGTTGTTTTTCATGTCTGCAAGGCTATCATTCGAATTTCGATTGAATTATACACGAGGGCCATTTTTCATTCACCAGTGGGATTTGTTAATAAAGAATCACACGAGGGGGACCCCAAATGTAACGGGAATTTGGCTGCGGTACTTTATTCGGCCGGTCGTACGTCAGACTCACGCCACTTGCGTAAGTATGCGCAGCGCTGTCGCTGTGACTAGATCGGTCCGTCCGCGAGAGCTGTTTCAGTGAGACTACTTTTTTATTTCATGTTGTGTGAATTTAACTCGAGAGGCCACATGACGCAAAGATATGAATAATTTTGAAGCCGACCCCGACCCGTCGACGCATTGACCTATCGCGACTGTACAAAAGGACAAGAGCAAAGTGAAAGTGTGAAAAGGTTTTTCATTTCATGAGTAGGGCACAATTATTTAATATTTTTCTCCGGAGTAATGGGTCTACTGCCCTTGTCCAATGGCCTCGCTGCGCAATCCCCCCTCCCCCTCACTCTGCGCCGACTCTTCGCAGCGGTCGGAGGTAATATTTAATGGTATTTCTTTACAATGATAGTTCAGCTTGAAGGAAGAACTGTTAGGTAAAGTAGCACTTTGATATTGATTGTAATCCTTTTTCATAAGATCCTGAGAACAACTTTAGTGTCACGGGAAAGCAAACTTATTGTTCTGCAATCCTCGCATGATTTAGCCTTTACCTTTTATGAAACAGGAACCAATGCCGATCCCATATAACATTCTGGCTATATTCCTTCCTCTCAGATACTATGAATCAGTCCATACATTGTCTCTTCCTACCACATTTTTGTAAACCTTTTGGTAGTTCCACAGAAATGCTGTCTACTCACACGGCCTTATTTGATTTCATCCCCCCTAATGTCCTTTCTATAACATTGTCTAGTATGCATGGACCTAAGCTACAGGCTGTATGTTCATCTACATCATGTTCCTTTTCTATGTCTAAGCTTGTTAGCCTATGTTCTTTACCATACCGTTCTTCTTACATCCAAAACATACTTAAAAACACTTTATTTTATCTATGGCATGCACCAGTTAGTACAGTTTTGTTGGCATACTCTGGAAGCACAGACACAGCATGTGTGGCTGCCATTAGTGCCAGTGGTGCCTTTCCATCATAAATTGGTCTTTTTCCTTCAAATGGTCACATTTCTCTGATATCCAGGCTTGGGATAACTCAAGCTGCTTGGAAGGGCATTGCATCTGCAGTGAAGTGATACGCTGAAAATTGTCGTATCTTGTACCACACACCAGCTCCATTAACCCTCGGCCATAAATGAGACGTTCAGATGTAATCTGGTTGCCAGCGCAATGATGAATGGGGCCAGTATGTTGCTTTTCATGTTGTTTGATTTTGAGTGATGTAATTTGCTTAGTGGCATTCCATCTTTGTCCCTTTGGCTGTGGACTACTTAATTCTATTGTATTCTTTGCTTGACTTAAATTTGTTGCTAAACATGTAATGAAGTGATTTTTGCCATCTTAATTTGTCTCTTGCCTTAAGAGTTAGTTTGTGGAATATGCCTAAAATGAGCCAAGATGAAACCAAAAGGGAACCACCATGTTAAATGAAAGTTTGAGCCAAATATCTCTTGGACTCAGTATGGAACAGTGCAACTAGGCGCGTGAATTGATTGCATGATAGCTTCTTTGGAAAAAATATGGCATTTAATGAATTTTTTCACAGGAAAATTTTTAACATCAGCAATAGTACATTTTGCTTGTGTAAGATATTTCATGTCATTTTATCCCTTATATAATTGTATACATGTAACATTGTTTAAAGCTTAGCGTTCATGAGTATTAATGTTGGATATTTTGTATTAAAATTTTTAATCCTTGATTATTGGATATTTTGTTTAAAATTTTTAATCCTTGATTAAAAATTTGAAAAATATATCCAATGAGCATGAAAAAGACTACTCAAGTCATTGAAAATAAAGTAGCAATGATGTTTACATTAGTAAATAATGCGGGAAAATATATTTTTGAAAGATGTTGATGCAGTATTAGTTGGTTTTATGGCAGGTTTCGACCGAGTGCCTCACAATAAATTATTGTTAAAGTTGGATTTGTTACCATTGGACTTGAGGGTAAAACAATGGATAAAAAATATTCTTAGAGGCAGAACTCAAAAAGTAAAATTGGGGGATACATTTTCCAAGGTGGCGAGCGTTTTAGCAGGAGTTCCACAAGGCAGTGTTCTAGGGCCATTACTTTTCCAAATTTATGTAAACAGTCTACCAAATAATTTACATTCCCAAAGAAGACTGTTTTGATGACTGCATTATAGACAGATGAGTATTGCATGTAAATGACCATGTAATATGTATAATTTGAGTATGTATAATTTTTTCTGCCCATTTTTATCTTCTTTCATCTCTGCAGCAAAAGCATCCAATTGATATTCAATCTATCCTCTTGCTCAAACGAACAATTTTCTGAGACGTTGAAGTGGGCAAAACTTTATCTAGTATTTTCTTTGATTCTTTCATTAATGTGCCTGTCAGCTGATGTTTATTTGAAAATGTATCCAAAATGTATTGTAACCTTATGTAATTCTTTCTCTGTCCATACTACTCTGCCCACCTCTTCCAAATAACTTCCAAAATAGGTGAGCTCCCAATTCCGGTCCCTCAACACTACTGTTTATTTCAGTCATCTAATTTCTACATGTCATTGCTGTGAATTCCTTAAGATTAATTCTTACCATAAATGAACCCTGATTGTGTGCTGTATGGTCTTAAGAAATAATTGTTACCTGACGGCAGCCTGGCTAGCTAAAACTAGATCATCCACAAATCTGATTGAGGAGTTCCCTGCTCACTTTGACATCAGCCCTCCCATGACATGCTCATTACTCAATAAAATTTAAAAGATCAGGCTATATTGGCCACTCTGACTCCCTCAACTTCCCCCTTTTCTCTTCATCATCCATATACACTTCTTTCTCCAGTGCTTTCTAGGAAATATATGGCTAGCAGATAAGATGTTAATTCCTCTAGTGTACTTCAATCTCCATTCATAATTCTATCCAGTTAACTAGCTGGAATGCATTGTGCACTGTAATGTATTAGGTGCATAAAAATACATCATCTCTGTCTTTGACTATACTTTTTACTTGGCACCTCATTAAATCAAGCACAACCTTCCCAATTCTTGAATCAATATGATCATTTTCCTTATACTACCTTGATCAAAAATTTCCCGGAATTTATTCAGAAAATTAAAAATACAAGTTTATTCATCTAAATCTATATTGTCCCCTTCAAAGTAATCCCCATCGACTGCAACACACTTATGCCAGCGCTTGATCCAATCCTCGAAACATTTTTTATATTCGGTTTTCGGTATGTCCATCAGTGCTTCCTGCGATTTTTCCATTACTTCCTCTCGGCTGCTAAAATGCGTTCCCCGTAATGGTTTTTTAACTCGATTGAACAGAAAGAAGTCACAGGGAGCCAAATCAGGTGAATTCGGTGGCTGTTGGATGGTATTTGTTGCATTTTTCGTCAAAAAATTACGAATAATGATAGCACTGTGCGACAGTGCGTTATCATGGTGCAAAATCCACGAGTTTTCTGCCCACATTTCTGGTCTCTTTCGGCGAATTGCTTCACGCAAACGTCTCATAACGCCCAAATAATACTCTTTGTTTACTGTCTGGCCTTCTGGCAAAAATTCATGATGCACTACACCGTTGTAATCCATGAAAACCGTCAGCATTGCCTTCTTTTTTGACTGAAAACGACGTGGTTTTTTTGGTCTCGGCTCATTTGGTGAACGCCATTCACTTGCCTGATGTCTGGATTGCGTGTCGTACTCATAAACCCACGTCTCGTCTCCAGTAATGATCCTTTTGATGAATGTGGGATCGGATTCAGCCTCGCAAATCATGTCTTTTGCGACGTCAACACGGTCTCTTTTTTGCATGAAATTGAGGTCTTTTGGCACAAATTTGCTGCTACACGACGGAAACCCAAATCATTAACCACAATGTCTTGGGCGGATCCATAGGCAATGTTCAAGTCCTCCGCTATTTCTCTGATGGTTAATTTGCGGTTATTGACCAACATTTCTTTTACTTTATCAATTTTTTCACCGACTTTCGATGTCGATGGTCTGCCACTGCGTTCATCATCTTCGATTGACTCACGACCACTTCTGAACCGCTCGTGCCACTGGTAAACGACCGTTTTTTTTAGAGAATCGTTGCCGAAACACTTTTCCAACATTTCCAACGTCCGTGCGCCACTAAATCCGTTTTTTACGCAAAATTTAATACAAGTTCGTTGTTGGAAATTTAAATCCATTTCTGCAATTGTAGAAAATCGCCAACACACACAGAGATAGATGTACTCTTGGCTACGTAACTTTTGCAAATGTCAAGTTATGACACTAAGATTTAAAGGGAATATCAACAACAGATGTACCAATTTAACAAAAAAAACAGAACTCAAATCGGAACGATGGGAGCGCCACACGGTGGTTATTCCGGGAACTTTTTGATCAAGGTAGTATGTAGTTGTTCTCTTTTCTATGTAATTGTTGATGACCCCAACTAATCTCTAAAATTAAGTAATGTGTCAGTAGATAATTTTTAAATGAGTAAATGCAAATGAGGGTGAAATAAACCTCCCTGTCTTTTTGTACTGCTTCAGGTTTTTGGGATGATATCCACTTCAATTCTGATGAAAACTGCCTCATGATATATTCTTTGGCTAAGCCCATAACAAAACTTACAGGGTGCAGTTTTAATCGGACCTAATTGCCCTGTATTCCTTACATATATTTATAGCCTTTCCCCTTTTTGGAAGAGCAATTGATGCCGATTTAACAAAGTCTTCTTGGCAAATTCATCCTTCATAAATTCCAAGAAATGGTTAAGAAAAGCTCTACTTCTTGCACTTTAATTAACTCTTTGATAGTTCCACAGGAATGTTGTCAAACCACATGGCCTTCTTTGTTTCCAATTTTCTGAATGTTCTTTCTGTCTTTCCATCAATTCAGTCTTTAAATAAATAATTCTATATGTGTCATACACTATGCCATCATAATCTTGCTGGTTTAATTTCTTTATCATACTCATAAAAGCTCCTCTTTATTATTTTCCCCTCTTTACGATCTTGTGTGGTTCAAGTCATATTTTTGACTTATCTTAGATTACAATTTTCCCATCTTACTTCCTAGTTTTATTCCAGTTTTCTATCTTTTTAATTATCTTGTCCATAATCAAATGATTTCTTGTTCTTTTCTACCTACCAGTTCCTATACTTTTGCTGTAGGCTGTATATATCCCCATTTTGTCTAGATAGTTCTCAGGTTCTTTCCTCACTCATGCTTTCTTCTGCTGCCTGATTTCCTGTTTTCATCAATCCAGTAAATGCTTTACCAATCCATTTACTACCTTACCTTCCTTGCCTTGATCTTTTGAATCAGAAGTGAAATATTACTTTTCATAATTACTAAATTGTGATCAGAGGCTGCATGTAACTCCAAGGAAATTGTATGAAATTATCTCACTGTTTCTCAATATAAAGCTAACAATCTTACTGATCCATTTTCGAGTTACCTTCATTGTACATCTATGCCATTTGTGGTGTCAAAGCAAGATTTGGAAATTATTAATCCCTGTCTTCTGCAGAATCGGTTGATTCCTCAGAGTGGTCATTTCATAGTCAAAATTACTTTTTGATTTGGTTTTACACCAAACTCTGGGGTAATGTTCAGGCATATCTCATTTTAGTGAAAGGTAATGTAATTATCATTTAACTGATAAAATCATGTCCCAGTTCAAAACAGTGACTTTGGTATTTTTATAATTAAAATATATATATAAAAAAATATATAAAAAATATAAAATAATATAATAAAATAAAAAGTGTTAAGGATTCTACATTTATCTTCCATTTTCCCCAGGCCATCATTCCTCCTTAAATATTTCCATTCATTTACAGACAATGCTCTTGAGGTCATATATGCCAGCCTAATGGGTATGTAGCTTTATTTCCAAAACATGGGCGGTTCCAATTCACAATTTATGGACTTTCCTTGACAAGGTGAAGTAATAACAACAGTTACAGGCAGGAAATTTCTTACTCAATATTTCTGCTTGTGACAATTAATCAGAGAACCAAAAAAGGCATGAATTCTTAAGTTAAATTATTATTATACGAGTCATATTAGGGTAACTGAACGGAAGGGAATTTTATACTTTGGACAGTAGTGATATCGCATCCTGACTTTTGTAAATTTCAAAATTGAACCAAGAGGAAATCCTGCAGCATTTACTATTCATTAGTAGTATTTGTGTAATATCTTCCAGTATCTAAAAAGGCAATTTTATATCTTATTGCCTAAGTCAAAGGCCAAAATGGCTCCTTGGTACATAGTGTAGAAAACACTTGACGCAAAGTATACCCCGACCCGCAAAGTATACCCCGACCCGTTGACGTATTGAACTGTACAAAAGGACAAGAGCCAAGTGAAAGTGTAAAAAGGTTAATCATTTCTCAAGTAGGGCACATTTATTTAATATTTCTCCGGAGAAATGGGTCTACTACGCTTGCCCAGTGGCCTCGCTGCATAATCCCCCCCTCCCTGTCTTTGCAGGGAACGAAAGCCTGAACCCCTCCCATCCCAACTCCCCCATTCGATTCCTATCACACGCTGTGTGAGGCCCACCGGCCAATCTCATGAGTCATGGAATTAAACTGGTATTCGCGGTCAACGGCTCCCTCTGGCTTTAGGTAACACTCCAGTTGACCCATTTGACATCGACCCCGCGAGTTAAATGAGGAGACCTCTGCATTAGATCTTGTGTAGTGTGGTATACAGGATTAGCAGCCGTGACCTCTTTTCAATTTACTGCTAACGGCTTCAGAAAGTTTGTCTTGAGCAATACTTGTTCATCCCCCACCCCCTTGTAATACGTCATTTGTTCATTTGTGAGGACACTCCTTCTTCATAGCTCGCCCTCACTCGGCGCCGACTCTTCGCAGCGATCGGAGGTAAGAAGCTCCTTGAAGCCAAAACTTAGAACATTGCTCATTAAAGCAATCAAGTAATAGGCATACAATAGTTCTCAACGTACGTTTTTTGATCAAATTAACCATTTTGGCTCGAATTTCGCGTTGATGGCACGCAGTTCTTTCGAAACAGTTAACTTCGATTTTGTGCATCTGCATAGGGAGTGATAAGAATATTTGATTATTACCACGCGCGTGAGGGCTCGATATTCTTACCTTTTAGAGGCTTACAGTTGAGTGTTCTAATTAGTGCGTTATCATTTACCCGAATTCTGTGAAATGTAATATCGTTATTTTATTTAAAAATATCCCTTTTGTTTTAGGATGCGTCGTGCTTTCAATGCCGAACTAAGAAGTCGTTAACTGAGACCTAAACATCCTTTCTTAGTTTTAGCTGTTCTGGTATTAATTTCCCTAATCCACTCGAAAATTGATTTTCGTTTTCTCTGATGATGATCCTTTTTAAATTTTTTCCAGGGATATCAAGGGGTGAATGAGGAATTGGTGAGAAATTCCAAACGGGATGGATCGGGAAGAACTCAATCTTCTGACTCCATGGGAAGAAGTCGTGATAGTATGAAGACCACGGAATAACCCAGCCAAGGAGTTCAAAATCGAGAGCTGGTGGAAATCATGGTAAGTAGGTAACGTTTCATATTCAGGGTGATATGTGGATAACTAAGGATTTTATCAATGTTCAGAGTTCAAAAGGCACAGATGTACATTCCATGAGTGGCCCATTTCCATAACCATTCTTCGCATAGGAGCGGCGTCGTCGTGGTTTAAGTGTTTTGGCACGTAAACCCTATTGGGTTACGAGACGGAAGCCCTTAGACATTAGGTGAAATCTTCTCAATTTTTGCAAACTTATTTTCGTATTACGTATTACTATGCATATTACTACAACAGTTTCCAGTGGCATAAGTAAAATAAGAATGATTCACTTTAGGTAAGAATCGGAAGGTGACTTAGCTCTTCGGTTTTCATTCGGAACATAATTAATAAAGACGACTTAGTTACGTACTCCCTTGGATTACTTCTATGCTATTCTACTAGTAGTAAGCACGTTAATCGAGTTTAGATTGCATATAGTATTAGATTAGTAGATATTATTTCTTCTCTCTGATAAAATCACTCTCATAAATTTACGTACTTAAGGAAATATTACGTCAGCATGTCCACAATCTGGGCATGCGGTCAATTCGCATTTTTAAAAAAATATTTTTTTGACTTTTCACGAGTGCATTATTCCAAACGACTATCCGCGAGATTCGCATTGGAATGCGGTTGTCGCGGATAAATAGGATGGATGATCTAGGGATGATCTACAAGACAGAATCACATAGAGATTTTATGAATATCTTCCTAATAACTACAGCATTTTTGCTGACATCACTTGCGTAATTTCTTGATGAACGTCTCTTAGCCTGTCGTTAGAATTTCGATTAAATTTCACATGGTGGACAATTGTAAGTGTTAAGTTGTATTTGATAGATAAGAATGTTATTAATTCACGTTTAAACCTTTTTAATAATTACTAAGGTACACCTTATGATTACTTTTTAATTATTCTGCGAGTCGCTATAAGCCTATTACTCGGATTCACATTACATTTAGCTAAAGAGGTACGAGATTATTATCTCCCCATTAAATGTCTCATAAATTTGTGTAATACATGTAACAACAATATCGTTAACAATGCGTTTTTCTAAAATATTTATTATTTAATTCAATTTACTTTCCAAGAGTGCATCAATTTATAACTCATATAAAATTATGTTTATTGCTCAAGACATCTTTGGGGGCAAGATGGAAGCAAATAGAGATTGTTAATTTCTTCCTAATAACTTACTTTTCATTCGTATATTAAAATATTACTGACATTCTTTTCACACCATCTACTTAAAAAAATTTACTGGCATAATTCGTTAAAGTATTAGGTGAACGTCTTAGCCGGTCTTTCGAATTTCAATCAAATTTACCAAGGAGATATTAGTTAGATAACAGCAATATATTTTAAGTAAGAATGATACCTCGAATTCACCTTGAGTAAGAATCGTAAGGCAAAGTTAACCGTTGATATCGATTAAAATCCTATTTATCTAATAATTACTATCGCACATCCTAAGAATACTTAATTAATTATTCTTTGAGTCGCTGTTAGCCTGTTCATCGAATTCAGATTCAATTTAGTATAAGAGACACTTTGTTCTCTCCCCGCTAAAATCACTTCCTCATAATTTTAGGTAATCCAGATGATTTTACGTCATCAATCATCTTTGTAAAGCAATGCGCATTAAGTGTCTTTTATTGTCATTTATTGTGTCATTTATTTCGATTTTGTTTCCATGAATGCATTTGAAGTCCATAAACATTCTTTGCATAAGAACGTCTTTGTCGTGGCTAAATAGGAAATTCATCTCGGGTTACAAGGTGGAAGCTTTTAGGCATTGGGGTTCAGGGTTTTTCCTAATTAAGAGTAGCATTTCCAACATACGATTTGGATTTTACTAATATATTACTATTGGCATATACTTCCCATGAGTGCATTATCCCACAACTATTTTTTTTATAGGGGCGTTGCTGTCGCAGCGGAATAGGAATGATATGTTCCAAAGAAACTGCGGGAGATGCCGCAACAGTAACTTTTAACAGAGTCATCCGCTAATGTGCATTCCATGGCAACAATTTCAGAGTTTACAAATCATTCGCCTTGACTGCGATGTAATTCATCCTGGGTTAAATGGCTGAAGCACTTACACATTTGGTGAATATCTTTAATTACCACTAACCTATTAATGACGTTACATTGTTTCGTTAAACTCTATTAGCCAGTCATTCGAATTTCGAATCAAGTTTACATAAGGGACATTTGTCGATTTCCGGTGGTTTTTATTAATTTAATATTTGTAAAAACTTCTACAACCTAAGATCTTAGGCATTTAGTGAATTTGTTCCTTATTACCGTCTAATTTACTTACGGACATTGCTAGTTTAAATTTCCGTAAACGCCTATTCTGTAACAAAATTTTGTCAGCGTCAAGTGGTATTGGTTAAATAAAAATGATACTTAATACGCCTTGAAGGAAGGAATCCAAAGGTGAAGTAGCTCTTTCATATTGATTGAAATTCTATTCAATAATTACTTACTAACTTCCTCCCAGGGGCGTATTTACCAGCACGCCAACTACGCCTTAGCGTAGGGCGTCAGATCCCAGGGTCGGTATAAGTCTGGGAATTTTATTTCTTCAGTTGTTTCAATTTTTTTAATGCAAACATATTGATTCAAAATCCCGCGCGTTTTCTTTTTAGAAAAAAGGTTCCACAAAGGCCGCCAGGAGCAAGAATCCTGTGTTAACATTAGTCATCGTCTTGCGAATGATCACGCTATTGCTTTTTTCGCTAGTTCCTGTTGTTAGGCGCGAGGACCTTTTGGACACATTGAATTTGGTTCGCATTATATAAACACAAACTCTGAATTGTGAAAATTAATTCCTTAAGGGGGCGGCAGACATTGACTATATATAGCGTAGGGCGGCAGATGGGGTCAATACGCCCCTGCTTCCTCCAATTACTTTTCAAATGATTATGAGAGGTCTTATTAGCCCATTATTCGAGCTAAGATTATATTTAATATATGAGGCACTTCTTATATCCCCTCAAAATCACTGTATGTACTCTCGGTAACATGACCTCAGCAATTATCTTGATACATATCTCTGATAAAATCACTCTTATAAAATTACGTCAACTTATAAAAACTTAATATATTTTCGACTATCTTTCCATGAGTGCATCTTTTACAATTTTTCGCATAGGTTGCTTTTCGCGGTTACTAGGATGGATATAATATTCATCTCTGGTTGCAAGATAGAAGCACATAGAGATTTAGTTGTACTTTGTGCCTAATGACTAATTAACATAATGACTTACACTACTCAATAAATTATTCGTTGAACTTTTATTTGCCAGTCATTGGATTTGCCATTAAATTTAGCAAGTAGATATTATTTAGTTACCAGCAATAGTTGTTAAATGAGAATGACATTTAATTCCCAAGCAAGAATCATAAGGGGAAGTAGCTCTTTGATAATGATTGAAATCCTTTTTAATTATTATAAATATACTCTTTCAGATTAATTTTTAAATTATTCTGCTAGTCCTTATCAGCCAGTTTCCCAAATTCGGATTACAGTTAACATTAAAAGTACTTTAGTCTCTCTCTATGAAAACGTTGGCTCATATATATTACCTACGCTTCGTAATATAAAGGTACAGTCAAAAATTATCTAAATTAATTAATGCTCATTTCTAACAACCTTGTTATTTTTATCGATTTAAATTCCATGAGTAAATCATTCCAAAACCATTCCTTGCTTAGGAATAACTTTGTCGGGTTGATGTGTGTATGCAGTGACTGATGTTGAAACCGTTAAAATATTAGGAATTTACATTGATACAAAACTTAACTGCGAGACTCGCATCAGTCAGACCTGTAATAAACTGAGAAGAAGTGCATGTATGTTAAGAAAGCTCAACTTTCTTATTTCCAATGAGTATTGTTTAACACTTTATCATGTCTTCTTTCAATGTCATTTTAATTATGGTGTTGCGTTATGGGGTCATTCCCCACATTTTAAACAAATTTTGCAACTACAAAAGAGAGCTATTCGCTCCCCACCACATGATTCCTGCAAGCAAGATTAATCGGAATAATGACTGTATTTAGTTCATATATCTTTAACGCTGTCATTCATTTGAAAGTCAATATAGAATCTTACCAATTAAGAACTAACAACCCCACAAGAGGTAAATCACTAAATGGATATTTATCATAAATAAATTGATGGGTAATCTTATTTCACTCACCTTTTGTGTAAAACGTCGGTAATATAATCTTTCCCACTCTTTCTTTTACCGCTAAATATAAGAATACCCGCAGAGACATTTTAATATAACGGAATGATAAAATGCACAACAGAATTTGTCATGATTCTTGACAATGCCGTATAATAGGCAATGCTAAAAACTAGCAAGATTTCCCAAAAACTGATCCTTACATTTCATTCCAGCTAAGAGCCGAAACACGTCACTAGAAAATAAACAGCATGATTTATAAAGAAATGTGTATATATTTTTTAAAAACTCACACACGCGACAAAAAATTAAGAAGCAAAAAGGCAATTCTTGTTCATGCATTGTGGTAAAGAGAAGAGATTGATATTTTCTAAACGCTAAGTTTGCAGTTCCATGTGCATCCGAAACGCGTCAGCAGGGGTCAAGTAGATGCATATCCAGTAGTAATATGACCTCATTGCAAAGAAAAGTAATCAATAATTTTATCATAGCTACTGCTACTTATTTTCATAGCTACTTATTAAAATAACATTTCGTAATTCTCGAAATTTTAGTTCCTTGCAAGACTTCCATGTCATGCAAATCTTTTGCTTTCATATAATTTATACTGGGCAATAAAACAGCCTACTGGATTTTCTGCCCGCCTAAATAATGTAATTACCAATTAATGCCCTGAACTGTTTATTTTAAGTGTTATTGACTGTCTCCCATCTGACCATCAAGGTATAAGCTTTACTTCACAGCAATTATAGAAGGTGGAGAGAGTTTCCAATTGCTTATATCTTAAATGAATTGGAATGGTATTTACACAGACTCCGTAGAGAAAAACTTGTTTTTAGGTAATTTCCTCGACATTTTTGAATAATTATTTCCGCAAAAAATACTAAACTCCATGCCCACTAAAAATAAAAATAATCTCTGGTATACTGGGGAATTATTAGCTCTTTGAAATGATTTACTTAGCTACTATAACTCTAACAAAATCAGCAGAAGCCGGCATGACAAAGAGGCTTACTTGATATACATAAGATCAATCAGTAAGGTGTGCAAAAAATAAAGCTTATTAGGATTTCATTTTGAATTCAAAAAAGTAACAAAAGGCGGAGTAATCAATCTAGCAGTTGGTCATGGTAACGGAAAAAAAAGCTTCCTTTTATCCCAGATTCTGTAAATAATTTTTTCTTTAAAGTTGTTCCGGACAATTTTTTCTCTCATATCATTGATGCTGCCCACAAACCTTTTTTTTTATTAGGTATGGAATCATAATTGTACTTAGTTTAGATATCTTTGAGGCTCTGATTCATTGAAAAGTTAATCTAGAAACTTACCAATTAAGATCTAACATCCATAACTAACCCACAAGAGGTAAATCAAATCTAAATACTACATATTGTAGATTGTCATCAACTTAACACATTTCATAATATGAACATACGACAGTATTACTAACTGCCTACTCATTTGAAATCTGATGGTATCGAGAGTCTCAAGAATAGGGTATATACCTGGTTACTTGCTCACCCACTATACTCATTGGATGAATTCTTTTGTGACAATTTTCATCACATTTCAGAAAGTATGTTTATATGTTAAATAATACTTATATTGACGACATTTAATATGGTTGTACCATTTTTCAAAATGAATCCAGTATTATTATTATTATGCCGGTTGATACGATGGATTGAACTTGGATGACTAGGCGATTGCTCTTAAATATTTAGTGAATTTTTCCTAATAACATTGAAACTAAGTATTAAAATTACTTGTAAATTAGTCGATGAACTTCTATTAGGCTGTCATTTGTATTTAGATTAGTTTAAGGTGAAAATATTTAATGGCTAGAGGTATTTGTCAAATAAAAATGATACTTGATTCTCCTAGAAGTAACAATCCTAAGGCGAAGTAGCTCTTATATATTGATTGAAATCCTTGGTTTAATTACTATTGACCTACCCAATCAGATTACTTTTTAATTTATTCTTCGAGTCCCTATTAGCCCTTTTCTTGATTTTAGATTACATTTGGCATTAGAGGTACTTTCTTCTCTCCCCCAAAAATTGCCGTCTCATAATTTTTACTGCTCTTTGATATAATAACAATTATCTAAATTAATTAATACGCCTTTCAAACAAACGTACAGGTTATTTCGATTTGCTTTTCTTTAGTGCACCATTTCATAACCATAATCCGCATGAGATCGTCGTTTTTATGCGTGAATAGGAGCAAGTTTCCAGCGGTATACGTAAAATAAGAATGATTCATTTTAGGTAAGAATCGGAAGGTGAATTAGCTCTTTGATATTTATTTAGATAACATTTAGTATTTGAGATAATTTATCCACAAAGGCTGTCTCAAAATTTTACGTAACCCAGGCAATATTACGTCAACATATCTCTTTTGTCAAACCGTATTATTCAAAAGTGTATACTTTTTCGACTTACTCTCCATGAGTGCATCATTGCATGATGATTTTGCATACGAGCGTTGTTGTGGATTAATAGGAATGATATGGAATTCATCTTGAGTGAAAACATGGGAGTGCCTTGACATCGTTTGAATTTTTTCTCCGTTTTTAATTACTTTTGTTCTGACGTCACTCGTTAAATTTATCGATGAGCATCTACTAGCATGTCATTTGAATTCCGATTAAATTTGATGCAGTGGACATTTGTAAATGTTTGGTGGTATTTGTTAAATAGGAATGACAGTGATTCGCCTTTAATTTAGAATCGTCAGGCAGTGCAGCTCTTTAATAATGATTTAAATCTCTTTAAATAGTTACTACCGTACCCCATAATTATTTTAAAATTATTTTGCAAGTCGCTAAATGCCCATTACTCAAATTTAGAATAAAATTTAATATTAGACGTACATCCTCATCTCTGCCCCGTAGTTTTCAGTGCTAATTGATGACACATTCTTATCTCCCCTCAAAATCGCTGCAAGTACTCTCGGTAACTTGACCTCAGCAATTATCTTAATTAATGCTCATTTCTAAAAGGCATGAGTTTTTAAATTTACATCTAATTCGTAAATCATTCCAAAACCATTCTCCTCATGGGAATGTAGTTGTCGCGGTAAAATGCAATGGATATGCAATTGCTCTTGCATTACAGGACGAATGCGCTAAAACATTCATAGAATTTCTTCTTTATAACTTGCTGACATTACGCGTTCAATTATTCGGAGAACGTCTATTAGCTGGTCATTCGAAATCCGATTAATTTTAGGAAGCAGATAATCGTTAGTTTTCAGTGGTTGTTGTTAGGTATTACCTAATTGAGGTAAAAATCGTACTATTTGTTGTTTTTCATGTCTGCAAGACTATCATTCGAATTTCGATTGAATTATACATGAGGGCCATTTTTCATTCACCAGTGGGATTTGTTATTAAAGAATCACACGAGGGGGACCCCAAAAGTAACGGGAATTTGGCTGCGGTGCTTTATTCGGCCGGTCGTACGTCAGGCTCACGCCACTTGCGTAAGTATGCGCAGCGCCGTCGCCGTGACTAGATCGGTCCGTCCGCGAGAGCTGTTTCAGTGAGACTACTTTTTTATTTCATGTTGTGTGAATTTAACTCGAGAGGCCACATGACGCAAAGATATGAATAATTTTGAAGCCGACCCCGACCCGTCGACGCATTGATCGATCGCGACTGTACAAAAGGACAAGAGCAAAGTGAAAGTGTGAAAAGGTTTTTCATTTCATGAGTAGGGCACAATTATTTAATATTTTTCTCCGGAGTAATGGGGCTACTGCCCTTGCCCAATGGCCTCGCTGCACAATCCCCCCCCCCACTCTGCGCCGACTCTTCGCAGCGGTCGGAGGTAATATTTAATGGTATTTCTATACAATGATAGTAATCCTTTTTAATAAGATCCTGAGAAAAACTTAAGTGTTACGGGAATGCAAACTTATTGTTCTGCAATCCTCACATGATTTAGCCTTTACCTTTTATGAAACAGGAGCCAATGCTGATCTCATATAACATTCTGGCTATATTCCTTCCTCTCGGATACTAAGAATCAGTCCATACATTTGTCTCTGCCTAACACATTTTTGTAAACTTTTTAGTAGTTCCATAAAAATTCTGTCTACTCACATGGCCTTATTTGCATATGCTACATAATTTTACGTCAAAAATTATGATGATTAATCAATGCACATTTCTGAAATGCGTTTTATTTTTCAAAAGACTTTTTTCATTTCATGACCATTATTCCCGAAGTTTTCCGATCTGGTAAATGGCTGGTAAAAAGTAGTGAAAATCCAAAATGCATGATCTCCTTTGACCAGTATAATAGTAGATAATTAAAATAAATGTATGTATTAAAAGTAAAATAAATTGTAAAATGAACTTTCTGTGCAGATAATTTATGGATAATGAAGTAATAATACGCAGCTAGAGGGAAAAAACCTGAAGGATGGAATTTATTTAACTCATTCGTAGATGAAAAATGACAAGATCATGAACTGAATGTTACCTCAAGATAAAAGGTACTGTAGGAAAGAAAGAAAAAAGATCGAAGACAACACTTCCTTCGATAGATGGTAGTTTCAACTTTCAACAATTAAATAAGGCTTTTCCTTTTAATCCTTAGGTCTTCTCCTTTACCTCATTCTTTTCCAATACTTTGATTTTCAAGTTAAGAGATTTCTATTTGCATTCATAACCTTTTTATTCATGTTACTTAAATGTCCTGTCTCAGTAAATCATTTCGCTCCAGCACATTTTTTACCCTTCTTGTAAATGGGCATACAATCAATCGGTCATCATTAAGATAACTTTAAACAAACAGTTACAGCCAATATTTCATTTATTATGTCTTAAGCTATTTAGCATTATTTTTTTAATAAATGTGAATGATTCATTTTTTAGAAATTTTCCGTTGTTTGTGTTAACTCGTGAGAAAAAACACAGAAAAATCCAAAACACAAATAGATAATTAAAATAATGGTTATAAACGTAAGAAATAAATTAAATAATTGTAATGCATTTTTAATTACAGTTATTTTATGGATACTGAAATAATAATGCGGAACGTAAGGGAAAAAACCTGAAGGATAGAAATTTTCATCACTTTCACTCACTCCTTGATGAAACGATTACGAGAGTATGGATATCAAGAATGAAGAAAGAAAAGAGAAGACTTCTTGGATGAAGAAAAAAGTGTGAAGAAAGCTTAGGGCGCGTGTTATTATTAGGCACTAAGCGGTGCATAACGTAGCGTAGTTAGGGCCCATAAGGCAACCCGCCGTGGGTTTTTACGCGGTTTTGGTGGGGAGTGTATTATGTATATGTGTACTAATCCCCTTTCCCCACAGGTGACTTCAAGAAAAGAAGATCATGGATGTGAAGAATGAAGAAAGAAGAGAGAGGAAAACACTTCCTCCGATAGAAGGCAAGTTAAGGGATTTCGGTTTGCATTTCTAGCCTTTTTCTCTACGTTGCTTAAACGTACTGTCTCAGTAGATCGTTTGGCTACAACACATTTGTTGCCCCTCTTGAAAATGGGCATACAGTAAATCAGAAAAGATAACTTTTAACAAAAGTAACAGCCAAGTTACGTTTTATATTTTGCATATTTAGCTATTTGGCATTTTTTTTCAGTAGAAATGTGGATGATTCACTTTTGAGGACATTTTCCGTTGTTCAAGCTGGTAATTTCTATTAGTTATGAGACAAAATAGAGGAATGAGCGTAATCATCTTTTACCAATAAAAATCTACATAATCAGAATAATAATCATAAATATAATAAATAAATTAATTAATTGTAAAATCTACTTTCATTGCAGATACGTTCTGGAGACGGAAAGCATGATACAGCCCTTGCCGGAGAATACATTAAGGATGTAATTTAACATCAGTTTCACTCCCTTCTAGACAAAATGTGAATATCACATACGTCAAGAAGGAAGACAAAAGCTTCCTCCGATGGAGAACGAAATCAAAGTAATGATTGGGGCGCAAATTTTAGTTATTCACCCAGTGGGATAATAGTTTGAGCAGACAAATTTCTGGTAGTCGCCTTGTCACTCGAATTCTATTTATATAGAGCTTTAAAGTTTTTTTTCTCCCCTTAAAACGACTTTCTGATATTGACGAATGCTACGTAATATAGTGAAAACAATAACCTTGATTCATCGAGCACATATGCAAACAAGTTTTATTTTTTGAAATCACTTTTTTAAGCAAATAGTTCCATAACCAGTATTCAAGATATTATCTGTTCTTCATGTGTTAAATGATGGTAAAAAGCAGTAAAAATGAAAAGGGCATAAATTGCTTTGACCAGTGTAAAATAGTAAAGAGGATAACTATAATTTTAAAGTAAAAATAGGTTAGTCATTGTAAAATCCATTCTTTTCCCAGATATTTAATGGATCCCGAATGAATGATAACGGTACCAGGGATAAACCTAAAAGATGGATTTTATCATCACTTCAACTTCTTACAATATGAATATATGACAAGATTATGAGCGGGAAGAATGAACAAAGAAACCTGCCACCGATGGAGAAGGGAGTTCGAGCAAGGAATTTGTAAGAGTAGGATTCATTTTTAAATAAATTTTCCGTCGTTCATTTTAGCAGTTTGTTTATTCATCAGAAAAAAGAGAAAAATTCAAAAAGCATTATCTCTGTGACTCATGTTATACTGCTTAATTATAGTAATAGTAATAAATATAATAAATAGATGAATTCCACTTTCTTTACAGAAAATTTGCGGATAAAGCAGAAATAATGAAGAACTTACCGGAATAAACCTGAAGAATAGAAATTTTCATCACTTTCACTCACGCCATGATGAAACGATTACAAGATTATGGATATCAAGAATGAAGAAAGAAAAGCGAAGATTCCTCGAATGAAGAAAGAAGTGTGAAGAAAGCTTAGGGCGCGTGTTTTAGTTAGGCACTAAGCGGTGGAAAACATTGCGTAGTTAGGGCCCATAAGGCAACCCGCCGTGGGTTTTTACGCGGTTTTGGTGGGGAGTATTATATGTATGTGTACTAATCCCCTTTCCTCACAGGTGACTTCAAGAAAAGAAGATCATGGATGTGAAGAATGAAGAAAGAAGAGAGAGGAAAACACTTCCTCCGATAGAAGGCAAGTTAAGAGATTTCGGTTTGCATTTCTAGCCTTTTTCTCTATGTTGCTTAAATGTACTGTCTCAGTACATCGTTTGGCTACAACACATTTGTTGCCCCTCTTGAAAATGGGCATACAGTAAATCAGAAAAGATAACTTTTAACAAAAGTAACAGCCAAGTTACGTTTTATATTTTACATATTTAGCTATTTGGCATTTTTTTCAGTAGAAATGTGGATGATTCACTTTTGAGGACATTTTCCGTTGTTCAAGCTGGTAATTTCTATTAGTTATGAGACAAAATAGAGGAATGAGCGTAATCATCTTTTACCAATAAAAATCTACATAATCAGAATAATAATCATAAATATAATAAATAAATTAATTAATTGTAAAATCTACTTTCATTGCAGATACGTTCTGGAGACGGAAAGCATGATACAGCCCTTGCCGGAGAATACATTAAGGATGTAATTTAACATCAGTTTCACTCCCTTCTAGACAAAATGTGAAGATCACATACGTCAAGAAGGAAGAGAAAGACTTCCTCCGATGGAGAACGAAATCAAAGTAATGATTGGGGCGCAAATTTTAGTTATTCACCCAGTGGGATAATAGTTTGAGCAGACATATTTCTGGTAGTCGCCTTGTCACTCGAATTCTATTTATATAGAGCTTTAAAGTTTTCTTCTCCCCTTAAAACGACTTTCTGATATTGACGAATGCTACGTTATATAGTGAAAACAATAACCTTGATTCATCGAGCACATATGCAAACAAGTTTTATTTTTTGAAATCACTTTTTTAAGCAAATAGTTCCATAACCAGTATTCAAGATATTATCTGTTCTTCATGTGTTAAATGATGGTAAAAAGCAGTAAAAATGAAAAGGGCATAAATTGCTTTGACCAGTGTAAAATAGTAAAGAGGATAACTATAATTTTAAAGTAAAAATAGGTTAGTCATTGTAAAATCCATTCTTTTCCCAGATAATTAATGGATCCCGAATGAATGATAACGGTACCAGGGATAAACCTAAAAGATGGATTTTATCATCACTTCAACTTCTTACAATATGAATATATGACAAGATTATGAGCGGGAAGAATGAACAAAGAAACCTGCCACCGATGGAGAAGGGAGTTCGAGCAAGGAATTTGTAAGAGTTGGATTCATTTTTAAATAAATTTTCCGTCGTTCATTTTAGCAGTTTGTTTATTCATCAGAAAAAAGAGAAAAATTCAAAAAGCATTATCTCTGTGACTCATGTTATACTGCTTAATTATAGTAATAGTAATAAATATAATAAATAGATGAATTCCACTTTCTTTACAGAAAATTTGCGGATAAAGCAGAAATAATGAAGAACTTACCGGAATAAACCTGAAGAATAGACATTTTCATCACTTTCACTCACGCCATGATGAAGCGATTACAAGATTATGGATATCAAGAATGAAGAAAGAAAAGCGAAGATTCCTCGAATGAAGAAAGAAGTGTGAAGAAAGCTTAGGGCGCGTGTTTTAGTTAGGCACTAAGCGGTGGAAAACATTGCGTAGTTAGGGCCCATAAGGCAACCCGCCGTGGGTTTTTACGCGGTTCTGGTGGGGAGTGTTATATGTATATGTGTACTAATCCCCTTTCTCCACAGGTGACTTCAAGAGAAGAAGATCATGGTTGTCAAGAAAGAAGAAAGAAAAGAGAAGACTTCTTGGATGAAGAAAGAAGTGTGAAGAAAGCTTAGGGCGCGTGTTTTAGTTAGGCACTTAGCGGTGTATAACGTAGCGTAGTTAGGGCCCATAAGGCAACCCGCCGTGGGTTTTTACGCGGTTTTGGTGGGGACTGTTATATGTATGTGTACTAATCCCATTTCTCCACAGGTTACTTCAAGAAAAGAAGATCATGGATGTCAAGAATGAAGAAAGAAAAGAGAAGACTTCTTGGATGAAGAAAGAAGTGTGAAGAAAGCTTAGGGCGCGTGTTTTAGTTAGGCACTAAGCGGTGCATAACGGTGCGTAGTTAGGGCCCATAAGGCAACCCGCCGTGGGTTTTTACGCGTTTTTGGTGGGGACTGTTATATGTATATGTGTACTAATCCCCTTTCTCCACAGGTGACTTCAAGAAAAGAAGATCATGGATGTCAAGAAAGAAGAAAGAAAAGAGAAGACTTCTTGGATGAAGAAAGAAGTGTGAAGAAAGCTTAGGGCGCGTGTTTTAGTTAGGCACTAAGCGGTGCATAACGTAGCGTAGTTAGGGCCCATAAGGCAACCCGCCGTGGGTTTTTACGCGTTTTTGGTGGGGACTGTTATATGTATATGTGTACTAATCCCCTTTCTCCACAGGTGACTACAAGAAAAGAAGATCATGGATGTCAAGAAAGAAGAAAGAAAAGAGAAGACTTCTTGGATGAAGAAAGAAGTTGAAGAAAGCTTAGGGCGCGTGTTTTAGTTAGGCACTAAGCGGTGCATAACGGTGCGTAGTTAGGGCCCATAAGGCAACCCGCCGTGGGTTTTTACGCGTTTTTGGTGGGGACTGTTATATGTATATGTGTACTAATCCCCTTTCTCCACAGGTGACTTCAAGAAAAGAAGATCATGGATGTCAAGAAAGAAGAAAGAAAAGAGAAGACTTCTTGGATGAAGAAAGAAGTGTGAAGAAAGCTTAGGGCGCGTGTTTTAGTTAGGCACTAAGCGGTGCATAACGGTGCGTAGTTAGGGCCCATAAGGCAACCCGCCGTGGGTTTTTACGCGGTTTTGGTGGGGACTGTTATATGTATATGTGTACTAATCCCCTTTCCTCACAGGTGACTTCAAGAAAAGAAGATCATGGATGTGAAGAATGAAGAAAGAAGAGAGAGGAAAACACTTCCTCCGATAGAAGGCAAGTTAAGAGATTTCGGTTTGCATTTCTAGCTTTTTCTCTACGTTGCTTAAATGTACTGTCTCAGTACATCGTTTGGCTACAACACATTTGTTGCCCCTCTTGAAAATGGGCATACAGTAAATCAGAAAAGATAACTTTTAACAAAAGTAACAGCCAAGTTACGTTTTATATTTTACATAGTTAGCTATTTGGCATTTTTTTCAGTAGAAATGTGGATGATTCACTTTTGAGGACATTTTCCGTTGTTCAAGCTGGTAATTTCTATTAGTTATGAGACAAAATAGAGGAATGAGCGTAATCATCTTTTACCAATAAAAATCTACATAATCAGAATAATAATCATAAATATAATAAATAAATTAATTAATTGTAAAATCTACTTTCATTGCAGATACGTTCTGGAGACGGAAAGCATGATACAGCCCTTGCCGGAGAATACATTAAGGATGTAATTTAACATCAGTTTCACTCCCTTCTAGACAAAATGTGAAGATCACATACGTCAAGAAGGAAGAGAAAGACTTCCTCCGATGGAGAACGAAATCAAAGTAATGATTGGGGCGCAAATTTTAGTTATTCACCCAGTGGGATAATAGTTTGAGCAGACATATTTCTGGTAGTCGCCTTGTCACTCGAATTCTATTTATATAGAGCTTTAAAGTTTTCTTCTCCCCTTAAAACGACTTTCTGATATTGACGAATGCTACGTTATATAGTGAAAACAATAACCTTGATTCATCGAGCACATATGCAAACAAGTTTTATTTTTTGAAATCACTTTTTTAAGCAAATAGTTCCATAACCAGTATTCAAGATATTATCTGTTCTTCATGTGTTAAATGATGGTAAAAAGCAGTAAAAATGAAAAGGGCATAAATTGCTTTGACCAGTGTAAAATAGTAAAGAGGATAACTATAATTTTAAAGTAAAAATAGGTTAGTCATTGTAAAATCCATTCTTTTCCCAGATAATTATTGGATCCCGAATGAATGATAACGGTACCAGGGATAGACCTAAAAGATGGATTTTATCATCACTTCAACTTCTTACAATATGAATATATGACAAGATTATGAGCGGGAAGAATGAACAAAGAAACCTGCCACCGATGGAGAAGGGAGTTCGAGCAAGGTATTTGTAAGAGTTGGATTCATTTTTAAATAAATTTTCCGTCGTTCATTTTAGCAGTTTGTTTATTCATCAGAAAAAAGAGAAAAATTCAAAAAGCATTATCTCTGTGACTCATGTTATACTGCTTAATTATAGTAATAGTAATAAATATAATAAATAGATGAATTCCACTTTCTTTACAGAAAATTTGCGGATAAAGCAGAAATAATGAAGAACTTACCGGAATAAACCTGAAGAATAGAAATTTTCATCACTTTCACTCACGCCATGATGAAACGATTACAAGATTATGGATATCAAGAAAGAAGAAAGAAAAGAGAAGACTTCTTGGATGAAGAAAGAAGTGTGAAGAAAGCTTAGGGCGCGTGTTTTAGTTAGGCACTAAGCGGTGGAAAACATTGCGTAGTTAGGGCCCATAAGGCAACCCGCCGTGGGTTTTTACGCGGTTCTGGTGGGGAGTGTTATATGTATATGTGTACTAATCCCCTTTCTCCACAGGTGACTTCAAGAGAAGAAGATCATGGTTGTCAAGAAAGAAGAAAGAAAAGAGAAGACTTCTTGGATGAAGAAAGAAGTGTGAAGAAAGCTTAGGGCGCGTGTTTTAGTTAGGCACTTAGCGGTGCATAACGTAGCGTAGTTAGGGCCCATAAGGCAACCCGCCGTGGGTTTTTACGCGGTTTTGGTGGGGAGTGTTATGTATGTGTACTAATCCCCTTTCTCCACAGGTGACTTCAAGAAAAGAAGATCATGGATGTCAAGAAAGAAGAAAGAAAAGAGAAGACTTCTTGGATGAAGAAAGAAGTGTGAAGAAAGCTTAGGACGCGTGTTTTAGTTAGGCACTAAGCGGTGCATAACGTAGCGTAGTTAGGGCCCATAAGGCAACCCGCCGTGGGTTTTTACGCGGTTTTGGTGGGGACTGTTATATGTATATGTATACTAATCCCCTTTCTCCACAGGTGACTTCAAGAAAAGAAGATCATGGATGTCAAGAAAGCAGAAAGAAAAGAGAAGACTTCTTGGATGAAGAAAGAAGTGTGAAGAAAGCTTAGGGCGCGTGTTTTAGTTAGGCACTAAGCGGTGCATAACGTAGCGTAGTTAGGGCCCATAAGGCAACCCGCCGTGGGTTTTTACGCGGTTTTGGTGGGGACTGTTATATGTATGTGTACTAATCCCCTTTCTCCACAGGTGACTTCAAGAAAAGAAAATCATGGATGTCAAGAATGAAGAAAGAAAAGAGAAGACTTCTTGGATGAAGAAAGAAGTGTGAAGAAAGCTTAGGGCGCGTGTTTTAGTTAGGCACTAAGCGGTGCATAACGTAGCGTAGTTAGGGCCCATAAGGCAACCCGCCGTGGGTTTTTACGCGGTTTTGGTGGGGACTGTTATATGTATATGTGTACTAATCCCCTTTCTCCACAGGTGACTTCAAGAAAAGAAGATCATGGATGTCAAGAATGAAGAAAGAAAAGAGAAGACTTCTTGGATGAAGAAAGAAGTGTGAAGAAAGCTTAGGGCGCGTGTTTTAGTTAGGCACTAAGCGGTGCATAACGTAGCGTAGTTAGGGCCCATAAGGCAACCCGCCGTGGGTTTTTACGTGGTTTTGGTGGGGACTGCTATATGTATATGTGTACTAATCCCCTTTCTCCACAGGTGACTTCAAGAAAAGAAGATCATGGATGTCAAGAAAGAAGAAAGAAAAGAGAAGACTTCTTGGATGAAGAAAGAAGTGTGAAGAAAGCTTAGGGCGCGTGTTTTAGTTAGGCACTAAGCGGTGCATAACGGTGCGTAGTTAGGGCCCATAAGGCAACCCGCCGTGGGTTTTTACGCGGTTTTGGTGGGGAGTGTTCAATGTATATGTGTACTAATCCCCTTTCCTCACAGGTGACTTCAAGAAAAGAAGATCATGGATGTGAAGAATGAAGAAAGAAGAGAGAGGAAAACACTTCCTCCGATAGAAGGCAAGTTAAGAGATTTCGGTTTGCATTTCTAGCCTTTTTCTCTACGTTGCTTAAATGTACTGTCTCAGTACATCGTTTGGCTACAACACATTTGGTGCCCCTCTTGAAAATGGGCATACAGTAAATCAGAAAAGATAACTTTTAACAAAAGTAACAGCCAAGTTACGTTTTATATTTTACATATTTAGCTATTTGGCATTTTTTTCAGTAGAAATGTGGATGATTCACTTTTGAGGACATTTTCCGTTGTTCAAGCTGGTAATTTCTATTAGTTATGAGACAAAATAGAGGAATGAGCGTAATCATCTTTTACCAATAAAAATCTACATAATCAGAATAATAATCATAAATATAATAAATAAATTAATTAATTGTAAAATCTACTTTCATTGCAGATACGTTCTGGAGACGGAAAGCATGATACAGCCCTTGCCGGAGAATACATTAAGGATGTAATTTAACATCAGTTTCACTCCCTTCTAGACAAAATGTGAAGATCACATACGTCAAGAAGGAAGAGAAAGACTTCCTCCGATGGAGAACGAAATCAAAGTAATGATTGGGGCGCAAATTTTAGTTATTCACCCAGTGGGATAATAGTTTGAGCAGACATATTTCTGGTAGTCGCCTTGTCACTCGAATTCTATTTATATAGAGCTTTAAAGTTTTCTTCTCCCCTTAAAACGACTTTCTGATATTGACGAATGCTACGTAATATAGTGAAAACAATAACCTTGATTCATCGAGCACATATGCAAACAAGTTTTATTTTTTGAAATCACTTTTTTAAGCAAATAGTTCCATAACCAGTATTCAAGATATTATCTGTTCTTCATGTGTTAAATGATGGTAAAAAGCAGTAAAAATGAAAAGGGCATAAATTGCTTTGACCAGTGTAAAATAGTAAAGAGGATAACTATAATTTTAAAGTAAAAATAGGTTAGTCATTGTAAAATCCATTCTTTTCCCAGATAATTAATGGATCCCGAATGAATGATAACGGTACCAGGGATAAACCTAAAAGATGGATTTTATCATCACTTCAACTTCTTACAATATGAATATATGACAAGATTATGAGCGGGAAGAATGAACAAAGAAACCTGCCACCGATGGAGAAGGGAGTTCGAGCAAGGAATTTGTAAGAGTTGGATTCATTTTTAAATAAATTTTCCGTCGTTCATTTTAGCAGTTTGTTTATTCATCAGAAAAAAGAGAAAAATTCAAAAAGCATTATCTCTGTGACTCATGTTATACTGCTTATATATAGTAATAGTAATAAATATAATAAATAGATGAATTCCACTTTCTTTACAGAAAATTTGCGGATAAAGCAGAAATAATGAAGAACTTACCGGAATAAACCTGAAGAATAGACATTTTCATCACTTTCACTCACGCCATGATGAAGCGATTACAAGATTATGGATATCAAGAATGAAGAAAGAAAAGCGAAGATTCCTCGAATGAAGAAAGAAGTGTGAAGAAAGCTTAGGGCGCGTGTTTTAGTTAGGCACTAAGCGGTGGAAAACATTGCGTAGTTAGGGCCCATAAGGCAACCCGCCGTGGGTTTTTACGCGGTTTTGGTGGGGAGTATTATATGTATGTGTACTAATCCCCTTTCCTCACAGGTGACTTCAAGAAAAGAAGATCATGGATGTGAAGAATGAAGAAAGAAGAGAGAGGAAAACACTTCCTCCGATAGAAGGCAAGTTAAGAGATTTCGGTTTGCATTTCTAGCCTTTTTCTCTATGTTGCTTAAATGTACTGTCTCAGTACATCGTTTGGCTACAACACATTTGTTGCCCCTCTTGAAAATGGGCATACAGTAAATCAGAAAAGATAACTTTTAACAAAAGTAACAGCCAAGTTACGTTTTATATTTTACATATTTAGCTATTTGGCATTTTTTTCAGTAGAAATGTGGATGATTCACTTTTGAGGACATTTTCCGTTGTTCAAGCTGGTAATTTCTATTAGTTATGAGACAAAATAGAGGAATGAGCGTAATCATCTTTTACCAATAAAAATCTACATAATCAGAATAATAATCATAAATATAATAAATAAATTAATTAATTGTAAAATCTACTTTCATTGCAGATACGTTCTGGAGACGGAAAGCATGATACAGCCCTTGCCGGAGAATACATTAAGGATGTAATTTAACATCAGTTTCACTCCCTTCTAGACAAAATGTGAAGATCACATACGTCAAGAAGGAAGAGAAAGACTTCCTCCGATGGAGAACGAAATCAAAGTAATGATTGGGGCGCAAATTTTAGTTATTCACCCAGTGGGATAATAGTTTGAGCAGACATATTTCTGGTAGTCGCCTTGTCACTCGAATTCTATTTATATAGAGCTTTAAAGTTTTCTTCTCCCCTTAAAACGACTTTCTGATATTGACGAATGCTACGTTATATAGTGAAAACAATAACCTTGATTCATCGAGCACATATGCAAACAAGTTTTATTTTTTGAAATCACTTTTTTAAGCAAATAGTTCCATAACCAGTATTCAAGATATTATCTGTTCTTCATGTGTTAAATGATGGTAAAAAGCAGTAAAAATGAAAAGGGCATAAATTGCTTTGACCAGTGTAAAATAGTAAAGAGGATAACTATAATTTTAAAGTAAAAATAGGTTAGTCATTGTAAAATCCATTCTTTTCCCAGATAATTATTGGATCCCGAATGAATGATAACGGTACCAGGGATAGACCTAAAAGATGGATTTTATCATCACTTCAACTTCTTACAATATGAATATATGACAAGATTATGAGCGGGAAGAATGAACAAAGAAACCTGCCACCGATGGAGAAGGGAGTTCGAGCAAGGTATTTGTAAGAGTTGGATTCATTTTTAAATAAATTTTCCGTCGTTCATTTTAGCAGTTTGTTTATTCATCAGAAAAAAGAGAAAAATTCAAAAAGCATTATCTCTGTGACTCATGTTATACTGCTTAATTATAGTAATAGTAATAAATATAATAAATAGATGAATTCCACTTTCTTTACAGAAAATTTGCGGATAAAGCAGAAATAATGAAGAACTTACCGGAATAAACCTGAAGAATAGAAATTTTCATCACTTTCACTCACGCCATGATGAAACGATTACAAGATTATGGATATCAAGAAAGAAGAAAGAAAAGAGAAGACTTCTTGGATGAAGAAAGAAGTGTGAAGAAAGCTTAGGGCGCGTGTTTTAGTTAGGCACTAAGCGGTGGAAAACATTGCGTAGTTAGGGCCCATAAGGCAACCCGCCGTGGGTTTTTACGCGGTTCTGGTGGGGAGTGTTATATGTATATGTGTACTAATCCCCTTTCTCCACAGGTGACTTCAAGAGAAGAAGATCATGGTTGTCAAGAAAGAAGAAAGAAAAGAGAAGACTTCTTGGATGAAGAAAGAAGTGTGAAGAAAGCTTAGGGCGCGTGTTTTAGTTAGGCACTTAGCGGTGCATAACGTAGCGTAGTTAGGGCCCATAAGGCAACCCGCCGTGGGTTTTTACGCGGTTTTGGTGGGGAGTGTTATGTATGTGTACTAATCCCCTTTCTCCACAGGTGACTTCAAGAAAAGAAGATCATGGATGTCAAGAAAGAAGAAAGAAAAGAGAAGACTTCTTGGATGAAGAAAGAAGTGTGAAGAAAGCTTAGGACGCGTGTTTTAGTTAGGCACTAAGCGGTGCATAACGTAGCGTAGTTAGGGCCCATAAGGCAACCCGCCGTGGGTTTTTACGCGGTTTTGGTGGGGACTGTTATATGTATATGTATACTAATCCCCTTTCTCCACAGGTGACTTCAAGAAAAGAAGATCATGGATGTCAAGAAAGCAGAAAGAAAAGAGAAGACTTCTTGGATGAAGAAAGAAGTGTGAAGAAAGCTTAGGGCGCGTGTTTTAGTTAGGCACTAAGCGGTGCATAACGTAGCGTAGTTAGGGCCCATAAGGCAACCCGCCGTGGGTTTTTACGCGGTTTTGGTGGGGACTGTTATATGTATGTGTACTAATCCCCTTTCTCCACAGGTGACTTCAAGAAAAGAAAATCATGGATGTCAAGAATGAAGAAAGAAAAGAGAAGACTTCTTGGATGAAGAAAGAAGTGTGAAGAAAGCTTAGGGCGCGTGTTTTAGTTAGGCACTAAGCGGTGCATAACGTAGCGTAGTTAGGGCCCATAAGGCAACCCGCCGTGGGTTTTTACGCGGTTTTGGTGGGGACTGTTATATGTATATGTGTACTAATCCCCTTTCTCCACAGGTGACTTCAAGAAAAGAAGATCATGGATGTCAAGAATGAAGAAAGAAAAGAGAAGACTTCTTGGATGAAGAAAGAAGTGTGAAGAAAGCTTAGGGCGCGTGTTTTAGTTAGGCACTAAGCGGTGCATAACGTAGCGTAGTTAGGGCCCATAAGGCAACCCGCCGTGGGTTTTTACGTGGTTTTGGTGGGGACTGCTATATGTATATGTGTACTAATCCCCTTTCTCCACAGGTGACTTCAAGAAAAGAAGATCATGGATGTCAAGAAAGAAGAAAGAAAAGAGAAGACTTCTTGGATGAAGAAAGAAGTGTGAAGAAAGCTTAGGGCGCGTGTTTTAGTTAGGCACTAAGCGGTGCATAACGGTGCGTAGTTAGGGCCCATAAGGCAACCCGCCGTGGGTTTTTACGCGGTTTTGGTGGGGAGTGTTCAATGTATATGTGTACTAATCCCCTTTCCTCACAGGTGACTTCAAGAAAAGAAGATCATGGATGTGAAGAATGAAGAAAGAAGAGAGAGGAAAACACTTCCTCCGATAGAAGGCAAGTTAAGAGATTTCGGTTTGCATTTCTAGCCTTTTTCTCTACGTTGCTTAAATGTACTGTCTCAGTACATCGTTTGGCTACAACACATTTGGTGCCCCTCTTGAAAATGGGCATACAGTAAATCAGAAAAGATAACTTTTAACAAAAGTAACAGCCAAGTTACGTTTTATATTTTACATATTTAGCTATTTGGCATTTTTTTCAGTAGAAATGTGGATGATTCACTTTTGAGGACATTTTCCGTTGTTCAAGCTGGTAATTTCTATTAGTTATGAGACAAAATAGAGGAATGAGCGTAATCATCTTTTACCAATAAAAATCTACATAATCAGAATAATAATCATAAATATAATAAATAAATTAATTAATTGTAAAATCTACTTTCATTGCAGATACGTTCTGGAGACGGAAAGCATGATACAGCCCTTGCCGGAGAATACATTAAGGATGTAATTTAACATCAGTTTCACTCCCTTCTAGACAAAATGTGAAGATCACATACGTCAAGAAGGAAGAGAAAGACTTCCTCCGATGGAGAACGAAATCAAAGTAATGATTGGGGCGCAAATTTTAGTTATTCACCCAGTGGGATAATAGTTTGAGCAGACATATTTCTGGTAGTCGCCTTGTCACTCGAATTCTATTTATATAGAGCTTTAAAGTTTTCTTCTCCCCTTAAAACGACTTTCTGATATTGACGAATGCTACGTAATATAGTGAAAACAATAACCTTGATTCATCGAGCACATATGCAAACAAGTTTTATTTTTTGAAATCACTTTTTTAAGCAAATAGTTCCATAACCAGTATTCAAGATATTATCTGTTCTTCATGTGTTAAATGATGGTAAAAAGCAGTAAAAATGAAAAGGGCATAAATTGCTTTGACCAGTGTAAAATAGTAAAGAGGATAACTATAATTTTAAAGTAAAAATAGGTTAGTCATTGTAAAATCCATTCTTTTCCCAGATAATTAATGGATCCCGAATGAATGATAACGGTACCAGGGATAAACCTAAAAGATGGATTTTATCATCACTTCAACTTCTTACAATATGAATATATGACAAGATTATGAGCGGGAAGAATGAACAAAGAAACCTGCCACCGATGGAGAAGGGAGTTCGAGCAAGGAATTTGTAAGAGTTGGATTCATTTTTAAATAAATTTTCCGTCGTTCATTTTAGCAGTTTGTTTATTCATCAGAAAAAAGAGAAAAATTCAAAAAGCATTATCTCTGTGACTCATGTTATACTGCTTATATATAGTAATAGTAATAAATATAATAAATAGATGAATTCCACTTTCTTTACAGAAAATTTGCGGATAAAGCAGAAATAATGAAGAACTTACCGGAATAAACCTGAAGAATAGACATTTTCATCACTTTCACTCACGCCATGATGAAGCGATTACAAGATTATGGATATCAAGAATGAAGAAAGAAAAGCGAAGATTCCTCGAATGAAGAAAGAAGTGTGAAGAAAGCTTAGGGCGCGTGTTTTAGTTAGGCACTAAGCGGTGGAAAACATTGCGTAGTTAGGGCCCATAAGGCAACCCGCCGTGGGTTTTTACGCGGTTCTGGTGGGGAGTGTTATATGTATATGTGTACTAATCCCCTTTCTCCACAGGTGACTTCAAGAGAAGAAGATCATGGTTGTCAAGAAAGAAGAAAGAAAAGAGAAGACTTCTTGGATGAAGAAAGAAGTGTGAAGAAAGCTTAGGGCGCGTGTTTTAGTTAGGCACTTAGCGGTGTATAACGTAGCGTAGTTAGGGCCCATAAGGCAACCCGCCGTGGGTTTTTACGCGGTTTTGGTGGGGACTGTTATATGTATGTGTACTAATCCCATTTCTCCACAGGTTACTTCAAGAAAAGAAGATCATGGATGTCAAGAATGAAGAAAGAAAAGAGAAGACTTCTTGGATGAAGAAAGAAGTGTGAAGAAAGCTTAGGGCGCGTGTTTTAGTTAGGCACTAAGCGGTGCATAATGTAGCGTAATCAGGGCCCATAAGGCAACCCGCCGTGGGTTTTTACGCGGTTATGGTGGGGACTGTTATATGTATATGTGTACTAATCCCCTTTCTCCACAGGTGACTTCAAGAAAAGAAGATCATGGATGTCAAGAAAGAAGAAAGAAAAGAGAAGACTTCTTGGATGAAGAAAGAAGTGTGAAGAAAGCTTAGGGCGCGTGTTTTAGTTAGGCACTAAGCGGTGCATAACGGTGCGTAGTTAGGGCCCATAAGGCAACCCGCCGTGGGTTTTTACGCGTTTTTGGTGGGGACTGTTATATGTATATGTGTACTAATCCCCTTTCTCCACAGGTGACTTCAAGAAAAGAAGATCATGGATGTCAAGAAAGAAGAAAGAAAAGAGAAGACTTCTTGGATGAAGAAAGAAGTGTGAAGAAAGCTTAGGGCGCGTGTTTTAGTTAGGCACTAAGCGGTGCATAACGTAGCGTAGTTAGGGCCCATAAGGCAACCCGCCGTGGGTTTTTACGCGTTTTTGGTGGGGACTGTTATATGTATATGTGTACTAATCCCCTTTCTCCACAGGTGACTTCAAGAAAAGAAGATCATGGATGTCAAGAAAGAAGAAAGAAAAGAGAAGACTTCTTGGATGAAGAAAGAAGTTGAAGAAAGCTTAGGGCGCGTGTTTTAGTTAGGCACTAAGCGGTGCATAACGGTGCGTAGTTAGGGCCCATAAGGCAACCCGCCGTGGGTTTTTACGCGTTTTTGGTGGGGACTGTTATATGTATATGTGTACTAATCCCCTTTCTCCACAGGTGACTTCAAGAAAAGAAGATCATGGATGTCAAGAAAGAAGAAAGAAAAGAGAAGACTTCTTGGATGAAGAAAGAAGTGTGAAGAAAGCTTAGGGCGCGTGTTTTAGTTAGGCACTAAGCGGTGCATAACGGTGCGTAGTTAGGGCCCATAAGGCAACCCGCCGTGGGTTTTTACGCGGTTTTGGTGGGGACTGTTATATGTATATGTGTACTAATCCCCTTTCCGCACAGGTGACTTCAAGAAAAGAAGATCATGGATGTGAAGAATGAAGAAAGAAGAGAGAGGAAAACACTTCCTCCGATAGAAGGCAAGTTAAGAGATTTCGGTTTGCATTTCTAGCTTTTTCTCTACGTTGCTTAAATGTACTGTCTCAGTACATCGTTTGGCTACAACACATTTGTTGCCCCTCTTGAAAATGGGCATACAGTAAATCAGAAAAGATAACTTTTAACAAAAGTAACAGCCAAGTTACGTTTTATATTTTACATAGTTAGCTATTTGGCATTTTTTTCAGTAGAAATGTGGATGATTCACTTTTGAGGACATTTTCCGTTGTTCAAGCTGGTAATTTCTATTAGTTATGAGACAAACTAGAGGAATGAGCGTAATCATCTTTTACCAATAAAAATCTACATAATCAGAATAATAATCATAAATATAATAAATAAATTAATTAATTGTAAAATCTACTTTCATTGCAGATACGTTCTGGAGACGGAAAGCATGATACAGCCCTTGCCGGAGAATACATTAAGGATGTAATTTAACATCAGTTTCACTCCCTTCTAGACAAAATGTGAAGATCACATACGTCAAGAAGGAAGAGAAAGACTTCCTCCGATGGAGAACGAAATCAAAGTAATGATTGGGGCGCAAATTTTAGTTATTCACCCAGTGGGATAATAGTTTGAGCAGACATATTTCTGGTAGTCGCCTTGTCACTCGAATTCTATTTATATAGAGCTTTAAAGTTTTCTTCTCCCCTTAAAACGACTTTCTGATATTGACGAATGCTACGTTATATAGTGAAAACAATAACCTTGATTCATCGAGCACATATGCAAACAAGTTTTATTTTTTGAAATCACTTTTTTAAGCAAATAGTTCCATAACCAGTATTCAAGATATTATCTGTTCTTCATGTGTTAAATGATGGTAAAAAGCAGTAAAAATGAAAAGGGCATAAATTGCTTTGACCAGTGTAAAATAGTAAAGAGGATAACTATAATTTTAAAGTAAAAATAGGTTAGTCATTGTAAAATCCATTCTTTTCCCAGATAATTATTGGATCCCGAATGAATGATAACGGTACCAGGGATAAACCTAAAAGATGGATTTTATCATCACTTCAACTTCTTACAATATGAATATATGACAAGATTATGAGCGGGAAGAATGAACAAAGAAACCTGCCACCGATGGAGAAGGGAGTTCGAGCAAGGTATTTGTAAGAGTTGGATTCATTTTTAAATAAATTTTCCGTCGTTCATTTTAGCAGTTTGTTTATTCATCAGAAAAAAGAGAAATTCAAAAAGCATTATCTCTGTGACTCATGTTATACTGCTTAATTATAGTAATAGTAATAAATATAATAAATAGATGAATTCCACTTTCTTTACAGAAAATTTGCGGATAAAGCAGAAATAATGAAGAACTTACCGGAATAAACCTGAAGAATAGAAATTTTCATCACTTTCACTCAAGCCATGATGAAACGATTACAAGATTATGGATATCAAGAAAGAAGAAAGAAAAGAGAAGACTTCTTGGATGAAGAAAGAAGTGTGAAGAAAGCTTAGGGCGCGTGTTTTAGTTAGGCACTAAGCGGTGGAAAACATTGCGTAGTTAGGGCCCATAAGGCAACCCGCCGTGGGTTTTTACGCGGTTCTGGTGGGGAGTGTTATATGTATATGTGTACTAATCCCCTTTCTCCACAGGTGACTTCAAGAGAAGAAGATCATGGTTGTCAAGAAAGAAGAAAGAAAAGAGAAGACTTCTTGGATGAAGAAAGAAGTGTGAAGAAAGCTTAGGACGCGTGTTTTAGTTAGGCACTAAGTGGTGCATAACGTAGCGTAGTTAGGGCCCATAAGGCAACCCGCCGTGGGTTTTTACGCGGTTTTGGTGGGGAGTGTTATGCATGTGTACTAATCCCCTTTCTCCACAGGTGACTTCAAGAAAAGAAGATCATGGATGTCAAGAAAGAAGAAAGAAAAGAGAAGACTTCTTGGATGAAGAAAGAAGTGTGAAGAAAGCTTAGGACGCGTGTTTTAGTTAGGCACTAAGCGGTGCATAACGTAGCGTAGTTAGGGCCCATAAGGCAACCCGCCGTGAATTTTTACGCGGTTTTGGTGGGGACTGTTATATGTATATGTGTACTAATCCCCTTTCTCCACAGGTGACTTCAAGAAAAGAAGATCATGGATGTCAAGAAAGAAGAAAGAAAAGAGAAGACTTCTTGGATGAAGAAAGAAGTGTGAAGAAAGCTTAGGGCACGTGTTTTAGTTAGGCACTAAGCGGTGCATAACGGTGCGTAGTTAGGGCCCATAAGGCAACCCGCCGTTGGTTTTTACGCGGTTTTGGTGGGGAGTGTTATGTATGTGTACTAATCCCCTTTCTCCACAGGTGACTTCAAGAAAAGAAGATCATGGATGTCAAGAAAGCAGAAAGAAAAGAGAAGACTTCTTGGATGAAGAAAGAAGTGTGAAGAAAGCTTAGGGCGCGTGTTTTAGTTAGGCACTAAGCGGTGCATAACGTAGCGTAGTTAGGGCCCATAAGGCAACCCGCCGTGGGTTTTTACGCGGTTTTGGTGGGGACTGTTATATGTATATGTGTACTAATCCCCTTTCTCCACAGGTGACTTCAAGAAAAGAAGATCATGGATGTCAAGAATGAAGAAAGAAAAGAGAAGACTTCTTGGATGAAGAAAGAAGTGTGAAGAAAGCTTAGGGCGCGTGTTTTAGTTAGGCACTAAGCGGTGCATAACGTAGCGTAGTTAGGGCCCATAAGGCAACCCGCCGTGGGTTTTTACGTGGTTTTGGTGGGGACTGCTATATGTATATGTGTACTAATCCCCTTTCTCCACAGGTGACTTCAAGAAAAGAAGATCATGGATGCCAAGAAAGAAGAAAGAAAAGAGAAGACTTCTTGGATGAAGAAAGAAGTGTGAAGAAAGCTTAGGGCGCGTGTTTTAGTTAGGCACTAAGCGGTGCATAACGGTGCGTAGTTAGGGCCCATAAGGCAACCCGCCGTGGGTTTTTACGCGGTTTTGGTGGGGAGTGTTCAATGTATATGTGTACTAATCCCCTTTCCTCACAGGTGACTTCAAGAAAAGAAGATCATGGATGTGAAGAATGAAGAAAGAAGAGAGAGGAAAACACTTCCTCCGATAGAAGGCAAGTTAAGAGATTTCGGTTTGCATTTCTAGCCTTTTTCTCTACGTTGCTTAAATGTACTGTCTCAGTACATCGTTTGGCTACAACACATTTGGTGCCCCTCTTGAAAATGGGCATACAGTAAATCAGAAAAGATAACTTTTAACAAAAGTAACAGCCAAGTTACGTTTTATATTTTACATATTTAGCTATTTGGCATTTTTTTCAGTAGAAATGTGGATGATTCACTTTTGAGGACATTTTCCGTTGTTCAAGCTGGTAATTTCTATTAGTTATGAGACAAAATAGAGGAATGAGCGTAATCATCTTTTACCAATAAAAATCTACATAATCAGAATAATAATCATAAATATAATAAATAAATTAATTAATTGTAAAATCTACTTTCATTGCAGATACGTTCTGGAGACGGAAAGCATGATACAGCCCTTGCCGGAGAATGCATTAAGGATGTAATTTAACATCAGTTTCACTCCCTTCTAGACAAAATGTGAAGATCACATACGTCAAGAAGGAAGAGAAAGACTTCCTCCGATGGAGAACGAAATCAAAGTAATGATTGGGGCGCAAATTTTAGTTATTCACCCAGTGGGATAATAGTTTGAGCAGACATATTTCTGGTAGTCGCCTTGTCACTCGAATTCTATTTATATAGAGCTTTAAAGTTTTCTTCTCCCCTTAAAACGACTTTCTGATATTGACGAATGCTACGTAATATAGTGAAAACAATAACCTTGATTCATCGAGCACATATGCAAACAAGTTTTATTTTTTGAAATCACTTTTTTAAGCAAATAGTTCCATAACCAGTATTCAAGATATTATCTGTTCTTCATGTGTTAAATGATGGTAAAAAGCAGTAGAAATGAAAACGGCATAAATTGCTTTGACCAGTGTGAAATAGTAAAGAGCATAACTATAATTTTAAAGTAAAAATAGGTTAGTCATTGTAAAATCCATTCTTTTCCCAGATAATTAATGGATCCCGAATGAATGTTAATGGTACCAGGGATAAACCTAAAAGATGGATTTTATCATCACTTCAACTTCTTACAATATGAATATATGACAAGATTATGAGCGGGAAGAATGAACAAAGAAACCTGCCACCGATGGAGAAGGGAGTTCGAGCAAGGAATTTGTAAGAGTAGGATTCATTTTTAAATAAATTTTCCGTCGTTCATTTTAGCAGTTTGTTTATTCATCAGAAAAAAGAGAAAAATTCAAAAAGCATTATCTCTGTGACTCATGTTATACTGCTTAATTATAGTAATAGTAATAAATATAATAAATAGATGAATTCCACTTTCTTTACAGAAAATTTGCGGATAAAGCAGAAATAATGAAGAACTTACCGGAATAAACCTGAAGAATAGAAATTTTCATCACTTTCACTCACGCCATGATGAAACGATTACAAGATTATGGATATCAAGAATGAAGAAAGAAAAGCGAAGATTCCTCGAATGAAGAAAGAAGTGTGAAGAAAGCTTAGGGCGCGTGTTTTAGTTAGGCACTAAGCGGTGGAAAACATTGCGTAGTTAGGGCCCATAAGGCAACCCGCCGTGGGTTTTTACGCGGTTCTGGTGGGGAGTGTTATATGTATATGTGTACTAATCCCCTTTCTCCACAGGTGACTTCAAGAGAAGAAGATCATGGTTGTCAAGAAAGAAGAAAGAAAAGAGAAGACTTCTTGGATGAAGAAAGAAGTGTGAAGAAAGCTTAGGGCGCGTGTTTTAGTTAGGCACTTAGCGGTGTATAACGTAGCGTAGTTAGGGCCCATAAGGCAACCCGCCGTGGGTTTTTACGCGGTTTTGGTGGGGAGTGTTATGTATGTGTACTAATCCCCTTTCTCCACAGGTGACTTCAAGAAAAGAAGATCATGGATGTCAAGAAAGAAGAAAGAAAAGAGAAGACTTCTTGGATGAAGAAAGAAGTGTGAAGAAAGCTTAGGACGCGTGTTTTAGTTAGGCACTAAGCGGTGCATAACGTAGCGTAGTTAGGGCCCATAAGGCAACCCGCCGTGGGTTTTTACGCGGTTTTGGTGGGGACTGTTATATGTATATGTATACTAATCCCCTTTCTCCACAGGTGACTTCAAGAAAAGAAGATCATGGATGTCAAGAAAGCAGAAAGAAAAGAGAAGACTTCTTGGATGAAGAAAGAAGTGTGAAGAAAGCTTAGGGCGCGTGTTTTAGTTAGGCACTAAGCGGTGCATAACGTAGCGTAGTTAGGGCCCATAAGGCAACCCGCCGTGGGTTTTTACGCGGTTTTGGTGGGGACTGTTATATGTATGTGTACTAATCCCCTTTCTCCACAGGTGACTTCAAGAAAAGAAAATCATGGATGTCAAGAATGAAGAAAGAAAAGAGAAGACTTCTTGGATGAAGAAAGAAGTGTGAAGAAAGCTTAGGGCGCGTGTTTTAGTTAGGCACTAAGCGGTGCATAACGTAGCGTAGTTAGGGCCCATAAGGCAACCCGCCGTGGGTTTTTACGCGGTTTTGGTGGGGACTGTTATATGTATATGTGTACTAATCCCCTTTCTCCACAGGTGACTTCAAGAAAAGAAGATCATGGATGTCAAGAATGAAGAAAGAAAAGAGAAGACTTCTTGGATGAAGAAAGAAGTGTGAAGAAAGCTTAGGGCGCGTGTTTTAGTTAGGCACTAAGCGGTGCATAACGTAGCGTAGTTAGGGCCCATAAGGCAACCCGCCGTGGGTTTTTACGCGGTTTTGGTGGGGACTGTTATATGTTTATGTGTACTAATCCCCTTTCTCCACAGGTGACTTCAAGAAAAGAAGATCATGGATATCAAGAAAGAAGAAAGAAAAGAGAAGACTTCTTGGATGAAGAAATAAGTGTGAAGAAAGCTTAGGACGCGTGTTTTAGTTAGGCACTAAGCGGTGCATAACGTAGCGTAGTTAGGGCCCATAAGGCAACCCGCCGTGGGTTTTTACGCGGTTTTGGTGGGGACTGTTATATGTATGTGTACTAATCCCCTTTCTCCACAGGTGACTTCAAGAAAACAAGATCATGGATGTCAAGAAAGCAGAAAGAAAAGAGAAGACTTCTTGGATGAAGAAAGAAGTGGGAAGAAAGCTTAGGGCGCGTGTTTTAGTTAGGCACTAAGCGGTGCATAACGTAGCGTATTTAGGGCCCATAAGGCAACCCGCCGTGGGTTTTTACGCCGTTTTGGTGGGGAGTGTTATGTATGTGTACTAATCCCCTTTCTCCACAGGTGACTTCAAGAAAAGAAGATCATGGATGTCAAGAAAGAAGAAAGAAAAGAGAAGACTTCTTGGATGAAGAAAGAAGTGTGAAGAAAGCTTAGGGCACGTGTTTTAGTTAGGCACTAAGCGGTGCATAACGGTGCGTAGTTAGGGCCCATAAGGCAACCCGCCGTGGGTTTTTACGCGGTTTTGGTGGGGAGTGTTATGTATGTGTACTAATCCCCTTTCTCCACAGGTGACTTCAAGAAAAGAAGATCATGGATGTCAAGAAAGCAGAAAGAAAAGAGAAGACTTCTTGGATGAAGAAAAAAGTGTGAAGAAAGCTTAGGGCGCGTGTTTTAGTTAGGCACTAAGCGGTGCATAACGTAGCGTAGTTAGGGCCCATAAGGAAACCCGCCGTGGGTTTTTACGCGGTTTTGGTGGGGAATGTTATATGTATATGTGTACGTATCCCCTTTCTCCACAGGTGACTTCAAGAAAAGAAGATCATGGATGTCAAGAATGAAGAAAGAAAAGAGAAGACTTCTTGGATGAAGAAAGAAGTGTGAAGAAAGCTTAGGGCGCGTGTTTTAGTTACGCACTAAGCGGTGCATAACGTAGCGTAGTTAGGGCCCATAAGGCAACCCGCCGTGGGTTTTTACGCGGTTTTGGTGGGGACTGTTATATGTATATGTGTACTGATGCCCTTTCTCCACAGGTGACTTCAAGAAAAGAAGATCATGGATGTCAAGACAGAAGAAAGAAAAGAGAAGACTTCTTGGATGAAGAAAGAATTGTGAAGAAAGCTTAGGGCGCGTGTTTTAGTTAGGCACTAAGTGGTGCAAAACGTAGCGTAGTTAGGGCCCATAAGGCAACCCGCCGTGGGTTTTTACGCGGTTTTGGTGGGGAGTGTTATGTATGTGTACTAATCCCCTTTCTCCACAGGTGACTTCAAGAAAAGAAGATCATGGATGTCAAGAATGAAGAAAGAAAAGAGAAGACTTCTTGGATGAAGAAAGAAGTGTGAAGAAAGCTTAGGGCGCGTGTTTTAGTTAGGCACTAAGCGGTGCATAATGTAGCGTAGTCAGGGCCCATAAGGCAACCCGCCGTGGGTTTTTACGCGGTTATGGTGGGGACTGTTATATGTATATGTGTACTAATCCCCTTTCTCCACAGGTGACTTCAAGAAAAGAAGATCATGGATGTCAAGAAAGAAGAAAGAAAAGAGAAGACTTCTTGGATGAAGAAAGAAGTGTGAAGAAAGCTTAGGGCGCGTGTTTTAGTTAGGCACTAAGCGGTGCATAACGGTGCGTAGTTAGGGCCCATAAGGCAACCCGCCGTGGGTTTTTACGCGTTTTTGGTGGGGACTGTTATATGTATATGTGTACTAATCCCCTTTCTCCACAGGTGACTTCAAGAAAAGAAGATCATGGATGTCAAGAAAGAAGAAAGAAAAGAGAAGACTTCTTGGATGAAGAAAGAATTGTGAAGAAAGCTTAGGGCGCGTGTTTTAGTTAGGCACTAAGCGGTGCATAACGTAGCGTAGTTAGGGCCCATAAGGCAACCCGCCGTGGGTTTTTACGCGTTTTTGGTGGGGACTGTTATATGTATATGTGTACTAATCCCCTTTCTCCACAGGTGACTTCAAGAAAAGAAGATCATGGATGTCAAGAAAGAAGAAAGAAAAGAGAAGACTTCTTGGATGAAGAAAGAAGTTGAAGAAAGCTTAGGGCGCGTGTTTTAGTTAGGCACTAAGCGGTGCATAACGGTGCGTAGTTAGGGCCCATAAGGCAACCCGCCGTGGGTTTTTACGCGTTTTTGGTGGGGACTGTTATATGTATATGTGTACTAATCCCCTTTCTCCACAGGTGACTTCAAGAAAAGAAGATCATGGATGTCAAGAAAGAAGAAAGAAAAGAGAAGACTTCTTGGATGAAGAAAGAAGTGTGAAGAAAGCTTAGGGCGCGTGTTTTAGTTAGGCACTAAGCGGTGCATAACGGTGCGTAGTTAGGGCCCATAAGGCAACCCGCCGTGGGTTTTTACGCGGTTTTGGTGGGGACTGTTATATGTATATGTGTACTAATCCCCTTTCCTCACAGGTGACTTCAAGAAAAGAAGATCATGGATGTGAAGAATGAAGAAAGAAGAGAGAGGAAAACACTTCCTCCGATAGAAGGCAAGTTAAGAGATTTCGGTTTGCATTTCTAGCTTTTTCTCTACGTTGCTTAAATGTACTGTCTCAGTACATCGTTTGGCTACAACACATTTGTTGCCCCTCTTGAAAATGGGCATACAGTAAATCAGAAAAGATAACTTTTAACAAAAGTAACAGCCAAGTTACGTTTTATATTTTACATAGTTAGCTATTTGGCATTTTTTTCAGTAGAAATGTGGATGATTCACTTTTGAGGACATTTTCCGTTGTTCAAGCTGGTAATTTCTATTAGTTATGAGACAAAATAGAGGAATGAGCGTAATCATCTTTTACCAATAAAAATCTACATAATCAGAATAATAATCATAAATATAATAAATAAATTAATTAATTGTAAAATCTACTTTCATTGCAGATACGTTCTGGAGACGGAAAGCATGATACAGCCCTTGCCGGAGAATACATTAAGGATGTAATTTAACATCAGTTTCACTCCCTTCTAGACAAAATGTGAAGATCACATACGTCAAGAAGGAAGAGAAAGACTTCCTCCGATGGAGAACGAAATCAAAGTAATGATTGGGGCGCAAATTTTAGTTATTCACCCAGTGGGATAATAGTTTGAGCAGACATATTTCTGGTAGTCGCCTTGTCACTCGAATTCTATTTATATAGAGCTTTAAAGTTTTCTTCTCCCCTTAAAACGACTTTCTGATATTGACGAATGCTACGTTATATAGTGAAAACAATAACCTTGATTCATCGAGCACATATGCAAACAAGTTTTATTTTTTGAAATCACTTTTTTAAGCAAATAGTTCCATAACCAGTATTCAAGATATTATCTGTTCTTCATGTGTTAAATGATGGTAAAAAGCAGTAAAAATGAAAAGGGCATAAATTGCTTTGACCAGTGTAAAATAGTAAAGAGGATAACTATAATTTTAAAGTAAAAATAGGTTAGTCATTGTAAAATCCATTCTTTTCCCAGATAATTATTGGATCCCGAATGAATGATAACGGTACCAGGGATAGACCTAAAAGATGGATTTTATCATCACTTCAACTTCTTACAATATGAATATATGACAAGATTATGAGCGGGAAGAATGAACAAAGAAACCTGCCACCGATGGAGAAGGGAGTTCGAGCAAGGTATTTGTAAGAGTTGGATTCATTTTTAAATAAATTTTCCGTCGTTCATTTTAGCAGTTTGTTTATTCATCAGAAAAAAGAGAAAAATTCAAAAAGCATTATCTCTGTGACTCATGTTATACTGCTTAATTATAGTAATAGTAATAAATATAATAAATAGATGAATTCCACTTTCTTTACAGAAAATTTGCGGATAAAGCAGAAATAATGAAGAACTTACCGGAATAAACCTGAAGAATAGAAATTTTCATCACTTTCACTCACGCCATGATGAAACGATTACAAGATTATGGATATCAAGAAAGAAGAAAGAAAAGAGAAGACTTCTTGGATGAAGAAAGAAGTGTGAAGAAAGCTTAGGGCACGTGTTTTAGTTAGGCACTAAGCGGTGCATAACGGTGCGTATTTAGGGCCCATAAGGCAACCCGCCGTGGGTTTTTACGCGGTTTTGGTGGGGAGTGTTATGTATGTGTACTAATCCCCTTTCTCCACAGGTGACTTCAAGAAAAGAAGATCATGGATGTCAAGAAAGCAGAAAGAAAAGAGAAGACTTCTTGGATGAAGAAAGAAGTGTGAAGAAAGCTTAGGGCGCGTGTTTTAGTTAGGCACTAAGCGGTGCATAACGTAGCGTAGTTAGGGCCCATAAGGCAACCCGCCGTGGGTTTTTACGCGGTTTTGGTGGGGACTGTTATATGTATATGTGTACTAATCCCCTTTCTCCACAGGTGACTTCAAGAAAAGAAGATCATGGATGTCAAGAATGAAGAAAGAAAAGAGAAGACTTCTTGGATGAAGAAAGAAGTGTGAAGAAAGCTTAGGGCGCGTGTTTTAGTTAGGCACTAAGCGGTGCATAACGTAGCGTAGTTAGGGCCCATAAGGCAACCCGCCGTGGGTTTTTACGTGGTTTTGGTGGGGACTGCTATATGTATATGTGTACTAATCCCCTTTCTCCACAGGTGACTTCAAGAAAAGAAGATCATGGATGTCAAGAAAGAAGAAAGAAAAGAGAAGACTTCTTGGATGAAGAAAGAAGTGTGAAGAAAGCTTAGGGCGCGTGTTTTAGTTAGGCACTAAGCGGTGCATAACGGTGCGTAGTTAGGGCCCATAAGGCAACCCGCCGTGGGTTTTTACGCGGTTTTGGTGGGGAGTGTTCAATGTATATGTGTACTAATCCCCTTTCCTCACAGGTGACTTCAAGAAAAGAAGATCATGGATGTGAAGAATGAAGAAAGAAGAGAGAGGAAAACACTTCCTCCGATAGAAGGCAAGTTAAGAGATTTCGGTTTGCATTTCTAGCCTTTTTCTCTACGTTGCTTAAATGTACTGTCTCAGTACATCGTTTGGCTACAACACATTTGGTGCCCCTCTTGAAAATGGGCATACAGTAAATCAGAAAAGATAACTTTTAACAAAAGTAACAGCCAAGTTACGTTTTATATTTTACATATTTAGCTATTTGGCATTTTTTTCAGTAGAAATGTGGATGATTCACTTTTGAGGACATTTTCCGTTGTTCAAGCTGGTAATTTCTATTAGTTATGAGACAAAATAGATGAATGAGCGTAATCATCTTTTACCAATAAAAATCTACATAATCAGAATAATAATCATAAATATAATAAAAAAATTAATTAATTGTAAAATCTACTTTCATTGCAGATACGTTCTGGAGACGGAAAGCATGATACAGCCCTTGCCGGAGAATGCATTAAGGATGTAATTTAACATCAGTTTCACTCCCTTCTAGACAAAATGTGAAGATCACATACGTCAAGAAGGAAGAGAAAGACTTCCTCCGATGGAGAACGAAATCAAAGTAATGATTGGGGCGCAAATTTTAGTTATTCACCCAGTGGGATAATAGTTTGAGCAGACATATTTCTGGTAGTCGCCTTGTCACTCGAATTCTATTTATATAGAGCTTTAAAGTTTTCTTCTCCCCTTAAAACGACTTTCTGATATTGACGAATGCTACGTAATATAGTGAAAACAATAACCTTGATTCATCGAGCACATATGCAAACAAGTTTTATTTTTTGAAATCACTTTTTTAAGCAAATAGTTCCATAACCAGTATTCAAGATATTATCTGTTCTTCATGTGTTAAATGATGGTAAAAAGCAGTAAAAATGAAAACGGCATAAATTGCTTTGACCAGTGTAAAATAGTAAAGAGGATAACTATAATTTTAAAGTAAAAATAGGTTAGTCATTGTAAAATCCATTCTTTTCCCAGATAATTAATGGATCCCGAATGAATGTTAACGGTACCAGGGATAAACCTAAAAGATGGATTTTATCATCACTTCAACTTCTTACAATATGAATATATGACAAGATTATGAGCGGGAAGAATGAACAAAGAAACCTGCCACCGATGGAGAAGGGAGTTCGAGCAAGGAATTTGTAAGAGTAGGATTCATTTTTAAATAAATTTTCCGTCGTTCATTTTAGCAGTTTGTTTATTCATCAGAAAAAAGAGAAAAATTCAAAAAGCATTATCTCTGTGACTCATGTTATACTGCTTAATTATAGTAATAGTAATAAATATAATAAATAGATGAATTCCACTTTCTTTACAGAAAATTTGCGGATAAAGCAGAAATAATGAAGAACTTACCGGAATAAACCTGAAGAATAGAAATTTTCATCACTTTCACTCACGCCATGATGAAACGATTACAAGATTATGGATATCAAGAATGAAGAAAGAAAAGCGAAGATTCCTCGAATGAAGAAAGAAGTGTGAAGAAAGCTTAGGACGCGTGTTTTAGTTAGGCACTAAGCGGTGCATAACGTAGCGTAGTTAGGGCCCATAAGGCAACCCGCCGTGGGTTTTTACGCGGTTTTGGTGGGGAGTGTTATGTATGTGTACTAATCCCCTTTCTCCACAGGTGACTTCAAGAAAAGAAGATCATGGATGTCAAGAAAGCAGAAAGAAAAGAGAAGACTTCTTGGATGAAGAAAGAAGTGTGAAGAAAGCTTAGGGCGCGTGTTTTAGTTAGGCACTAAGCGGTGCATAACGTAGCGTAGTTAGGGCCCATAAGGCAACCCGCCGTGGGTTTTTACGCCGTTTTGGTGGGGAGTGTTATGTATGTGTACTAATCCCCTTTCTCCACAGGTGACTTCAAGAAAAGAAGATCATGGATGTCAAGAAAGAAGAAAGAAAAGAGAAGACTTCTTGGATGAAGAAAGAAGTGTGAAGAAAGCTTAGGGCACGTGTTTTAGTTAGGCACTAAGCGGTGCATAACGGTGCGTAGTTAGGGCCCATAAGGCAACCCGCCGTGGGTTTTTACGCGGTTTTGGTGGGGACTGTTATATGTATATGTGTACTAATCCCCTTTCTCCACAGGTGACTTCAAGAAAAGAAGATCATGGATGTCAAGAAAGCAGAAAGAAAAGAGAAGACTTCTTGGATGAAGAAAGAAGTGTGAAGAAAGCTTAGGGCGCGTGTTTTAGTTAGGCACTAAGCGGTGCATAACGTAGCGTAGTTAGGGCCCATAAGGCAACCCGCCGTGGGTTTTTACGCGGTTTTGGTGGGGACTGTTATATGTATGTGTACTAATCCCCTTTCTCCACAGGTGACTTCAAGAAAAGAAGATCATGGATGTCAAGAATGAAGAAAGAAAAGAGAAGACTTCTTGGATGAAGAAAGAAGTGTGAAGAAAGCTTAGGGCGCGTGTTTTAGTTAGGCACTAAGCGGTGCATAACGTAGCGTAGTTAGGGCCCATAAGGCAACCCGCCGTGGGTTTTTACGCGGTTTTGGTGGGGACTGTTATATGTATATGTGTACTAATCCCCTTTCTCCACAGGTGACTTCAAGAAAAGAAGATCATGGATGTCAAGAATGAAGAAAGAAAAGAGAATACTTCTTGGATGAAGAAAGAAGTGTGAAGAAAGCTTAGGGCGCGTGTTTTAGTTAGGCACTAAGCGGTGCATAACGTAGCGTAGTTAGGGCCCATAAGGCAACCCGCCGTGGGTTTTTACGCGGTTTTGGTGGGAACTGTTATATGTTTATGTGTACTAATCCCCTTTCTCCACAGGTGACTTCAAGAAAAGAAGATCATGGATGTCAAGAAAGAAGAAAGAAAAGAGAAGACTTCTTGGATGAAGAAATAAGTGTGAAGAAAGCTTAGGACGCGTGTCTTAGTTAGGCACTAAGCGGTGCTTAACGTAGCGTAGTTAGGGCCCATAAGGCAACCCGCCGTGGGTTTTTACGCGGTTTTGGTGGGGAGTGTTATGTATGTGTACTAATCCCCTTTCTCCACAGGTGACTTCAAGAAAAGAAGATCATGGATGTCAAGAAAGCAGAAAGAAAAGAGAAGACTTCTTGGATGAAGAAAGAAGTGTGAAGAAAGCTTAGGGCGCGTGTTTTAGTTAGGCACTAAGCGGTGCATAACGTAGCGTAGTTAGGGCCCATAAGGCAACCCGCCGTGGGTTTTTACGCCGTTTTGGTGGGGAGTGTTATGTATGTGTACTAATCCCCTTTCTCCACAGGTGACTTCAAGAAAAGAAGATCATGGATGTCAAGAAAGAAGAAAGAAAAGAGAAGACTTCTTGGATGAAGAAAGAAGTGTGAAGAAAGCTTAGGGCACGTGTTTTAGTTAGGCACTAAGCGGTGCATAACGGTGCGTAGTTAGGGCCCATAAGGCAACCCGCCGTGGGTTTTTACGCGGTTTTGGTGGGGAGTGTTATGTATGTGTACTAATCCCCTTTCTCCACAGGTGACTTCAAGAAAAGAAGATCATGGATGTCAAGAAAGCAGAAAGAAAAGAGAAGACTTCTTGGATGAAGAAAGAAGTGTGAAGAAAGCTTAGGGCGCGTGTTTTAGTTAGGCACTAAGCGGTGCATAACGTAGCGTAGTTAGGGCCCATAAGGAAACCCGCCGTGGGTTTTTACGCGGTTTTGGTGGGGAATGTTATATGTAGATGTGTACGTATCCCCTTTCTCCACAGGTGACTTCAAGAAAAGAAGATCATGGATGTCAAGAATGAAGAAAGAAAAGAGAAGACTTCTTGGATGAAGAAAGAAGTGTGAAGAAAGCTTAGGGCGCGTGTTTTAGTTAGGCACTAAGCGGTGCATAACGTAGCGTAGTTAGGGCCCATAAGGCAACCCGCCGTGGGTTTTTACGCGGTTTTGGTGGGGACTGTTATATGTATATGTGTACTGATGCCCTTTCTCCACAGGTGACTTCAAGAAAAGAAAATCATGGATGTCAAGACAGAAGAAAGAAAAGAGAAGACTTCTTGGATGAAGAAAGAATTGTGAAGAAAGTTTAGGGCGCGTGTTTTAGTTAGGCACTAAGTGGTGCAAAACGTAGCGTAGTTAGGGCCCATAAGGCAACCCGCCGTGGGTTTTTACGCGGTTTTGGTGGGGAGTGTTATGTATGTGTACTAATCCCCTTTCTCCACAGGTGACTTCAAGAAAAGAAGATCATGGATGTCAAGACAGAAGAAAGAAAAGAGAAGACTTCTTGGATGAAGAAAGAAGTGTGAAGAAAGCTTAGGGCGCGTGTTTTAGTTAGGCACTAAGCGGTGCAAAACGTAGCGTAGTTAGGGCCCATAAGGCAACCCGCCGTGGGTTTTTACGCGGTTTTGGTGGGGAGTGTTATGTATGTGTACTAATCCCCTTTCTCCACAGGTGACTTCAAGAAAAGAAGATAATGGATGTCAAGAAAGAAGAAAGAAAAGAGAAGACTTCTTGGATGAAGAAAGAAGTGTGAAGAAAGCTTAGGGCGCGTGTTTTAGTTAGGCACTAAGCGGTGCATAACGGTGCGTAGTTAGGGCCCATAAGGCAACCCGCCGTGGGTTTTTACGCGGTATTGGTGGGGAGGGTTATGTATGTGTACTGATCCCCTTTCTCCACAGGTGACTTCAAGAAAAGAAGATCATGGTTGTCAAGAAAGAAGAAAGAAAAGAGAAGACTTCTTGGATGAAGAAAGAAGTGTGAAGAAAGCTTAGGGCGCGTGTTTTAGTTAGGCACTAAGCGGTGCAAAACGTAGCGTAGTTAGGGCCCATAAGGCAACCCGCCGTGGGTTTTTACGCGGTTTCGGTGGGGACTGTTATATGTATATGTGTACTAATCCCCTTTCTCCACAGGTGACTTCAAGAAAAGAAGATCATGGATATCAAGAAAGAAGAAAGAAAAGAGAAGACTTCTTGGATGAAGAAAGAATTGTGAAGAAAGCTTAGGGCGCGTGTTTTAGTTAGGCACTAAGTGGTGCAAAACGTAGCGTAGTTAGGGCCCATAAGGCAACCCGCCGTGGGTTTTTACGCGGTTTTGGTGGGAAGTGTATTATGTATATGTGTACTAATCCCCTTTTCCACAGGTGACTTCAAGAAAAGAAGATCATGGATGTGAAGAATGAAGAAAGAAAAGAGAAGACCTCTTAGATGAAGAAAGAAATTTGAAGAAAACGTAGGGCGCTTGGTTTAGTTAGGCACATAGCGGTGCAAAACGTTGCGTAGTTAGGGCCCTTCAGGCTCCCACCGTGGGAGTTTACGCGGTTTTTATATTGGGGCAATGTTATTAATTTGTTTGCTAATACCTTTTTTCCCCAGGTAACTTCAAGAAAGAAGAGAGAAGAAAGAAGAGAAAAGAAAGAAGAAAGAAGAGAGAAGACTTCCTGCGATGGAAATAGGAAATGGTGGCGACGCTTAGTTCGTGTTTTAGATAGGCACCCAGGGTGCAAGATATTGCGATATAGGATCCCGCCGAGGGATATTACGCTTTATATATATGGGGTAGTGTTATTTTTTTTGTTAATAACCCGTCTTTCCACAGGTCTTGCTATATCGTGGAGTATAGGCCTGAAGGGAGCCTAAAGGGGACCCAAGGGGAATCGCCACGTAAAATAAAGGATAACGAGCCGATTGCACGGCCTCCTGGGCTCGGCATGGAATGTGCATATTTGTTGTTCTATTGACTTTACAATTTGATTCGAAAAAATGAACTTCTAATTTAAGAGTCAAATTATTAAAATTAATAATTGTTGAAAATACTTATAAAGTACTAATAAAACTGGTCCATCCAAAAATTTGAATGAAACTTCTTTTATACAACTTTTGATGTTGTTTATTAGAAAATATTTTTTTTAAGTGTAAATTTTTTTAGGATTTGAATAAATTATTTAACCTTTTTTGGATTTCTTCCATCTCATGAGGTTTTTACCCTTTTCCAAATTCTTTACAGTAACTCTTATACATATTTACTGATATTTTTATTCATGAAATAAATTTCTTTAAATGTTTAGGAGAAATTAAAGTTGGAATGCTAGAATTGTTGGCGCTTTGAGGATGTTAGGAAAATACATGCTTCAAATTATTATGGTTCACGCTAAAGCTTTTGTTTTCATACCCTATCGTCCAAATGCAAGGTAAAAAATATTTAAAAAAAAACTTTTATATAGCTAATTTAAATCTTTAAAAATCATACATCCAAGGTAATATGGACTTGCATTAAGTTTTGTGTATCATTATATATCTAAGAAAAACAATACTTTTTCTGGGTTATAGTTAGTAGTAGTCTGGGTTATAGTTATATAGTAAAATGTGTAGGGACAAAATGAAAATCAAAAATGTGCTCGTAATACAGAAGCGAACTCGAAGCGAAGTGCCCCGATAAGATTGAGAATATCATTAGAGAAAAATTTAGAAATAAAACAAGTGCTAGTTATGTAGAAGCAAGCTCATTTTAATGAAAGTTACCTGCAACTAAAATGTTACTACTTTTTACCAACTCTTTTTTCCCTTGACTAACAAGTTACATTTTAGCTATGGGTAATTTCATTTTTTCAAGCATAACAACACTCCTTTTCGGATAGATTTTTCAAATTGGTTTGATTATCTAAATACGTAGAAAATATTTGAAGTAAAAAAAGTGCTCGGTAAATAACAGCGAACCAAATACCTTCCGATTTGCACAAAAATACTTTTATCACCGTACCAGTTGGCCCGCAGTTTGTTGAAGTTGTTACATTTTTGTTACATGACACCTACGGATTTTTAATCCAACACCAAATCCACCTTACCAGTTTGCTCTATTGAAAGTTACATTTGCTGCGATTGAATGTTACATTTTCGGAGTGTGTAACTTCATCAATTCGAGCAAAACACTTGGGAACATCCTGGGATAATGTATTAAGATAATATAAAAAATAAGATTATGAAAATTATTAGAAAAAATTAAAAGTAAAAAAGTTATTTTTATAAAGGGCGGAACCAAACACCTTCGGATTTTCAATCGAACACTTCGATGAAGTTGTTACATTTTAGTTTTGTGTAACTTCATTTGTTCAAGGAAGAAATACTTTTTTGTTATATTTTGAAGTTGATCAGATTTATTTTTAGGGATATATAAAGAGAGAAAGCATTAAAAGTAAAAGTTCTCGTTACAAAGTAGCGATTTAATCACCTTCGGATTTTTAAGCCAACAGAGTGCGCAGTGCACCGCCACAATGAAGCACCTTTTAGGAGCCGAATTTATATTTTCGTTGTAGTTTACATTTTTAGTGTTTAGTGTTCATTCTTTAAAATCAATACTTTTATATCAATAATCGTCGGCATTGGTAGAAAAAATCAAGTGAAAAAATTGCTCTTTAATTGAATCTAACCGAACGCCTTCGAATTTTAAAAACTGAACTGCTATCTTTCCATGAAGTTAGTCGCTCCATTTTTTCAAGCAAAACGATACTTTTGGTTATATTTTTAAAATTGATAAGATGGAGAACCGAACTCAAAGACCAATTTAGTAAATGTATAACAATGATTAACCAAAATTTTATTCGATTGCAAATTAGGTCGCAATTCGGTTGCAAAACTTCAGCTCTTCAAAAGGTATTTATTTTAATTTTTAAATTTCTTATTTTTCTCATTGAAAAATAATAAGTGCCCGTACCATTTGGCTTCAATACGAGTTCCACACCAAAGTTCCACACCAATTCAATACGAAATATTCGATTCTTAATAATTAAACAAAATGTTTTCAATGTTAACTAATGTTCATTGTTACCATTTCAAACAAGAACCCATAATGCTCGAATACATTTTAATAATTTTACTTTTTCGATTATAAATATTTTCATAAATCATACATAAAACGTCATTTTTATGGTAAATACCCGAGTTGTTTAATAGGCATTTATTCCATTTTTGGAATTTTTGATTCCCAACCATCACCCAACCCAACCTACTAACCACAAACCAACACTTAGGCTTCCTTTGATGAAGTTGCTATATTAGAGGTGTGTGTATCTTCATTTATTCAAGGGAAAAATACGTTTTGTTATAGTTGGATATTTATTAAATTAAGAAAATATGTACAGAGGAAAATTAAAAGTAAAAAATTCTCGTTACAAAGGAGCGAACCAAACACCTTCACCTTATCAACTTTACCTTAACCAGCCTTAGTTGTCCCCCATGAAAACAGTAAAAGTAAAAAAAATTGATTTTGAACCAAACTAAACACCAACGGATTTTCAAGCCAACGCCTTAACCACCCTACCATTGATAAAGTATTTACATTTGAGTTGTCTTTTATTCAAGCAAAAAAATACTTTTATTTGGTTATATTAATGTAATAGGATCGTCAACATACGTAAAAAATAGTTAAAAGTAAAAAAGGTGCTCGTTAAATTGAAGCGAACCAAACACCTACGGATTTCCACGGAAACCACCACCCTTCGATGAAGTGCATATCTTTTGGTTGTGTCACAATACTAGATTCCCTCAAACTTCACTCGATTAAGAAGTTATTTATAAGTAACTTCATTTATCCAAGCAAAACAACAATCGTTTTCGGTTATATTTTTTGAATTTATCTAAATTTATTTAAATTATCTAAATATGTAGAAAAAATTTGAAGTAAATAAGAGTGAACTAAACAGCTCCTGAGTTTTAATCCAACATCATAACCACCTTACATTGCCGCTCTCTTATTCCTGCGATTGAAAGTTACATTTTCGGAGTGCGTAACTTTTATTCAAGCAAAACATTTTTTCCTGGGTATAATAAGATTATATAAATTGAAAGAACAAATTAAACAAATTCAAAGTAAAAAAGTGATTGTTATACAGAACCGAACCTTAAACCTTCGGTTTCCCCCGAACCCCGTATCAGTTGGCCCCCACTTCGATGAAGTTGTTACATTTTAGTTGTCTCTAATATTAGGCATTTATTTAAAGAGAACAATACTATTTTGAAATTGATTAGATTAACTCCATTGATGTGTAAATCCATTTGTTCTTGAATACCTTTTGAATAAATTTTTTAATTTGATTGAATAAAGATAATACAATTATAAAAAATTACAAGAACAAAAGTGCGTAAAATAGAGGCGACCAAACCACCTTCGCATTTTCAAGCTTACATACCTGAACTACCGAAATCCAAATTCTTCCCTCGATAATGTAGTTTAGTCATTGGTAACTTCATATATTTATTGGTAACTTTACTTATTTAATCAATAAAGTCAAATCAATAAATAAAATCAATATCCTTCTGTAAAGTTTGTAACTCAAAGCAAAATAATACTTCCTTTTGGTTATTTTTTTAAAATTGATAAGATTAAGAAAATATGTAGTGAAAAACAATTTAAAAGTAAAAAAGATATCGTAACATAGAACCGAACGAAAGACCTTCGGCTTTTCAAACCAACACCCAACCCAACCGAGCAACCAACCGACCATAAACCAACCCTTGCCCTTCGTTTGATGAAGTGGTTAATTGTAGGTGTATGTAACTTCATTTATTCAAGGGAAAAACTTCTTTTTTATATATATTTGGATATTCATTAAATTAAGAAAATATAAACAGAGAAAAGTTAAAAGTAAACAAGTTCTCGTTACATAGGAGCGACTGGGTATTGGCACTTTTCATGTTGAAATGAGAAAAATAAAAAATTCTAAAAATGGAAAAAATTCCTTTTGAACACCTAAAACATTAACTCTAAAACCAAAGAATGTCGTTTTATGCATAATTTTATGAAATATGGGTTCATTTTCAATGGAAGAAAATTTTGCTCAATCATTTATAACGGTATTTTCATGTCAATTAGAATTAATTCTGTTTTTTTTGTTTCTAACGTAACAATGAACAGAAATAAAAACTTTTGAATCATTTTGGTTCTTTTTTACGATTGAATATTTCTCATTTAACCAAACGGGGGGTATGGGAACTTTTCATGTTGAAATGAGAGAAGTAAAAAATTCTAAAAGTGGAATAAATCACTTTTGAGCACCTGAAACATTAGCTCTAAAACAAATCGTTTCAAATGTCGTTTTATGCATAATTTAAAGAAATATGGGCTCATTTACAATGGAAGAAAATTTTGCTGAAAATCGCAATTGTAAGGGGCAACCGATACTCATCAACGTTATTTCGAAACCTAGGGTTATTTGTATTAAATTGCACACACTAAAATATATCTGTTAGCCTGCTAAAAAGAGAATATGTCCGCAAAATCGTTAGGCATATTTTTATCCTAAGGATTTTTTATGGGGGCAGAGCTATTTTTTAAATAGAAATATATATTTTTTATTAATCTGATTAAGAGAAGAGGGAGCAAAAATTGGACTTAACTATTGCAATATTTTGTAGGAGCCTTAAAGAAGTTAAAGGTAAAGTATTAAGAGATTGAATCTCTCGTTTTGATTCTCTCTTGCCCGCCTTATCTCTAACTGTTAGCATAGATCTTCCTTTCTTACTTCCGAATAAAGATTTAACTTCGCTGTACAGCGCACCAATTTCACCCTTCCTATGCAAACTTTCCATGTCCTAACACTGCGTCTTCCAACATGCTTCCTTTGCTTTACTTGTTGCCCACCTCCGTTTATTGTTTAACTCTTTGTACTTCATTTTGCCTATTACTGTATTTACGTTCTTCCATTTTCGCCGCTCATCCATTTTTGCAATAATCTCATCGGTGATCCATGGCTTCCCAGTCCTTTTCGCGTTAAAGGTTCTAATAGTGTCTTTTGCGGCTTTAGGCATGCCATTCCTGATAATTTCCCAATTTTCTTCGTAAATACTTAGGTCGTTAACATCCTTCGTGATTTCTCCTACCGCCTCTTGGTACTCCTTCTTCAATCCATTTAATCCTTTTACGTTCCATTTTCTAACCCTATACCCCTGCCTTATCTTTTTAAAACGGACGTTATATTAGGCCTTCTCAGAAGCCTTCTTCAAGCAAGGAGTCTCACTTCGGAAGGAGTCTTAATTTCGACCTCTTCGAAGGCCGAAAGCTCAAGCAATGTACAATGTGAGTGTCCTTTTAAGTGTTACTATTTTATTTGTGTTGTATTGTACTGCCTATATACTATACTGATCATCGATATGTATGTTTCTTTATATATATATAAACATATATTATATATATATATATATATATATATATATATATATATATATATATATATATATCCATTTTTGCAATCATCTCATCGGTGATCCATGGCTTACGAATGGAACCTACATGGAACACGTATATATATTCACACACATACATTGTGTGTGCGCGCGTGTAGTACCTCAATACAATTAGATAAAGCGTATGAAGGCATTAATAATTTTAAAAATGTTACCCTTAGACGTTCCAAGGAAAGGTCTGTGAGCGTTATATTACGAGTTATCCTTTTATATTATTGACAATTATTTTAGCAAAGTGAATGGTGTTTATTAATGTACCTCTACTATTTTATGTACAGATATATTTACATGAGCTATCTCCATTTACGAACTATACACTCTCCACGAGAATAACTTCCAGCGTAATGTACTAAAATGGTAATTTTCTAATTATTTTCCAGAAGGTTTAATAAATGTTATCTGCGTGCGTTTCCCAACCAAAGCCCTCTGCTCCCCTGTATAACTCCAAACAAAGCCAGGGCTGGCGAGTAATCTCATTTTCTCATGTCACGACAACACTTGGATTACGGACTTCTTGATTGCTGCCATCTCTAAGGAATGTAAATTCGCATCCCCTCACCGAATTACCATGAATACCTCAAGATGGACCACTCCTTTGTCTGACTCTCCCAACGGTCATGCGTTAATCTTAGCTCTGAATAAATATAAAGGTTAATTGTTTAAAAATTTGATGCATCGGAATTTGATTTCGGTGGAAAACATGAAATTTTTACAATGCGGTGATAATTTATGTTCTATTGTATTGATTACCCTGAGTAATTATAGTACACCAGCTAAGCCCTGATTTTTTTCCTTCATTTAATTCACCATTTAAATATTAAGTCTTCGAACCATCATACGATATCACCTTGTCGAATAGAATGGGGGTGGTATTATTGGCGGAGGAGAGTATGATGGGGTGAAATTTATTAATTAGGATTGAGAATTGTGGGAATGCAAATGATTCATCGAGAAAAAATTTGATGCATGGATGCCGTGAGCAAAGGTGGTTAAAAAGGAAGAAACAGGCTTTCAGCAAAGAATGTTGGGACATAAAAGGATATTAAAATACGCGGTTTTCAATAACTGTCCAATACAAGTATCTTACGGTAATGACTAATATACAGGGTTCGTCCGGAAAATAAGTGTACTGACTCCTGACTGAGGGCGCCGCTCCAGGCGCGCCCAGCACCGCTCTGAGGCGCTGCGATTGGAGGGGGGTATGTTGGCAAGCGACGCTGAAAAAGGCAGTCGGCTCTGAGCTGTGGTGTAGTGAGGAGTTCTGTTAACGCGAACCTCCACGCTCGACCCACGTCACGGAACGCGATGCCGAAGTTTTTGGAGCAGCGTTATTCCATCAAATTTGCGGTAAAGCTTGGGAAATCGTCTACCGAAACTGTCGGTATGATTAACCAGGCTTACGGAGAGTCAGCCATGTCCAGAAACATGATCTTTCGGTGGCACAAGATGTTCGTGGAGGGCAGAGAAGAGGTCGACGACGAGCCACGGTCTGGACGCCCATCAACGACACTCACTGACGAAAATGTGCGAAAAGTTCGCGATGTACTGAACTCTGATCGTCGTCTTAGTGTTCGGATGATAGCAGAGCAGTGTAATGTGAAAAAAACAATAGTGCACGAGATTATTAGGGAGCAATTACAGATGCAAAAAATTTGTGCAAAGTTGGTGCCGAAAGTGCTCAGTGATGATCAAAGACTCAATCGTTTGGAAATCGCGACACTTGCGGATCACTGCATAAATGATCCACATTTTTTAGAGAACGTTGTTTCGGGTGGCGAGACGTGGATCTTTGAGTACGACCCGAAGTCGAAGAGACAAAGTGCGGAGTGGCACACCCCATCAATCACCCCGTCAAAAGAAATCTCGCATGAGCAAATCTCGGATCAAGGCGATGCTCATCGTCTTTTTTGACAAAAAAGGAGTCGTCCACTACGAATTTGTACCTGAACGACAGACTGTAAATGCTGCATTTTACGTCCAAGTGCTCGACAGGCTTCGAAATCGAGTCGCCCGCGTCCGGCCAGCAATAAAAAACATCTGGCGGCTGCTTCACGACAATGCGCCGTCTCACACCGCGCTTTTCGTGTCGGACTTCTTGGCCAAGCACGGCGTGGCAACGCTGCCGCACCCGCCCTACAGCCCGGACTTGGCACCACCGGACTTCTTCCTGTTCCCGAAGATAAAGAGGAGTTTGAAAGGAACGCGATACGGGACTTTGGACGCCGTCAAAGAGGCCGTGACGACGTGTCTTCGAGAGGTTCCCGATGATGCCTTCGCGGGAGCGTTCCAGGAATGGGAAAGCCGCTGGAACAAGTGTATCGACTCACAAGGGTCCTATTTTGAGGAATACTATATTAGCTAAAGATATGTAAAAGTGTAATACATTTTTTTCCTGAGCTCAGTACACTTATTTTCCGGACGAACCCTGTATATATATGTTATATATGTTATATATATATACATATATATATATATATACATATAAATATATATATATATATATATTCATTCACATGGGAATAGATATAAGGAAAACGGATAGGAACACATAAAAGCCGAACACAGGAGAGGTGGGGAAAGCGGAATGGAAGGGATCACAAGAATAAGAATATTTCCTTGTCTGGGACTCGAACAACGGAACTTTTCCCTGGGTGACCCTACCCGGAGTAATTATTATTACTCCCGCCAGCACAGCCCTAGGGGTCAGCGGAACGCACAAGCCCTTCCACCAGGTCAAGGTTGTAGTCCGGGGATATATAGTATATATATATATATATATATATATATATATATATATATATATATATATTAAGGTAATCTACCGGTTAAGGTAGGTTTTTCGATGGACACAACTACCAAACAACTATTTTGTGACTACTAACAAAACACAACCCTAAATTCTACTCTACACCAGGTCCCTCTTCATCTCTGAGTACTTTCTTCCGCCCTTCATCCCGTCCAACATCCCTATCCTGTTCCTTCCCTTTCCTCTTTTGCCCAACATTCTACCCTCTATCACAGTCTTCAACATCCCACTGCCGGTCAACACCCCCTTCATCCACTTTTCCTGCCTCCATAGGATTGCTCCGAACAAACCCCTCTCTTCTCCCACCATACCAAGTACTTCCTCATTTGTTTTCTTCTCTGTCCATTTCACCTTCTCCATTCTTCTCCACACCCATATTTCAAAAGCCTCCAGTCTACGTCTATCCTCCTGCTTCAATGACCACGTTTCCGCGCCGTACATAGCTACGCTCCATATCAAAGTTTTTACGAGTCTTTTCTTAACATCCTTACTCAAAGTCCCCGTCATCAACTCCCTCCTCCTCGTGAAAGCCTCTTTGCCTAGCGCAATTCTTCTCCTTACGTCCCTACTACTTTGACCGTGTTGGTCCAAAACACTACCGAAATACGTAAACTGTTCTACCTGCTCTAGTTTTTGCCCTCCTATTTTAATGTTAAGCTTTCCCTTTTTCTTTCTAGAAAATCGCATAACCTTTGTTTTATTAATATTGATTCTCATCCCATACCTGTCGCACTGAATTTCCAATTCACTCAGCAATGCTTGCAGCCCCTTGGCTGACTGATAAACTAAAGCTTGGTCATCAGCAAACCTAACTGATTTTACGAATTCCCCGCCCACTTTCATTCCTACCTCTAGTTCTTCCCATGCCTCTTTGATCATTTCCTCTGCATACAGGTTGAACAGCAACGGTGATAATGGGCAACCCTGCCTTACACCTCTTCCTAACACTGCCCATCCTGACTCCCCGTTTCCCACCCGCACCTGAGCAGTCTGAGACATGTACAGGTTGCGGATTAGCCTCCTTTCCCTCCAATCTATTCCTATTTTCTGCAGAATACTCATTAGGCAGTGAATTCTTCTCGGGATTTCATCCGGGTAATCTCCTCCATCTCCATCGCTGCCGACGTTTCGATGAAATCCTTTTCCATCGTCATCAGGGCCAAAGGTCATTTGGCCCTGATGACGATGGAAAAGGATTTCATCGAAACGTCGGCAGCGATGGAGATGGAGGAGATTACCCGGATGAAATCCCGAGAAGAATTCACTGCCATCATCCGCCGGGAGAAATTGAAGTCCTACAGAATACTCATTAGTTTTTCCCAATTCACTCTATCAAACGCTTTTTCGAAATCTACGAAACAGGCAAATACGTCCTGGTTGTGTTCTATACCCCTCTCGATTAATAATCTCATTACTGCAATGGCATCACGCGTACCTCTCCCCTTCCTAAACCCAAACCGATCATCCCCTAAGTAATCATTTGTCCTACTCTCTATCCTTTTGTTAATGATCCTGAGAACATCTTTAGCTGCGTGGGATATCAAACTAATTGTCCTATACTCCTCACATGACGTGGCATTTACCTTTTTCGGAATCGGAACTAAAACTGCTCTCACAAAGTCTTCCGGCCAGATTCCCTCCTCATAAATGCTACGGATCAGCCCATATAGCCTCTTCCTACCACATTTTCCTAAGCATTTTAAAAGTTCCACGGGAATGTTATCTACCCCCACGGCCTTATTTAGTTTCATCTCCCTTAATGCCCTTTCTATCTCATTTTCTAGTATGCCTGGACCTAAGCTATCTTACTCTACGACATGTTCCTCTTCTATGTCTAACTTTGTTGGTCTAAGTTCTTTATTATTACAGTTCTTTATATTCCTTCCATCTCTCTTGGATCTTTCCTGCGTCAACTATTACCTTACCCGCCTTATCTCTAACTGTTAGTATAGCTCTTCCTTTCTTACTTCCCGATAACGATTTAACTTTGCTGTACAGCGCACCGATTTCACCCTTCCTCTGGAGACTTTCCATATCCTCGCACTGCGTCTTCCACCATGCGTCTTTTGCCTTATTTGTTACCCGCCTCAATTTATTGTTCAATTCTTTGTACTTCATTTTGCCTAATTCTGTATTTATATTCTTCCATTTTCGCCGCTCATCCATCTTTGTAATCATCTCATCCGTGATCCATGGTTTCCTAGTCCTTTTAGCGTTAACGGTTCCAATAGCGTCTTTTGCGGCTTTAGACAACCCTTTTTTGATCATTTCCCATTTTTCTTCGATAGTTATAAGCCCTTTACCATCCTCCATGATTTTCTCTACCGCCTGTTTGTATTCCTTCCTTTAACAAAACAAAAGAATCCAAAAACATGCGTACACTCCCAAACCTTCCTTCACCGCGGAACCCCACCCTCTCTCAATTTGCACAACATACTTCAGCAGCATCGAAGCAGCAGGACCGAAGACGCAGGAGAAGAAGACCAAATTAGTTAGAATAGGAACGTAATATGTTAGGACAATGATGAGGACAGGGAAATTGGAAAATGTTAAGCGAGAGATGGAAAGGGGAAATATAGATATTTTAGGTCTATGCGAGGTGAGATGGAAAGATAGCGGGAATTATTGGAGTGATAAGTATAGAATAATATACAGCGGTGGGGACGAGAGCCAACGAGGGGTTGCCATAGTATTAAATGAAGAGGTAGGAAGAAGCGTAGTCAACATAGAGCAGGTAACGGATAGAATACTACTAGTGGAGATAAAAGCAGAACCGACGAACTTAGTTATTATTCAGGTATACATGCCACCGAGCAACCATAAGGAAGAAGAGGTCGATAGGATAAACGATCAGTTACAGGACATGATCGCGTGGGTTCCTGAAGGGAAACATTTGATGGTGATGGGGGATTGGAATACAACAGTAGGCGAAGGAAGAGATGGTGATGAGGTGGGGGACTACGGTTTAGGCACGAGGAATGACCGCGGGGAGAAAGCAGTTGAGTTCTGCAGGAGACAGGGGTTAGTCATCACCAACACTTGGTTCAGACACCACAAAAGACGCAGGTATACATGGAAAATGCCAGGTGACTCAGGAAGATATCAACTAGATTATATCCTGGTTAGACACAGGTTTAGGAACAGTGTGATAAATTCGCACAGCTTCCCGGGAGCGGATGCGGACTCAGACCACAATTTAGTTGTTATGAAATGTAGCGTACGTTTCAAAGAAAAGGCAGGGGCGGCGAGTCAGAAAATGGAATGTAGAAGCATTAAATGGTTTGAAAAGGAAGGAATACAAACAGGCGGTAGAGGAAATCATGAAGGATAGTAAAGAGCTATGTACTATCGAAGAAAAATTGGAATGCATCAAGAAAGGGTTGTCTAAAGACAGATTCCCGCGAAGGTGGTTTGATTGCCGAATCCGATCACGGGGAGCTCAAAGGAGCTAGATTTGTGAAACATTTTTAAGACAAACTCAGCAGAATATCAAATTTATTAGAGGAACGGTTTGTAGGGAAGTATTGAATACTAAAAATGGTGCAATATCGAAAAGTGGCTACAAACGAGACTAAATGGACTTTAGATTGGAAAAGGATAAAGGCACATGGATTACATCAGAGATAACTAGGATGATAGACATAAGAATTAAATGAAAGAGTTATATTAAACCATTAAATTAGGCATAAGTACAATAAATTGTATCCAGGAAGAAAAAAGTTCTATTGAACATCCTGTGACGGTGAAATCTTAAAGCGAAAGAATCGGCGTGGAAAGGACAGTTCGAGGAAATTGAAAATTTACAATGTTAGGGTGGAATAGATGGGCTCTGCGGGAAGGTGAACGTTGTAGCATTTAGTACTTTGACCAAAGTTGGGCAAACTAAAACACATTCGCAAGGAAATCTATAAAGGAAATAAGGAAGAGTCCTCTGAAAAAAATCAGCATAGAATAATCGTGGGTCGGTAGGCGAGGACGCGCAAAAAGAGAATAGATGTAGATGGCAATACCTTAGGTCCAGGAATGCTTGGTGGCGATATAGAAAGAGCATTGAGGGAAACGAGGACGTGGGGGTAGAATCATTCCCACGGATTTACACAAGGATTTAAGGAAAACATCCGATAAATAATATTTAGGTCTCCTTCGGAGTACGGATATTTGCCGGAAGATTGCGTAAGATTAGTTTAATTTCCCATCGCAGAGGGTGAAGAGCGGCCACATGTGAGCAAAACGGAACGATAAGATTTAGATATCACTGATTTCAATGCACTAAAGCTAATCAATTATAAGATGTCAAATACTTATTTTGGTTCAGAAAGGGAAGACAAAAGCGTGATGCAATAGCAGTGATGACGCCATTTAAGGGGGAAAACATTTATGAAGTCATTATATATTTCTTTTCCGCATATTTCGAGAAGACCTTCTATGGAATAGGTTTGGTAGAATCAATAAAAGTATTTGTTACATGGAATAGATTGGAGATAGAGGCGACTAAACCCGCTATTTGCGCGACCAGTAGATTTTTCTATAACTTTCCGATGAAAATGGGTAGCATAAATTTAAAAGGGCATGGGAAGAACTGCAAATCGTCATGAAAGTCTTCATAAAATAATCTGGGTTCGCGGATATAATAATACGGGTTCGCGGGCCATAAAAATGGAATTAAGAACATTCAAAGAAAGACAATGGTTATCAAATTACCGAGAAAACAAAAAAATTCAAAGTTGAGTGTTCATTTAAAGTTATGTTGAATGATTGGAGAGACAGGAGAATGAAACTGCAATATCGCTGCCTGCGCAAAATCCGCAACGTATAATTTTTCAATTCAGGATGATAAAACCATTACCTAGAGCAATGTTGAACTATGAAGTTAATGGTGTAGAAGTAGCATATCCCGGATGTAGTTCCGTTGCTGGAAGATTGACTTTAATTGTGAAACTGATACTATTAAAGTGAGTGCATTAAATACATATCAACAAAAAGCGTGATGGCAAATTACATGCTATACACCTTAAGGATGAGAAATAGACCATTGTTAACTATGATTTCCTATATTCACCATGATTATTAATGGAAATAGTCAACTATGAGGCTCATCGATTGATTTCATTCATAAAAACTAAACTAAACGACTCCATCGAAGATTTAAACATTGCCATTGTTTTCAGAATGAATTGACCTAATGCCAGAAAACGGTGGAGTCATCTCATTCCATTAAAATACCTAGTTGGGAGATGGGGGAATTCACATTAATCACCCCTTGAGGAGAGCGCATTTAAGAGGGCATTAGCATTTATTAAAAGAGTCGCCTCATTTATACTTTCGATTTATGAGTAGTGGTATGTCTTTGGTCCGCAATGGTACCTAGAAGTTTGGTGAAATATAGGAATGTTAACCATTGCATCACGATGCGTGGGAGGAACTAGTACTTCCATAGGTCAGTGATGATGCCTCTCTGTCCATTCTAACCTAACATGGCGGTCTAATGTTTCAAAACCCATGTGGAGCAATAAATATTTCCATGCTGTAGAGGATGAATTCTAGACGATTAATAAATACAAACGGTCCATTCATAGATTACATTTCGGAGACCCACTGGACATGCCTCGGGTCGACAACAATAGCAGCCATTATTGTCTTCAAAATATTTCAGGCTTTCAGAAGAGAAAAGGACAAATCTTTGTATTCGGAACCATGATTTCACGGATAATTGTTCAAAGTGTGCATTTTACATCAACATCGTAGGTTTGACGCAGAACCACGTATTATTGAAAGTTCACGGATTGCGTAAAAAGTTCCAGTGTGTTTCAAAATTGGATGTGAACGCGTCTTCCATTTTATTCTGTCCCTCTTACCTGATTTATTTCAGATATCTATTTTGTTATTCATCCCATTTCAGTGGCCCACTTTATTAGAACCCATACAAGATGTCTACTTCACAGGAATTTATTTTTCACTCTCCCGTAAATTGATCTTTCATTTCACTCCATCCCTAATTTATATCCTGTCCTCATTTTTTTACTCGAATTCGATCGGCTACTCATCTCGTACTGGTTATGGTTACTTTAAAATATTTTACATTTTTCAGTTAAAACCAAAGAATTGACTCTTTATTCACTGCTAACATTATGCCATTGTTGTTATAACCTATTTACCAAAGTTAGTTACTCTCCTTTTTACCTAACATAAACAGAAGTATGCAAGTTGAAGCACGTTCACGCAATGGGACCGAACAATACGTTCTACTTCCTTTAGTAATCAAGTATACCTGTCCGGAGTTTTCAGAGCCACTGCGGTGCCTCCCAATGTCTACTGTGGAAACACTTCCGGGAAGAGTAACGCCTTCGACGTCGCTCGGGAAGCTGAGCAACCACTCCCGACACCATTCATAATCAGTATGCCTGGCTTCTCATCCAAACCTTCCCTTTTCCTTAATCGACCACTTCTCCTTAATTACGCCAATGACCGCAGACTTCAAGCGAACATCACGGGGGCTAATTAATAAGAATCCTTACGCTTGCGATGACTCGCTAGCATCCAAGCGCGAAGATAGTACGATGACTACCATCAATCTGAAGCAACGGCACTTAGTCCTGGGAATGATACCGTCGTAGAAAAATGAAACGCGCTGAAAAGCGCACGTGGAACTCGACCTGCCTACAGGAATGCAACAATTCCAGAGTGTAAAAATTATTTGCCTTGACCGGGATTCGAACCCGGATCCCTCAATATCCGGTCGAGTGCTTTAGCCAGTTAAGCTATCGAGGCGTCGTCCTCTGAAAACTTTTTGGGAGGAAGTAGGAAATACTGACATTTAAGCGAATTCGGCAAATGTATAGGCCTTCATAAATTATACCCTAATGTTTAAAAATTGGGAATGATAGTCCCTCGTAAATTTTTCTGCCTCTTTCGTAATTTGTCTCTCATGAATAATTGCTCAACATATTTCAGTGGATATGAAATATTCTCAAGTTTTTTTTAATTTGTCCGTTTTTATGAGAGTTAATCTGCATGAATCCAAAAGCAGCAGTTGGCCCCATACGCAGCTTATATCATTAATTGCACACCTTTCTCCCCTTCCTCCTGCAGCCTCCCGCGCGCGGGGCTTGAGCACTTGCCGGGTCTCGTTCGAATGGTCGGCCAGCCAGTCATCGGAATTAGTTGCACCCCGATGTTTGGGACTCGCATATCACCGCTATTGCTTATCACATCGGCATAACACCCAAGTGAGGTGTAGTTATCGTTCTAGGTAAACGCCCAAAACGAAAACGCGGTTTATACCGAATTTCACCCAAAAGGCTCTTTCCCCACATATGGGTACGTTGGGCACCCGTCCCTCCGATGCATGCCTCGCACCCATGGGGGGTCAAGGTTAAATAAGTGCCTATTGACGTCATGCACCCTAGCATGACTCCTCGTAAAATTCTGAGTGGAGCCGATACAAATAAATCAATGTTCATTTTGATAACCAAATGCCTCTCGTTAGATGATAATACGTTCATATGACCATAGGCAAGTAATTAAAAGTTCCCACTAACGCTGAACCTTACGTAATTTATTTTTATTAAGAAGAGTACCTGGCCCCATCGCACTTCCTTTCGGCACGCCGGATGTCACATTTCCCTATTATAAGCTCATGTCATCAATTGCATATTGCTTTTCCGTTACCATGAGGCGAGAATTCTCGAATCCGCACGCACGTATGTATCGAAGTAATTTCCTCGAACGGGTGAACGAGAGTGAAACCAGTTCCCGAGGGGGTGACTTCCATGTCAACGGTGGCGAACGACTCGCCCAGCCGCGAGTGCACTGTGCGCCCGCTCGCCCATGATTGCGCACTTGGGCGACATAACCGAATACTGAAGAAGGATTCGGGAGTGGATTTGAACGGCAGGAATGTTCCGCTGGGGAAACTGCGTGGGTGGACGCGAACCACGCGGTAGTGCTGGTCAACGGGAAGCTCGGTTACTGTGAAGAAGAGAGCGGATTAAAACTCTCGTGGAGCCGTGAACTTATGGGAAGTGGCTCTCCAAAGGAAATTGGCTCTCCAAAGGGAAGTGGATGATGGCCGAGGATTCCTTTCATTCATTAGATTCAGGCGCATGGAATTAAAATGGATTCGCAATTACCGAACGTTAATGATATTGCACGTTAGTTGCTGATACACAAGTTATATAATAAGATTACATGAATGACTTCGCATGAACTTCGCAATTTCCATTCAATCAGAAAGGCTCGATGGCTCAGAGACCGGCTATTACTTTTCAAGTGTTTTCTTAGCCGGAAGAAGTGTTCAACCGGAAAGAGAGTCACCCCACCAAACTCAAAATGCGCCTTTCTTCTCTCTTGGGATGAGCTTAAGAATTTTCTTGTTTCACTGAAAAGGATAAGTAGAAAATGCCTGTATCGCAAAATATGGTGAAGTCATGGAGACACTCATGTAGAAAATAAAAAATTAAAACTATGCGGAATCGATTAGTGAAACTCGGCCATTGGAAGCAATCAGAGAGAATTGTCATGGACTTGGGCAGGAATTTTAAAAAATGAATTACCAGAATTCGATTGAACACCCTCGACGTCAATACAGAAGTCATTTGTAGATTATTCTTAAACGTCTTGACACTAGCGAGCGCACCCGGTGCTTCCAGGTTAAATATTACGGTTCGTTATTGGATCACCAACTTTAGCGGGTGAAGGATTGTGAGTTAAAATGATAATCTGTTATTTTCCGTCAAATTTAAACTTATTAAAATTGATTTTTAGTTTTTTACATGGGGAGTAAAAATGTTATGACTGCCAACCCTAGTGGGGGAAGTTACAAATGACTGTCCTCGCGAAAAGCAAGCTTCCTTCAAATGTATGCTTGTCACTGCCAAATGACTGACCTTGCCCTCTGTTGACGGTCATGGAAGAGGACAGACTCATTGGGAATTGCAGACGCGTGAAGTCGGACGTCTTGAAGTCTTGGAGGAGTCCACTGCGAAGTGTCCATGGGCCTAACACTAAGCTCCCGAGCGACATAATTGGAACCGCTTTGTTGGGAGGCGTCCACTTGTCTCCGGACTGCGACTCCTTCAAAAGGCCTCCTGCAGTCTTAAGTCCATCACGAGTATTATTGCAACAGAACGGCATGGAAACTTGGTGTTTCCAAATTCAGAACTGTAAATTTCAGTAGCGGACAATAAAAAAAACGTTCAGCTTCAAACGTAGTAGTGTAGTATTAGTAGTATTAGGGGGGAGGGCACCGACAGCTGAGGTCATTTGCGCCATTTGGGATGGACAGGAAAGGATGAAGGGTGGAGAGAAACCCGGCCTACTCTTAATAACGAAAGGCGCCAAGGGGTCCGCGGCTTAACGTCCCATCCGACGGACGGCGTACTCACTCAAAGTGTCCTCCACAAAGCACCTGAAGTAGGAATCGAGATATCGCTGAAAATCATTCAAGACCGCCGTGATTTGAACCCGGGCCCACGCGGTGAGAAGCCAGTACGATAGCCACCGCGCCATCTCGATCCCCGCTACATCTTTTATATACGCGCCAGAGAAATGTAGTCCATAAACAATTGACTATAGCGATATAACTGGGTGAATGTAGACATGGTGCGTGTTAATTGGATAAGTTACAAGAGCGGTTAAAAATAGTTTTCAAGTCCAACAGGAGAGAATTTCTAAGTTTACTCGTTTATTGAGAAGAATGGTGACAGTAAAATGAATGAATAGAGGGGAATACTTTGTACTTTGGAGAGCAGGACAGTTTAATTTTGAAGAGTGAAACTAATTGAGCACTTTTTGGAGAAATAGCTGCAGCATCCAGGGAACACGTCTGAGGAAATATGAAGGTGAGGCTGGTAGGGAACAGGATAACTACTAGAGATGATGCAAATCATATCCAGGATAATGGCCAAATGCCAAAGCTAGATATCTCAAGAACTTGATGACAAAACGAGCGACATAAAAATGACAAATTAAAGAAATGCAGAACAGCTCATTAAATACTGAAGGAAATTCTTATGGAAACAGCATCTTACTTAAAAGTGTTCCATAAGTTGGTGGCAGAAATATGGGTACCTCGGAGTTGGAAGGTGAATCACATCAATCTACCCTATTGTTGAAACATTGTTGTTGACAATGCCATCTCTATTCTAGACGTTAGGAGTATGCTAAGTCACTGTATGGTCAATCTTCAATGGGTGTTTCGCGAAATGGGATAGGGAAAAATTCCCATTTCGGAGACTTCGTTTGCGTTACGCCTATGCGTCGGGACAGTAATAAATTTACAGTGTAACAATGTGCTGCGTTTGCTTCACCGGCGAGCATAAATGCGGGAAAAGTTAAAGAGAGGTGTTTTATTTTGCTTTAATAAGGTAATTGGAATTCTAATTGGAATGCGAGGCAAGTATTTGGGATTCTTGGTAATAAGGGTTGCTAAAAGAATTAGATGAAGTCCAGAGAAAATCCGCCAGATAAGTCAAAAAGCGTTAGGACAAGAAGACGAGTGTGACAGGTCTCTTAGGTGAATTAGGCTTGGAGCCACTTGAGATGCGAAGAGAACATGCGAGACTTTTAGAAAGGTTCAGAACAAACGACTTTAACTATGGCACTTAAAGAATTATAATGACCCCACACTAATGAGGTAGATCAGACCACAAAGAAAAAATAAGGGAGAACTAGTTCAGTATACAGGTGGATACAGATACTCGTTCTTTCCCCGGAACCGGAAATCATAATAGTAAGAAACCGAAGTCACTTGAGGTATATTAAAGACTAAGGTAATAAACTAATATTTACGGTTGGGTAGACGTAAGGTTTATTCGATGGTGCATGTGCGCGTGTGTGTGTGCTAGTGGAGAGCACATGTATTTGCATGCGCGTAAGTTAAAAAAATGGTTTTTGCGTGAATATATAAGCCTCCGTGAGTGTGAATAGGCATGAATTTGATAGTTTTGCATGTGGTTCTATTCTGTTACACGGGTGGTGACCTAATACTCCCCGCCACACGCCCTTGCGGTGGCTTTGGTGTATTATGTAGATGTAGATGAATGCCCACTTACTTGAGCCTGAAACCATTGTTTTAGTGATATCGTCATGAAAGATGGCTCTACATTAAACGTTTTCCATCTAAATTATTATCGATAACACATTTTTAAAGATACTTTATGAATAGGAAATTAAAATTGTTTCTCCATTAGTAAATATTACAGTATTATGCTTAAAACCTTCATGATTAACGATAATACAATTTTGAAGGCACTTGAAAAAATACGATAATATTAGTGATTGTAATTTTGATGTCAGGTATTTCAAGATTGCGATAAGAGTTTCGGAATGGAGGTAAACATCAGCAAGACAAAATTGAGGAGAATGGAAAAGGGAGAAGAACCTATCAGTTTTCCAGTGAACGGGAGAGAGCTAATCAAGGGAACGTGAATGGGATTTATGGGTATTTTGCTGAACTGGGAGGATGTTGTTCAATATTCATTTATTAATTTAGTGACGCTGCTTACGCGTATTGATTGTACGCTAATTGATCTCTTGGATCTCTTACTGCTAGTGTTGGTATCATTTTTCTAGACTGGTTGTGGTCCGATAGATTTAAGTGTGTTAAGTATAATTACATGTACATGAAAATCCGAGGCGCGCCACAAATGAAGTCTGGTGGGGCCCCAAACCCCTCTAAGAGTGCCAGGCCCGCAATTACAATGGTTCCTCAAGATGAATCTTACAGATTTGGGAATATCCTAAGAGATTTACAGAGCTGAGAGGCGATTATCCACGCGTGGTTCTTACAATTTCTCTCCCTTGAGTTTTTCTCGTATAAAGCGATTCCCATGACAGCCTCACCAATCACGCGAGCACACAAGTGATCTATGAGGGAGTATGAAAAAGAGGACAAGCATTCATTCATCACATCACCACGAGTCATCAGTCCAAGGATTGGTTCATAGCAGATTATACGGTACAACGCGTTTCACCGTATAATAAAATCTGTGGAAAAGTACGAGTCTTTCTCTTTAGTATGGATATCTGCGACTTGTTATTTTAAATTCACTACAGGAAGCACGTCTCGTGTGCGTAGGGTGTTGTTACCCCAGTTGCTTTCATCGTCATACGGATTACACGAAATGGGATCGTAGATTTTCGCGGCGTTCAGATGAAAGACTCTCCATTCTCGGGATGTCACCGCGTAGGTTGTTTTTCTGACAACAGTTTCGCCCGTGTTTCAACGAGCGTCTTCAGGTCGAAGTGACCTGAAGACGCTCGTTGAAACACGGGCGAAACTGTTGTCAGAAAAACAACCTACGCGGTGACATCCCGAGAATGGAGAGTCTTTCGGATTACACGAATCCTAACTGTGAGTTACGCATCTCTATTCACTAATATTTTAGCTATATAATAGGGTGTGAGTGTTTACTGCAGAATCACATCCTCTCCCCTTGCAATGTACCGTATTGATGCCGATATTATTTGACATCCCTGCAGTGCTACGGGAGCACTCGAGTATCATGACACTAGACGAATGAGTTAAACTTCGCCTGCGGCGTAGGTGGTACTAATGATCATCCATTTAAGCAGTTGGAAAACGTCGAAAACAATAATTTGAATGGGATAGGAAGGCGTGATCAAATTTTAGTTGCGATGGCATTAATTGAACTGAGTATCGTCAAGAACTTTTCTGTGGAATTTTTATTTCAATAAATACAGGGTCCGTTCCATAAGTATCGTGACTGGGTCGCTGTAGCCTCAACAGAGCGGTCGGCTTGGAGGTTTGTTTGAGCCCTTTCCATCCAATTTTAGGAGTTTCAAGTATAAATTTAAAGCAGCCACTCGGTGATAAACTTCATTGTAGTTATTAAAATATTGTTTGCATGTGATGTGGACGGCATTCTGTATGTGATGTGGAAGTGTCATTGTATGTAAGAATATTTTGTCTCCTATCTGTTTTCTAGTGCGTATATATATGTTCGTTGAAAGAGTGATCATTGACCAAACTTGACCGCTGCCACCAGGGCAATCGCCTAATTGTACCGTAATTCTTACATAATAAATTGGTCACCCGGCCTTCCCAATCAACTCCTGGCCTACTCCGTCGTTCGGGCAATGACCGAGGCTACCCTTTGTACCCGGGCTAGCCCTTATAAGCTCGTGGGTCTGAGTGTCGGTACTTAGTCCTTCACGCGCCTTGCCTGCGCTCTTTCCGGTCTCCCTCGCAGGAGACCAGGAGCACCTCCCCGTCCATGCCCTTGCATTCCCCGCGCTCTCTCCGGTCCTTCTCGTAGGAGACCAGAAGCGCCAACCATCCTTGTTCTCCCCTTCCCTACGTCCTCGCACGTCTCTCTAGAAAGAGTCCTACCTGCACTCTGATCTCACGGACACAGGCCCGCTCGATTTGTAAGTTACCTTACATAGATAGTAATAAATTATTGACCATCCACACCACTGGTGTATTCACTCAGGTGCACTGAACTCTCTGCCACCCAGCCCTACGACATATTGGTTTTAGGTGTTGGGTCCGAGTTGTGGATGCGATGATACGACGTATTGGTGTGAGGTGTATGGCGTCCGAGTTGTTGATGTTAAACTAAATTTGATACTGCTATCATCAGAAGACATTATCATGCCATTTTTCGGGTTTCTTGATTTCATCGGGACAATGCCGTTAGCAGCCACGTTGAAGTCTTAATTAAAATTCTGTCTTTGCAAGTATATAGCGTCCTAATGACGGATATAAAACTCAATAATGCTCCACCAACCGTTCAAATCCCGTGCACTACCGCCGATAACTCACCCACTAATTGTTCAAGTGCGCTGAGTTGAATAATTAATTACAACTATTCCAGTTAAGCTCCCAACCTAATATTTTAACCGTGGATCCCTTAAACTGGGGCACCCGGGTAAACACCGGTCATTTCCCTTTGCCTTGGGAAAGAGAAAATTTGCAGGGCTACCAGGACCCTATAAACTTTCCCCCAGCCATCAATACGATAGAAAATGCACATTACTCGAGCGGAAACACGTCGAGGGCTGGACAACCCCCCTTCTCGGGTAATCACATACACCTAATTCCAAACTTTAATGGGAATCACGACGTCCATGCCGATGATTTTTTGAATTCCCTCCAAATCGTGAGCCACTTGAGTACGTAGAATGAAAACCAAACCTTAGAGGCGTCTAAGTGGTACCGCTTCCGAATGTGTAAAAACCACCCCTCATCTTTTCGATTCCTATGAAAATTTTTCCACCTTGATGAAAAAACTTTTTACTCTCAAAATTTCACTGATCTCGCTAGAAAGACTGTTCACTGGCTGCCTTCAGCGACCACTCGACAGCATCAATGATTCTACTAGGTTTCGGAAAATAGGTCGGAAGCTGAGAGAGGTTAATGCAGAACCCGACTCGCCAGCGACCAATGTAATGATTGAAATCACCTGCTAGCCCAATTTCTAGTGGGATTACGAGAAGACATTGGACGTTTTGTGTTAGTCCGGAACCCCAGAAAAATGTTGGAGGCCGAAGAATTTGCGTGGATTGAAGAAGCTAATGCGAGAAATTACTCCATAAGTAGAGAAGTTAATTGTGTGCATCCCTTTGATACTCCCGCCTTCTCCCGTCAATCTTATCCACAAGCACAATCAATGCCGATACATCGAGATTCTTATCATCACATCCCTCCAGAGACTCAACTCCCTTATCATTATCCGCAACGTGCTAACACTGTGAGCGGAAGTAGCAATTTTCCTTGCCAAATACCCGCTATGCAAACGAATAACCTCCACGGCGACTCGCAGGCGCGAAACAGGAACAACATACGAACTTTTCTAACTGGAACAGCATACTATTGCCAAGAGGTAGGTCACATCCGTTATTGTCCCTCAAAACGCAGAGAATGTGCGAATTGCAGAGAAAATAATCATGCCACCAAGGATTGTCCCTCGGTGATATGCGACCTTCGTAAAAAAATTAGGCCACCACCCGGTCACTTGTCCTGAGCGAGCACCAAAGATCGATTCGGTAAACGCGCGCCCCCCGACCGACAGGTTGGGGAAGAAATAGTCCTTTCGTTAACTTCGGAGGCTGGCATGACGGTAAGAATGGAGATCATTAGGAAGATACGCCATTTTCTTGTGGATACTGGTGTTTGCCTGTACGTGACAAGTTGAGTTATTAGAAGCCACGGTGATAGAAAATATTAAGGTTCCTCCATGTTCAGTTGCTTTAACTTTGGCCAAAATCCATGGTTGCCTTGGGAAGGAAATATTGAACCAAACGGGTGGAGAAGGGATAATCATTTTGCCGACTCTAGTCAATGTCGCACCCGACGGGTCTTCGCCTCTTTTGATTTGTAATTTGGAAAAGGGAAACCGACTAGTGAAGAAAGGTGCAAAGATTCGTTTGGAAATTAGGCTGCACTCCGCTTGTTAAGCACTGTATTACGAGGGTCATCCGGAAAGTAGTACCCGTTCGTGCCGCATGAAGTGCTGACGACGCGAGTAGCCGCTGGACGAGGTCAGATAGCTTCAGTGGCTTGTCTGCCTTCTCTGAGCCAAGTTGCGTGACGCTAGCATTGCCTGTGTTGTTTCTGTGATTGTTTACAATGTTTAAAAAAATTGAGAACGCCGCCAGTTGTGAAGTGAGGGCAGTGATTAAATTCCTCAATGCAAGAAACGTTCGCCCATGTGATATTCATCGCCAATTAAAGGAGGTGTATGGAGACAATGTAATGGACGAGTCGTCTGTTCGGCGGTGGTGTCGCAACTTCAACATGGGGAGGGGGAACACACACGACGATGAGCGTTCGGGGAGACCGTCTGTCATTACAGACCAACTGGTGAGCTCAGTTGACGAATTCGTGAGGAACGATCGGCGCGTCACAATTGATGACATCTGTGAGCATTTTCCCAATGTTTCTCGAACAATTGTTCATGAAATTGTTAAACACCATCTGCATTATGCAAAAATTTGTGCAAGATGGGTCCCTCGCATATCTCAATGAGCTGGCGGCGAAGGACTATGCAGCAGGAATACAGAAACTTGTCACACGTTATGACAAATGCCTTAATTTGCTTGGAGATTATGTTGAGAAGTAGTTTAAAGTATCCTCTTTCAAATAAAATTTTTTATGTTTGTTAATATTTACTTTTGTGTCTTTATTTCACGAACGGGTACTACTTTCCGGATGACCCTCGTAATTTAAATGACGCTAAGCCCGTAAAAAGACACCCATACCGAATTCACAAAGAGAATTCTCAAAGGAACGGTTCAGGAAATGCTCGATGAAGGAGTAATTGCATATTCTAATAGCCCATGGCCTTCACCACTAATTCTGGTTAGGAAAACACCCATAGATGGAGAACCTATAGGCCCTGTATTGACTATCGTGCCCTAAATAATATCACTAAATAGGAAGTATTTCCCCGACCGAATATGGACGAAACCTTTGACCAACTTGGCGGCGCTAAATATTTCAGTTGGTTACACTTGAGCCAAGGTTATTGGCAAGTAGAAATGGAGGAAAACAGCAGGGAGTAGTATACTGCGTTTAGTTCACCGGATGGAGACTTTGAGTGCAATAGAATGGCCTTCGGCCTTGGCGGAGCGCCTTCAACTTTTGTGCGCTTAATGACGACAGTGTTCGGAGAGCTTATCCACCGAGGAGTTCTTTTTTATCTCGATAATATTTTACGATTCGATACCACGATAGATGAACATATCGCGGGTCTGAGGGAGATATTTAGAAGACTAAGAGGAGCAAACTTGAAATTAAAACGTAAGAAATGTATTTTTTTAAATAAACGTGTGAAATTTCCGGGACACATTATTTTATACCAATCACATTGGGATGAAGAATTCAATTTCGCATTATTTGTGCACATGAATAGCAAACATGGGATAACAGGAATTTCTCCAGCTTATTTGGCGTAGGGAAGAGAGCTGCATATGCCTTGGGATTGCATACTTGAATTCTTACTCCCATGCTATTCTGAGGATCCCCCATATGGCGTTATCCTGATACATCTACATCAATACCCTGCGAGCCACCAAAAAGGTGTGCGGCACGGGGGGCAACACCAGGAGGAAAGGGTAAGGGATGAGGGGGTTAGGGTTTTTCAAATGGATGGGGAAAGGTGAGGGGAACCTGCAAAAAATATATATAAATAAATAATATATAAATACGTAGGCTTCAGATTCCTAATGCCAAAGCCACAGACTTAAATTCTATTAACACCGAAAAGGAGTATTTACGATGCCATCGAAATTTAGTTTTAACACCTATAAATTACGGTAAATTAGTGCTTCTCTGAAATAAGGTGCTTCCCCAGGCGCATTCACAAAAGCTTGCTTCAAGATGCATTGGCTCTTACAAGCGGGTAAGTGTTAGAAGCGCTGTCACATTTGATATTGAGGACGTGTAAGGATTCTGACCGCACACCACAGAAATTTGTTACCCGTACCACCTGATTCCGACCCTCCCCCCATAATCCTTGGGGATGAATCAGACGGTCGCGTCAATAAGGTTGATGACCACACGGGTATCCAGGAGGTAAAGACAGAAGGTTCGTCACCACCGAATGCGAGCGCCCCCGATCCGAACACAAGTCCCTCGTCCGTTCCAGTTCAACGCGATCCTGTGAACTACACGGAGAAGAGATACGGCTTGAGGCCGCTACCCGGGAGGAAGATACAATGACTCTCCGCTCTACTCGTTCTTGTGTCCTGCCATTTCTTTTTTTTTCGGTGGAGATATGGCCCGAGTTTTGCCTCGCAAGCTGGTGCGAAAAAGAGCAGTGCTGACGGAAAATATTTTAGACCTATTCGGTGATGATCCCCCATTTGACGGTCACCATCCCACCCCAGGGTTGAGCATCATCTCAATCAAGGAAGAGTGCCAGTACCCCCCCCCCTGCCCCAAGAAGAGGAACCCGAGAGATGGAATTTCCAAGGGTACAGCCATTCCCCACCTACTCAGGCCGATCCCTTTTGTCCGTCGCCCGTGCACCCGGGATCGGAAATATGCATCCCGTACACCAAGACCGCCAAAGTTCCGGAGAGAGAATGGACAACACACAAGAGGAAAGGATAGTAGTTTAGCAATCATACAACATCATAAAGGATAGGAACAGTGCGTTTCGTGGCACACATAGCCAGAAGAAGAGGCGACCCTAATAGGCGTAATTTCTCCTTTGGTGGGTGAAACAGCTCCCTGACGCATTCTCTTGGCCAAAGAATCGGGGCACTTGGTTGCATACAGCATCGCAGATCTCAGTGTAAATTAAGTTTCCTGGATAGCTGAAGTGGTTGAGAGTATCCGCCCGGCAAGTGGAAAGATCCGGAGTTCAAGTCCCGGTCTAGGAAATATTTTTACACTCGTGATTTGCCCGATTTCCCCCATCCACTGTGTTCGTACCTTCTGTGTTCCTCTCCCTTTTCCCTATATCTATTTATATGTGAATGATTATTTGTTCGCCGTTTGGCGGGATTTCGTGTTTGAATGTACAAATACATATAATATTTATACGGCACAATAGAAAACAAACAACATTGATAACACTTAAAAGGACATTCCCATAGTAGATTGTTTGAGCTTTCGGCATTCTCCGAGGCCTTCTTCAAGTAATCTTACTTGAAGATGGCCTCTGAGAAGGCCGAAAGCTCAAACAATCTAAAATGTGAGTGGCCTTTTAAGTGTTACTATTTTATTTGTGTTCTATTGTGCCGTCGTCATTCTTCGTCTGACTCTTGGAGTGAAAGGACGTGCTTCACCGACCTCTGGACCTTTTCCGCCGCTACCTGCAGAACCCCTTGCGACGCATGTAGAATAGCCACCTAGTCCTAGCTACATATTAAGAGTAGTGATAAGTAGTACATATTTATATATATATTTTAATAACCTCATTTTATTTCGTTCATGTAACATAAAGTGTTTTGCTTTATCGTTAGTTATACTATTACAAAGTTGATTGTTTCCCCGAATGTTGCTTTTTTGCCGTGATAGTTGATCGTTTGCTCCAGTAATTGTATTGTAGTTCTTATCTTAGATAACTGTTTTAACTTATATCTACTTTAGAATTTATACCGTTTGACTCTCTTAAAGTATTACATTAGCAATTTTCCTTACGTAGTAACGTCTTCGCGTTTTTTTGTTGTAGTAACATCGTTGTTCTAGTTGGCTTTACCCTTGCATATTATTTTTAGCGTATTTTTCTGGTGTTGATATTATTCAACTACCTTAACTTCGTGAATCAAATTCTTAATTCTTATGTAGGAGGGAATTTGCATTGAATTTAAGATAAATTATAAGTTAAGTGTTTAGAGTTGCCTGTGATTTGTATGTGTATTTACAGGGTTCGTCCGGAAAATAAGTGTACTGACTCCTGGGCTGGGCGCACCGCTCCAGGCGCGCCCAGCACCGCTCTGACGGATTGCGATTGGAGGGGGGTATGTTGGCAAGCGACGCTGAAAAAGGCAGTCGGCTCTGAGCTGTGGTGTAGTGAGGAGCTCTGTTAACGCGAACCTCCACGCTTCGACCCACGTCACGGTACGCGATGCCGAAGTTTTTGGAGCAGCGTTTTTTCATCAAATTTGCGGTAAAGCTTGGGAAATCGTCTACCGAAACTGTCGGTATGATTAACCAGGCTTACGGGGAGTCAGCCATGTCCAGAAACATGATCTTTCGGTGGCACAAGATGTTCGTGGAGGGCAGAGAAGAGGTCGACGACGAGTCTTCGAGAGCAACACGTGGCTGGGCGATTAGAGACCTACCCCGTGTCCCATCTCCCAACGAGGGAGTGTCTCACGTCCGTAGGTCGGACGATTGGAGGGTCGTCTCTCGGGGCAAGGGGAAGGTAACGCTGCGGCGTGGATTGGACTCTGCGGAGGCAGATACCATCCCCGTCTCCAACAGCTACCAGGTGCTGTCGGATGACAGCACCACCGTACCTGCAGCCCCTATCCCTACTCCGAGGGCACTGCCTAGGGTAAGACGTCAGGGAACGGGAAGGGAGGGAGTTGTAGTAATAGGTAGCTCGAATGTCCGTCGTGTAATGGTTCCATTGAGGGAAAGGGCGCGCCGCGTAGGCGCCGATCACCGGGTGACCGCCTGGTGTATACCAGGCGGAGGAGTCCCTCAGGTGACGAAGGCAATCGAGGCGGCGGTCAAAGGCACGAAGTGCTCTAGGCTGCAGGTCGTGGCCCATGTGGGCACCAACGACGTCACGGACCGTGGATCCGAGGAGGTCCTCCGTTCCCTTAGGGAACTGAGCTCCGAGGTGAAGCGCGTCCAGGGCGTCGAGGGGGTTCGGCTGGGACTAACGGTCTGCAGCATCGTTCCGAGGGAGGATCGCGGGTCTCTGGTTTGGAGCCGAGTGGAAGGCATAAACCAGAGACTATCGAGATTCTGCTCGGACATAGGAGCCTCCTTCGTCGACCTGAGGCCAACCCTCCGATCTTGCAGGACTCCCCTTAACCGATCTAAGGTCCATTACACGGCGGAAGCGGCGAATAAGGTAGCGGATAGGATACTCGACCACTGTAGGCCTTTTTTAGGATAAAGGGCAGGTCACTTAGTGGGTCAATAACATCTGGGGACAGCGCGTATAATATTATTAATAAAAATATAAAAGTCACCGACAACACTGACATTGATTTAGAAAGACATGTGACACGCACTTCCCCACAAAGGCGTCCTAAAAGACAGTCAGGCACAAATAAGGACGTTATTCAACATCAAAATAATTTAACTATACTTGTTATAAATTGCAGAAGCCTCAAGAACAAATCAGCGGATCTAGAACACTTAATCCAAACTCATTCCGCTGATATAGTATTAGGCACAGAGAGTTGGCTGTGCAATGACATAAACGACCAAGAAATTTTCACAATAGATTTCAAAGTTTACCGACACGATAGAGATACAAGACCCGGAGGAGGGGTTTTCGTGGCAGTTAAAAGTCATTTTGAAAGCAGGCAAGTTTCATTTGAAAATAATAACATAGAAAGTGTTTGGTGCACCTTAATACGGACCAATCAACCCAACATAAATTTATGCTCTTTCTACAGACCTCCAGAATTAGATTTGAAAACACTTCACACCCTCAACGATCAAATTTACAATTTTATACGTAAATATAATAACAGCATAAACATAATTGGTGGCGACTTTAATCTCCCTGGTATAGATTGGGACAACAATATCGTTAAATCTGGGACCCGCGATCGCGAATCTTGCAATTCCATGATAAAATTGGTTCAAAGAAACTCCCTCCATCAAGCAGTACGCATGCCCACCCGTGGAAAGAACATATTGGATCTATTTCTTACAAACACGCCTGAACGTACTATTAGTGTATCAACTGATGAGGGCTTGAGTGACCATAAAGCAATTAATGTCCACTTGGACATAGAAATAAAAATGATTGTTAAACCAAAAAGAAAAATTTATAATTACCATAAAGCAGACTTTGAATCTTTTGCCAATCAATTAAACTCTTCGCTACCCGAGTTCAAAACCCGCTTAAGTCATGTCAACGTGGAAGAAACTTGGACAGAATTTGTCAATATCATGCAAAAAGGAATCGTAGATTTCATACCTATAAAATACGTTAAAGCAAATCGCGACCCCAGGTGGTACAATAAAGACGTTAGAAAAGCCCTTCGAAAGCAAAGAATGCTACACTCTAGGGTAAAGAGGGCAGGCGTGAACACATCATCCCCTGAGAATAAACAATTATGGGACACATATAGATCCTCTAAAATTGAAACCAAAACAAAATTACGTAGCGCTTTACTGGACTTTAAACGCAAAGTACTTTGCGAGCACTTGGACACTGACCCCAAAGCTTTCTGGTCATATGTTAGGGAAGTAAATGGGAGTAAACAAACCGTGGTTTGCTTAAGGGATTGTAGCAATATAATTCATACAGACAGTGAGGGTAAAGCTAACATCCTAAATTCATTCTTCCAAAGCGTTTTCTCGAATGATGTTGCCACCGCATATCTCCAAGAAACAATACATACTCCACCCATGGAAAAAATAACAGTGGACCAACAAGGAATTCTACAATTGCTTAATGAGATTAAACCCAACAAATCCCCGGGTCCCGAAAATATACCAGTTAGGGTGATAAAACATTTAGCTCCAAACATTGCCCCGTACCTTGAGTTTATATTTAACAAATCCCTCACAGAGTGCAAAGTACCTAAGATTTGGAAAACCGCGCAAATAACGCCTATTTTTAAAAGTGGTGACAGGGAGGATCCCAGTAATTACAGACCTATATCTCTCACTTCTATCTGTTGTAAAATCTTAGAGCACAATTGTCAGTTCAATAATGAGACACCTTGACAATATTAACTTTTTAAGTGACAATCAACACGGATTCAGGAAAACCCGCTCCTGCGAGACCCAATTAGGATTATTTACACATGATTTACTTTTATCTGGTGAGAGAGGTAGGCAAGTGGATGCCATCTTCTTAGATTTTCAAAAGGCATTTGATAAGGTCCCACATGGTAAACTCATTCATAAATTAAAGGTCTCGGGTATAAACAAGGGCGCCATAAGTTGGGTTAAAGATTTTCTTTCAGAGCGGGAACAGAGGGTAGTCCTTGATGGCGCTAGTTCCGACAGCGTTGGGATCCGAGTGAAAAAGGCCTCATTCGGGAAATTGAGAAGGTTCAACGCCGGGCGGCCCGTTTTGTAAATTATTGTTACGATAAAACGCAAAGCGTCACCGAAATGCTCATGGATTTGGGGTGGGAATCATTGGAAGAGAGACGATTCAATGCAAGATTGAAATTATTAAAGAAATTCAGATCCACATGTTTCAGCACCGAGGTCTCGCAAATTATTCATACTCCTACAGACATTGGTCGCTTGGATCATGCATGTAAAATTCGGGAAATAGATGCCGGAACAAGCGGACTCAAGGACTCCTTCCCACGGACAATACGAGATAGCAACTGCAGGGTTATAGATAGCAAAAATTCCACTTGCCACCCTCAGCGACTAAAATATAATTCGTTCTACTTATATGCATGCTCTTCCACTAACCTTAGGTTTTTAGTTATAATAACCCATTCTTTCCGAATGACCTCATTCGTGTTCTGTTCATCTGTTTTTATGTTTCCCTTTCAATCCCTCGTCCCTCTCCGCGGGGGGAAATTCCTGCTACCTGCAACGTTGGGTCGCATTCCCTACCTTTTACAGTCTCTTCGGGGGGTAGAGTGTTTTGTGGTGCATGTTCAAGTGATGTTTCACATTCTTGGTTGTTGTGTCCTGGCTTGCGTGTTGTTGGATGGCTTTCGTGCTGCATCCGAGGGTGCAGTTGTTTGTTGATTTATGGTGTGTTTGCATGAGTGTTGGATGAAGGGATTTCTATCTATCTACATAATACCCCGCAAGCCACCGCGAGGGCGTGTGGGTCACCAACCGTAAAAAGGAAAAATACCCCATGCAAAACAACAACGTGGAAAATTACACCCACAGCAGCGCACCTACTCATGCAAAAATCCCTTCATCCAACACTCATGCAAACACATACCGCAAAACAACAAAAAACTGCCCCTCAGGATGCAGCACGAAAGCCAACCAACAACACGCGAGCCAGGACACAACAAGCAAGAATGGGAAACACCACCACCACATGAACATGCACCACAAAACACTCTACCCCCCGAGGAGACTGTAAAAGGCAGGGAATTTTGCATGAGTGTGTGCGCTACTGTGGGTGTAATTTTCAATGTTGTTGTTTTGCATGCGGTATTGTTCTTTTTCATGGTTGGTGACCTAACACCCCCCGCCACACGCCCTTTCGGCGGCTTGCGGGGTATTATGTAGATGTAAGAGTATCCATCTGAACTTTTAAACTCCTTGGATGTGCCTACCTTACCACCGCACAATTTACAGCTGAAGGTTGGCTCGGTGGCATGACGCTTCGAAACCTAAACCAAGCAAAACTATGCAATGGAACGCGTTTGGTGATAAAAAAAACAGCGATAATCAATGTGATTCACGTGACAATACTCAAAGGAAAATTCAAAGATGAAGAAGTTCTCATTCCGAGGATTCCCATGATCCCAACCCATATGCCCTTTGAGTTTAAACGAATTCAATTTCTAATTCATGCGCTATTTGTGATGACGAATCACAAGGCCAATTGTTGGGTGTTTTTGTGGTCTGAATCTAGAAAACCCATGTTTTGCTCATGGTCAATTATATGTGGCATGTTCACGTGTTGGTAAACCATCCGCTTCATTTGTTCTCTCGCATGATAAAAAAAACAAAAAATGTTGTATATCCGAAGGAACTTGACTCATCTACATCTACATCCCTCAAGAGAATAACCCGAATGTATGTATGAATAGATTGAATAAATAAAATGTCTTTCTGACAAGCCATTGTAATATTGATTTTTAAAGTTTTGTTGAATTTTTTTTCCTTACATTATTATATCAAGTCAAATATGATTAACATCGGTACAGCCGTTCTTGATTTATAAATAGTGTAACTAAACTATTCATTGATTGTACGGCGGTACGAAGTTCGCCGGGTCAGCTAGTATAATTTGATCTTCGGGTATTGATTCCAGATCTTTTCGTTCTAATGATCAATTAACACTACAAAGACCATCATAACGTCGTTCTCTATCTTTCGATTTGACGATCAAAATCGACAGCTAAACCGAATCCATATATACTAGAATATACACGTACTGAAATCAGATTGTTATAAGAGAAGCCTATCAAGTGAAGGAAGGCAACGTGCTTTCACCTTATCATCTCATATTCCCAGGACCCTTTCTATAAATCTGAAGTTTCTGTTACTTTTCCGCGGGTTTTCCGTGTATTACCCAAGAATCCAATTTCCAAGAGTCACACAAGTCTAAGATTTCACCAAGCGATAGCTGATTTGTAATCATCTCTATCTTCGCGACTGGTTTAGATCAATGGAATGATAGACTGAGGAAGAATCTCGGGGATGGCAAACGATCTGGTCATCCGTGGCCATCATTTTTACGCGCCAATCTCCTGTCTTTCACCTTTTTCGTTTCCAGTCGATATTCGCAGTCACTACTTGGCAAACAAGGACAGAAAAAAGGCATTTCCCACTCCAAAGAAATCCCACCGCACGTAACTCCGTCGACATTGTGACTCCGCATTACTGAAAATTACGACACGCAAAATGCCATGGAGCCAAGTCTCCCCTCGTCCATGATGCCACGGGGAAAGCGGACTGCACTCGCTCGAGCTAGGGAAAGGCGGGAAAATTTAAGGACATCGAGAGAGGGAGGGAGGGGCAGGCAAGCCTTACAAATGAAGTACTTTGTCGAAGGACATTCCTCGGCAGTGAGTCACTCTCTCTCCCTCCTGGGCACGACTCTAATACTCATCACTTTAAGGTGCTGCTTAATTTGGATCGTCACAGTTCGCCACCCCTTGACAATTCTTTGAGCCTTTTTTTGCTCCAAATAAACGCTTTTGAGTTACTGCCCCGTGACTCATGTGACCGCCCGCTTGAGTGTGGCTGGCAGTCTGCTAATCGCAATGGCTTAAAAGTTGCGGGTGTGGGCTCCCGAGGCGAGACGATTAGACACCGGAGACAGACAGATTAGAGACACTGAAAGGGAGTTTTCAAATAACACAGATCGATAATCATCAAGAGAGAAAACTTCAAGGAAGAAACCTGCAAGTCCAAGTCGATTGAAGTGATCCTATAACTTCTCCTTCGGAACTGGTTCCACTGGAGGCATGGAGTATAAGGGATAGTGCTAGGAAAAGGGGTTATATTAGGAAATGTGAGTGTTAGATATAAAGTGGGTTGTGGTGGTTTTTTTTTTAATTGGTTTTTTTTTAATATTTATTTTATTATCATTATTTATAACTTTTTTTTATTTTATTTATTTTTTTTCAATTATTTTTTTATTAGTATTTTTTTTATTTTTTATTTTTTTTTTGTTTTTTTTATTATTATTGTTATATTTTTATTATTATTATAGTTTTTTTTTTTTTAATACTTTTACATTTGGTTAAGGAATTAGGTTGGGTCAGGTGGAGTGAGGTGAGGGAGAACTGGAGCGCCTGGGCCTGGGTGGTTTGGTTGGTTAGTTGGTGACTTTCGCTTTCTGGTTTTGGGAAAGGTAATGTATGGTTGGTTCAGAGCAGGGTGGAGGGAGGTGGTTTGAGGAAATTTGGGAATTTTCTTTTTAGATGGAATATTAGGAGCGGATTTCAGGATTTGCTGGGGGTATTTGGCTTTACCTGGAGGTAGAGAGTCGGACCAGAGGGAGGAAATGAGAGGGTTCTTGGATATGCGGAGCGATCTGCTGTAACTCTTTGTGGCTCTCAGTATGAGGTCATTGACTGTGTACATGTTTAGTTCCTTCCTTATTGCGGTATTTGGAATAAACCACGGCGCGCCCGCTATGCGTCTTAGCAGCTTATTTAGCCACACTTGGATGCCTGCAATTGCAGTTTTTGGGGCATTTGCCCATACGGGGGATGCATAAAGGACCTGGGGTAAAAGAATTGACTGGAGAATTGATAGTTTGGAGGTTAAGGAAGTTCTGGATGTTCGGGAAAGTAGAGGTTGGAAGGAAAAGGTGGATCTACGGAGTTTCGCAAGTTTGGTAGTGACGTGGGGAGAAAAACTTAGCCTTTCATCGAGGGTGACTCCGAGAAAGCTTACGGTGGATTTTTGAGGGATGAGTTTAAGGTCAAGGGAAAGATAGGTGTGGGTGGTTTTGGAACGAGACCGGGAGAAGCAGAGTTTAGTACATTTTTCGGGGTTGACGGATAACTTCCATTCCTCAAGCCAGTCACCTATGAGGTAGAGATGGTCTTGAAGAGCATCGTCCGTTTTACTTGGCCACCAGCTTTGGGCCGCTATTGTGGTGTCATCAGCATATAAGAAGAGATGAGTGAGAGGGTGGGAGGGAAGATCATCTATAAATATATTAAATAGGAGGGGACTGAGCACAGCTCCCTGGGGAACACCCGTTAGCTGTTTTTGAAATGGGGAGTGGTAGGAGTGATGGAGGATAGAAAAGGTACGGTTACAGAGGAATGACTGAATAATTTTAATGAGGAATGGGGGAATATTTTTGCTATGTAATTTTAGTAGTAGGCCGTTGTGCCAAACCTTATCAAAGGCTTGGCTAATATCAAGAAATACCGCGGTTGTAATCATTTTCCTATTAAATCCTGATAGGATGAGTTCTGTGAGGCGATTGATTTGGTGAACTGTGGAGGTATGTGAGGCAAAGCCGAATTGTTCCTGCCTGAAAAGGGGGAACGGAAGGGATTTTAGTCTGGTTAGAATTATTTTTTCGAGGACTTTGCTGAAGGCGCAGGTAAGGGAAATGGGCCTGTAACTGTGGACGTCTGAGAGTGGTTTAACTGGTTTAGGGATCATGATGACATTGCTGCACTTCCAAGAAGAAGGGAAGTAGGAGGAGGCAAGGCAGGCATTGAAGATGTCAGTCAGGAGAGAGATACAAGAAATGGGGAGAAATTTAAGGGCTTTAGTGGGGATGTTATCGGGACCAGAGGAGCACTTGTTAGGCAGAGCAGCAATAATGGATTGCACTTCTTTTAGGGAACATGTCTGTGGTTCTGGAGAAGGTAAGTATAGTGTAGCGGACGCATAGATGTCCGCTTCAGATGTCGGTGAGTGGAGAGATGGAGAAGAAAAGGCACCTAGCATCCTTTCGAGGAAAGCTTCGCCTCTCTCGGTGTCAGTGGTTAGTTTCCTGTCTTGGTGTAAGAGTGGTGGAGTGGACTTGGTGATGTTTTTGAGGGCGCGTGTCATTTTCCAGAGGGAGTTGTCGTCTCGGTTGAGTGTAGTTATTTTGTTGTTCCACTGTGTGTTCTTATGTTTTTGTATTTCCCGTTTGACTGCTGCGTGTAGGCTGTTGTATTGCGTTTTTATGTGTGGCGATCTAGTCCTCTGAAATAATTTTCTTAGTCTGTTTCGGTCTGTTATTAGTGTTTTTATGTAAGTAGGGAGAGCGGATGATAGTAGAGGTGTGAGAATTGGGTTGTTGAGCGACTTATTGAGTGCGGAGTGAATGTGGTCAGATAGTACTTCTATGCTGTGATCTATGGACGGTTGATCAAGGGCTGTAAGGTATGTGTCAGGAAAGGCGGCTATTTTGCGTTGAAATTTGCCCCAGTTATGTGTGCGTGAGGTTATGGGAAGAGTATCTACGGTAGCAGTTTCGATGGAGTAGATTACGGGACGATGATCGGAAGAGTAATGGTGCAGGACTTTAGCAGGAATATGGAATGGGTAGTTGATGGATAAAGCAATGTCTAGTATGTCAGAGGTGTCAGTGCCAAGGTGTTGGGAGATGTGAGTATACTCGTTTGGTGTGTGAAGAGAGACGTCCAGGTCCTGACAGAACTTAAATAGTTCTCTGCCTTTGCAATTGGTGCTGCGACAGCCCCAGTTGCAGTGCTTACTGTTAAGATCGCCAATGATTATGGTGGGTGCAGTGGGGTGAGTTAGATGCTTGAGTGAAGAAATGGAGCTCTGTTTGGGGGGTATGTATACACTGAAGATGTTGACAGGACCAAGAAGTGTATGGAGTGAGATGCCAATGTGCTCGAGGTTTGAGGTTGTGTTAGGTAGGTGTGTGTGCTGAAGCGTGGATTTGATGCTGATGGCTACTCCTCCTTGCGGATGAGCGCCGTCAGCGACAGGGCGATCTAATCTGTATGAAGTGTAACCTGGGATGTATAGGGCGTGCTTGTGTGTAAGAAAGGTTTCGGACAGAGTGATTATGTCAGGTGAGTGCTTGGCAATGAGCAGGTGGAGTTCCGTGAGCTTGGCACGAATGCCATGGCAGTTCCAGGAGAGGACGGATAAGTGTGAAATTTTAGATCGTTGTGCTGCCATAGTTCAGAAGAGAAGAAGCTAAGGAGGAGAAGAAGTTAAGGAATAAAACCGCCCGTTCATGGGCCGGGGAACTGAGTAATTTTGCAAGAAATACGGTAGTTCTTTGAATTAATGCCGGCCAGTTAAAAAGAGGAGAGGAGGGATCAGAGGTGAGGTGTGAGGCAGGTATGTGAGTAGAAATAGGTTGAAGGGAGAGAGGGTGTGGTGTGTGGTCAATCAATTGGGGAAGTTGAGGATCAGGAAGCAGTGTGAGGGATGAAGGAATTGTTTTTGTGTCTTGAAATGAAGGAGGGGGGGGTATGACTTTAAGTCCTAGGATATCCTCGCCATAGTATGGAGGTGGCGGTGGCGGGGGTAGGTAGGATAGTTCTGGAGGAGGAGGGCAAATGAATGGAGTTACAGGGGCTGTAGATGATGGAGGTGGGGGAATAGGGGGGAATTCATCAATGTAGGGGTTAGTTTGAACCTTCCTATTACTGGCTGCAATTCTTTTGTCCCAGAAGTTTTCAGCGGGTGGGGGATGAGGGATAGTGCCAGGGTCAGGAGTAGGTAAAGGTTGGCCCAATTTCCGGGCCTTGGCTTCGAGAAATACTGGGCAGCCGCGATAAGTTGCTGCATGCTGACCGCCGCAGTTGCAGCAGTAGCTGGGACTGTCGGCGGGGAGCGGGCAATTAGATTTATAGTGATTGTTGCCGCATTTTCGGCATCTGAGTGGGAGGCGACAGTAGTTCTTAGTGTGGCCAAAGCGCTGGCATTGGACGCACTGTGCGGGATCGACGGAGGGAATGAACTCTTCAATTTTAATGTCAATACCGCAGTATGACTTGAGGTTAAGCAGATCGCTCTCTCGCGAAGGGTCCTCTAATGTGACTTTTAGATGGGTAAAGGAGGAGGCTTGGTGGAGGTCAGACTGCATTTTTACTATGCCTCTTAAGGTAAAGCCAGCTTCGTCCAGGTCTTTGGATACCTGTTCGGTCGAGGTGATGGGAGGTATGCCTTTTATTATGAAGGCTCGACGTCTTTCGGAGGGGATGGGATTGGTGAAATAGGAGAGGTGATTTGAATCTAGGAAGGATCTAATCTTACGGTGGTCGGATGGAGATTTCGGGTGGATATTTATATAGGAGTTATTGTAGGATATGCGAGGTTGGTAATTGGTTAGACGGGTAAGCTGGATAATGTACTTCTGATAGGATTGGGTTGCGGACAGGCGAATAGGCGGTAGGTTTTTGGTAGGACGAGATTCAAGTGGAAGGGTTGCGTCAGAAGGGATAGTGGGAACAGGGGAACAGGAAAATTTATTTTTCTTAGAAACTGTTTTCCAGCCATCTTCAGCAGCAGTTATCTGGGTCGCAGGCTCGGTGTCCAGCGGGATATTGCTGGAGGGTGACAATGTTCCGGAGGTAGGCGATGCGGGAGTGTTAATGGCCTGGGAATTAGAGGTGTCTTGGGCCGGTGCTTCATCGGCAGCTTCATTGGTTGCAGCTGGTCTTCCACACTCTGCTACGTCGTCTGGGGACGCGGGAGCTTGAAGGGCGATTTCCTTGCTGGGTACAGGAGCGGCCGCTCGAGGTTTAGTTTTCTTAGATGGTAGAGCTCTTTTGGGTTTGGGGTCTTCCTGTTGGAGACGCTTGGCAAGTCGGGTGACTATCTTCGGAGTTATGTCCGTAGGTTGAGAAGGATGAGGACCAGGGTTACAATCGTCATCGGAGGATGATGATTTGGAGTTGGCAGAGGAAGGGGAATTGTTGCAGGAGAACGAGGAAATTGAAGACGGGGAATCAGGGTTGTCAGGGTCGTCAGAGTCGTTTTTTCCCATAATGGGGGTCTGGGTGAGGGCAGAATCAAGGTAAGTATATAACCAAGGAGTTAGGTAGGTGGAAGTGGACTTGAGTAGGGCTATGTGTTACCCTAATAAGTGGACCCTTCGGTTCCACCAGGCGTGCAGTGGAGGTGCAAGCCCTCTGCCTGGTTTTCCCGAACAAGACGACCAGTGTGTGTCAGCAGCCGTGCACCATCCGGTGGTGAGAAGAGGGATCTAGTTAGCCCTCCCCACCGGACGTCACTACAACTGGATGGTTTATACCAGATATGCCGGAGCGTTGATGTAGCTAAGACGGCTTGGTCCTAGGAGGGTCGTACAGTGCGGGAGCGCTGGCTGCAGCTGAGGCGACTTGGTCCTGAAAAGGGCCGTCCACCTCACAGGATGTTCCAATTTTTGTAGTTCGCGGAGGTTGTTACTAGGAGAGCAGAGTTGTCCAGTAGGTGAGCGTCGGTGAGCAGAAGAGTACACAGCAGCGCACGGTGAGGTCAGGCAATGCTCGATTCTGGTACCGAAATTATTTCGGCAACCAAGAATCGGCGTCGTTGATTAGGGTTGAGCAAGAGGTGTAGTCGGTATTCAGGAGGTTGTACACGGCAGGAATGCGGAGTCTCAAAAGAAACCCAGTCTCGAGACGAATTTGGAGTCACGGGAGGGCTGGCTGCTACTGAGATGACTTGGTCCTTAAAAGGGCCGACCACTTCAGGAAGTAAAAATGTTCCAACAGTCCACAGGTGATAGTACACGGAGAGAAGAGTAGTCCAGGAGGTCCGGGTCGGTGTGCAGGAGAGTATGGAATAATCAAACAGGCGAGGTCAATGGTTGTCCAATACTGGTACCGAAGTATTTCCATCCAGGAATCAGCACTGTGAGAGAATAGTCCAAGAGGTCCAGGTCCGTAAGCGGGAGAGTAGAGTCAGTCAGTGGAGTGTCTAATCCCAGTATCCTAATCAGTGAAGTAGTCTAAGTATCCAGTCCAGTCCAGTATCAGAAGAAACCTGCAGCCACAGAGACATCGGGTAGTATAGCCCAGGTTGCAAGGCACCCGGGGCACCACTTTCTCACTCTCGGGTGGCGCTCTGCGCCTCATCATAAATAAAACGGTCGCCTCATTTCGGCTATCCGGGAAAATACTGACTGGGATTAAACATCTTCACTGGACTGACTGGACTGGACTGCTGGCTGGAAGAAGAGAGGCTGAGAAGGAGGAAACCTCACTAGAAGTGGATCGGAGCGGCGCATAATCCTGCTGTATTCCTGATACATACTTCAATATACTGACCGGACCGGATTTTGGACTTCTCTCCTGGTTGACCCTGCTTTCTCCTGGACTCCTCTAGACGCTTTGCACACTGACCTTGACCTCCTGGACACCTCTTCTCTCCTGGCACTGACCTCCGCACCTCACTGGACCTCTCTCCGTTTTGCAGCTGGACGGACCTTTTAAGGACCACCACTATCGATACCACCCACGTGGTTTTTCCGGCCCTTTTTAGGACCATGCAATTCATTGTCTACACCGCAGTTTAAGTACTACTGGTAATAGCACTAAGTGACTGAGGCACCCGGTGGGGAGGGCTAACTAGTCCCCTCTTCTCACCTCCGGGTGGTGCTCGCTCACTACACCACATTTTGGTCGTCTTGTCCGGGGAGACTTGGCAGAGGGCTTGCACCTCCACTGCACGCCTTGTCAAACCGGAGGGTCCACTTCTTAGGGCTGTACGTTAGGTCTCCGAACCCAAGATCATTGTTAAACCAAGATATAATACCCATCTCCCTGCCCGGCAATCACACTCCCCGGGATCAGCATGGGAAATAACGACCCGGATAACCCGGATTCTCCCTCATCAATATCCACCTTTTCCTCAGCCTCTCCTCCTGACTCACCACACTCCTTCCAATCCCCTCCGACTGATGAAGACTCTACGCAGGCATCCCTTCCTCAGCCCGAAACTGATCTGCACCCCACTCCCCAAATAGTCACCAGGCTGGCTAAAAGGCTGCACCAGGCAGAACCAGAGAACAATACTACAAGCAAACAGAAGAAAACGACTAAAACCCTTCGTAAGGCGATGATCCCCTCTTCTGATTCTCTCAACCCTGAAGCTGCTAAACCTCTGCCTACAAAGGACGACTCTGCGGTGGTGATACTTGACTGCCCCTTGGAGGTACGGCCCGACGACAACCCCACACGTCTGGAAAAAGCCGCTCGACCATCCAACGTTCCTGTAAAGCAACATACCAGCAATGACACAGCTGCTGCTGCCGTGATCTTGACTGCTGATACTGAACCCTTGGCCGCAGCAGGTGAAGAAGGCTGGACCACAGTTTCCAAGAAAAACAAGTTCTCTTCCCTACCCATCCCAACAATTCCTAACAACTCTACCTTACCTATTGAATCCCGCCCTACCAACAACCTCCCTCCTATCCGTCTATCTGCTTCGCAATCATACCAAAAATATATCCTCCAACTCTCCCGCTTGACCAATTACCAACCCAAAATTTCGTACAGTAACTCCTATATTCATATCCTTCCCAAATGCCCTAACGACCACCGGAAAATTCGCAAATTCCTTGATTCCAACAACCTGCCCTATTTTACTAATCCAACCCCAGCGGAAAGAAGGCGTGCCTTCATAATCAAAGGAATCCCGCCGATTACCCCAACTGAACAGGTCGCTAAAGACCTGGACGAAGCCGGCTTTACTCTTAGGGGAATACTGAAAATCCAATCAGGCCTACAATCCACTTCCACTTCCTTCACCCACCTCAAAGTATCCCTAGAAGACCCTTCCCGTGAGAGTGACCTGCTGGAACTAAAATCGTACTGTGGTATTGACATAAAAATTGAGGAGTTCATACCATCCACGGACCCTGCCCAGTGTGTACAATGCCAGAGGTTTGGCCATACAAGGAATTACTGTCGCCTTCCTGTACGCTGTAGAAAATGTGGTCAGAACCACCTTAAATCCAAATGCCCTCTCCCCATAGATAGCCCTAGTTACTGCTGCAACTGTGGTGGGCCACACGCCGCAACTTACCGTGGATGTCCCGCATTTTTAACTGCGAAAGCCCGGAAGTTAGGCCAACCCCTTCCTGAATCCTCCTTAGCTCCTATGCTCCCCCCCGCCCCACCTCCGGAAAACTTCTGGGACAAGAGGGCAGCTGTCAAACCCGCATTATCAAACTCACTCTTCTTGCGAAGCGACTTTCCCAGCCTCAATGACATACCTATTCCCCCTCCGCCCTCAACTACTTACCCAATCACCCCAACTATCTGCCCCCCACCTCCCCTTGATATTTCACTGCTCCCCCCTCCTCCACTTGCTCCCTTTGACCCTAGTATACTCTCGACACCCGTCATTCCCCCTCCCCCTCTCTTCCAAAATGCTTCTCCTAACCCTCCGTCGGGAACTCCCGTCACCTGTATTGATGACTCCCCACCTACTTCTCAACTCATATCCTTCCCTATGCCATTGCAGCCTGTTATCAGCAATTCATTCGCCCAGCATAATTTTCACTCGGACCTAGCCTCCCCCATCCCCGACTGGCCAGCACTTATTCAGAGGTTCACCTCATTTACGTCTCAAGTCAATAGTGCACCGACCCCCATTAAGCCCGTCTTACTATTGTCCTTGCTATCCTCCCTTACCTCTTTCATAATGAACAATGGCTGCCCCCAAAACGTGTAAAATTTATCACCTTTCTGTCCTTGCCTGGAACTGTAATGGAGCCCGCTCTAATCTCATCAACTTGCACTTGCTCATAGAAAAACATACTCCGGACATCATCACACTCTCCGAAACCAAGCTCACTCAGAAACACAACATTCACATCCCTGGCTACACTACATACAGACTTGACCGCGACAACACAAACAACACCAACCCGATGGGTGGCGTTTCGATTAGCATTAGATCCAGCCTTAATCACACTCAACTCCCACTAACTTCACCCAAACTCGAACACGTCGGCATATCCCTCCACACACATATAGGCCTTCTCAACATTTACAGTCTCTACATACCCCCTAAACAAGCAGTCATCTCCAACCTGAAAGACCTACTTCAGAGAACCATCCCAACCATACTTATAGGTGACTTAAACAGCAAACACACCAGTTGGGGCTGTCGCACTACCAACGAAAAAGGCAGAGCGCTTCTCAAGCTCTCGCAAGACCTAGACATCTCCATCCATGCCCCAAACGAACACACTCACATATCCGAACATCAGGGCACAGACACATCCGATATCCTCGACATAGCAGTATCCAACAACTACCCATTCCACATCCCAGCCACAGTCATACATCACTACTCCTCTGACCATCTGCCAGTTATATACTCAATCGAAACTGCATCAATAGCCTCTCTCCCCATATCCCCCAGAACCCACAACTGGCGTAAATTTGAAAAAAAGATTGCTGAAAAATTTATAGCTCCCCCACCCTCTCTATTAATTAACCAATCATCTATTGACCACTGCATTGAAATTCTGACAGAAGATATTAACTCAGCTCTAGACAACTCCCTCAATAACCCCGTCCTTCATCCCCTTCTTTCTGCGGCCTTACCTACTTACATCAGATCACTTATTACCGACAAAAACAGACTCAGGAAACTTTACCAAAAAACACGATCTCCCCACATCAAAGCACAATACAACACTCTACACACAGCGGTCAAATTTGAAATACAGAAACACAGAAACTCACAGTGGAACTGCAAGATAGCCACTCTCAACCGAAATGACAATTCACTCTGGAAAATGGCAAGGTCCCTCAGGAACACAACTAAAAAAACTCCACCTCTAATAGTAAACAACACCAGACTTACCACTGACTCCGAAAGAGGAGAGGCCTTCCTCAAGCGCATGTCAGACGCCTTCTCCTCTCCGCCTGCAACCTCATCTAACTCCGAAGCAACTGACTATGCAAATGCTGCCAAACTCATCCCTTCCCCTGAACCTCTGACTTGCACTGTTAAAGAAATCAGCCTCCTCATCTCTAAACTACCAAACAAGTGCTCCTCAGGCCCAGACAATATCCCAACTAAAGCCCTTAAATTACTGCCACTCCCCTGCATCTCATTCATAACGGACATATTTAACGCGTGCCTGGCCTCCTCCTACTTCCCGCTTTTATGGAAGAAAAGTAATGTAATAATGCTCCCCAAACCTGCCAAACCCCTCTCTGAAATCTCGAGCTACCGTCCTATTTCACTCACATGTGCCCTCAGCAAATTATTCGAAAAAGTCATTCTTAGCCGCCTGCAATCTCTCCCTTTCCCTCTATTCAGGCAAGAGCAATTTGGCTTTGCGCCCAACACCTCAACAGTACACCAGATTAATCGCCTCACCGAGCTTATCCAATCCGGCTTCAACAGCAAAATGGTTACAACTGCGGTTTTCCTGGACATCAGTCAGGCCTTCGACAAGGTCTGGCACGAAGGTCTCTTACTTAAGCTTGCCAAGAAAGACATTCCCCTCTACCTTATTAAAATCGTACAATCCTTTCTCAACAATCGCTCCTTCTCTATCCTGCACAACACCTACAAATCCCAATCCCAACCACAGCTGACAGGCGTCCCCCAGGGGGCGGTCCTAAGCCCAGTTCTCTTCAACATGTTTATTGACGACCTACCCTCTCACCCTCTAACACACATGTTCCTATATGCGGATGACACAACCATTGCTGCACAAAGTTGGTGGCCGTCTAAGACAGACGACGCCCTGCAAGACCACCTGCACTTGATAGGAGACTGGCTCGAAGAGTGGAAGCTTAACGTCAATCCTGACAAATGCGCTAAACTCTGCTTCTCACGCAACCCTCTTAAGATCACCCATACGTACCTCACCCTCAATCTCCGCATCATCCCCCAAAGAACATGTGCAACCTTCCTCGGCGTCAACTTAGATGAAAAATTATCCTTCTCCTCTCATGTCACTTCCAAACTAGCCAAACTCCGCTCAGCATCCTACGCTCTTCACCCCCTTCTCTCCAGATCTTCCAAAACCTCCCTAAACTCTAAACTTGCTATCCTCCATTCCATACTACTCCCCCTAGTCCTTTACGCGTCCCCCATATGGGCCACAGCACCTAAAGGAGCGATTGGCAAGATCGAGGTATGGCTAAACAAGTTGTCAAGACACATTGCAGGAGCCCCTTGGTATATTCCAAATACCCTCATTCATAAAGAGCTAAACATTCAATCGGTCAATGAGCTTATCCAAAAAGCACTTCATAGTTATAGCAGGTCCATCTCCAGCTCTAAAAACCCCCTCATATCTTCCCTATGGTCCTCATCCCTCCCAACTGGCAAAATTAAATACGCTCATCAACTCCTTAAGCCGCTTCCTAAAAAAACCCCGAAAAGAAAGGCACCCAAGTTTCCGCAAACCACCCTTCTCCATCCCACTCTTAATAAAAAATTTATCCCCTTCCCTAAAAGAAATAACCTAACAAGGAATTTGCAAACAACAAAAAAAAAGCGAACCGGTCCAGGCTCTCCTAACCTCCCTCACCTCATTCCACCCGATCCTACCTGATAAACAACAAGCAGATATTCACCAGCCCCTCCCGCAGCATATCCTTATCCGCCTTCCCTAACCTACTCTCTCTTCCTCCACATCTTCCTTGGAAAAAAAAAAAAAAAAAAAAAAAAATAATAATAATAATAAAAGCAGTATAATAAAAAAAAAATCAAAATCAAATAATAAAATATGTATTAAAAAAAAACAAAAAGAATATAAAAACATTTTAAAAAAAAATTATATATCAATAAAAAAAAAAAAATCTAATAAGCTAATAAATAAAATGCTCCTTCAACTATCACCTCATAAAAGCACTCCATGGCTCCAGTGGAACAAAGTTCCGAAGGAGTACTACAGGTTCACTACTCATTCCTGGTCCTGGTGGTTCGGCTATCCGGCGAAGCGCCCCCAGGGTGCATTGCACTTGCCGGTGAACCGGGTGGGTCCCCACGCTAGGCTTCCCCTTAAATAGTAATAATACTAAAAAGAAATACATAAGTACACCAGTGTATGACCACCACGATGTATCACCGGCTTTCTCCACGCCGGCTCCTTCCGCTGCCCAGCATTCCTGCTCTTCAGCGGTGATTCACTCGGCGCAGTGTATGAGTAGTAGTAGTTTTGAGGGGAGGCGACCGACAGCTGAGGTCATTTGCGCCATAGGGGATGGACAGGAGAGGATGAAGGGTGGAGAGAAACCTGGCGTCGGCATTAGCCTACTCTTAACGAAAGGCGCCAAGGGGTCCACAGTTTAACGTACCATCCGACGGACGGCGCACTCACTCAAAGTGCCCTCCACAAAGCACCTCAAGCAGGGATCGAGATACCTCTGAAAAATATTCAACACCGCCGGGATTTGAACCCGGGCCCTCAGGGTGGGAAGCCAGTACGCTAGCCCCCGCACCATCTCGATCCCCGCAGTGTATGACACCACGATGTTTCACCGGCTTTCTCCACGCCGGCTCCTTCCGCTGCCCAGCATTTCTGCTCTTCAGCGGTGATGCACTCGGCGAAACGCCCGGAATCCTGAGGGACTCCGTCAATATCGAACCTTTTCAAAGCATAAATGCCCGAAAAGGCCGAAAGGATGAAGTTCCCGAAGGACCCCGTCACTGTCGTACCATTTCGGAGCATGTGGCTCCGAAATGGCCGTTGGACTTTCTGCGTTTCGCCGGCGGCTGGTCTTCCTCGTTGCCGGTGCCCGCGCATGGACTTGGATGCTTATCCCACGGGAGAACCACAGCATCAGTGATGCTGCGGATTTCCCCGTGAGATGATGATGCCGCTCGATCCCGGAACATGGCCGTCCGCTCACGAAGGACAGCATCCAGTGGTGGTAATTTTCCGATTTCCCAAAGCGCCTCGTTCCCTGGTGTCCAACCAAGGCGCAGCGTCGCCCGCAGACTCTTCCTGTCCGCGGTGCACAGGATTCTTTCCGCCTTCTTGCCCATAACGCCGCACCACGCAGGCGCCGCGTACGTAAGGTTAGGGCGAAGCACCGCCGCGAAGAGTTGTAGCCGCTGGCGGAGAGGAAGGCACGGATGACCAAGTATGGGCGCGAGGAGATGTCGCCGTGATGCTGCAATCCCGGATGTCCGCTTGGCGTGGTTCACCATATTGAGGCGCTTATCGAGAAGTACGCCCAGGTAGAGAACGGATCTCTTCCAAGGAACTTCCGTGAGTCCGACGAGTATTTCGCCGGGCTCCTTCGGTCCCTTGGAAAAGACGATCGCCTGGGTTTTCTTCTCGTTGACGCCGACACAATAAATACGCCATAGCCCAGGGTGGGCTATCGTACCATTTCGGAGCAACATCGCGCTCCGAAAATCACTACGAAATGGCCGATTCGTCCCACTCGGCGAAGAAAGCCACCGATTTTTTTGACAAAACTCCGATGCCACCTCCCTTGCCGTTGCAAGGAATGTTTAAGAAGGTATATACATTCGGGATTCGGGCAACAGAAGATTCGCGCAAAGGACAAAACCATGAAAATGGTAAAACCGGCTCGGCCGGACAGAATCAGAGGCCAGAAAATTTAGAGAAAGAAGCATCTGTAATAACCATTAGCTCTTGCAAGCGAAACAATAAAATAGCGTCACCATCTCCTGCGACAGCCGCAGTCATTGCCGCCATTCAAAAGCGGCAAATTAGCAACAACAAAGAACAAACGGTCACTTTTGTAGGCACCTCCAACACAGCCGTTGAAATGAATAACACGGCCGCAAATAGCAATAACGAACAATTAAAAACGTCCACCTGTTCAGCGACAACCACTGGTACCCTCCCTCTCGCCGTACCGCTCAACACAGGCCCACATGCGCAAACACCGCATGGTCAAGGAGACGACGGCTTCACTGTCTCCTCCAGAAAAAAAAAGGTACCCCGTTAAAAAGGCGTAGAATCATAGACTCCCCGGACATCACTCACGTGAATAGGTTCACACCTATCGAATCTGCGGCTGGGGTGATGGAGACTCAGCCGACAGTGTCAAAATCTCCCAAAAATCCCAGCCATAACCGTCCACAATGTAAAAGGGTGGGTGGAATTGGCGAAGGAGTTGATGGCCAATCTGCTCTCACCGCCCAAATGCATCCTCAAAGGGTAGCAATTACTTGTGCCAGCGTAGAGGATTACATCAAAGCCAGACAAATCCTCAAAACCAGGGACTTAGAATACACGTCCTATCAGCTTCCAGCCAATAGACTAAATTGCATCAAAAATCTGGTGGGTGACGTAAATTCAAAAGACCTGGAATTAGAATTACATCAAATGGGATACAAAACAAAAAGTGCAGTACAACTCACCACCACAAAGCCAACTTACATGGATAGGGTAAACGGGAAAACTACTGGCATCAAGCGATTGGTGCCAGTATACCACGTAATTTTAACAAACGATCCACAACCAGGGGACCTTCTCAAAATTGAATATCTTTTGACCATGCGGGTGAACATATCAAAATTCACCAAACCTAAGGGCGTTGTACAGTACCACAAATGCCAGGGCTTCGGACATACAAAAAAATATTGTAATATTCGGCCCCGTTGCGTTAAGTGCGCCGGTCCACAGTTACCTTCCGAATGTGAAAAGAAAGATCGCAGTACGCCCGCGCGATACGTCAACTGCACAATGGAACACCCCGCCAATTATCGCGGATGTCCTGTTTTTAAATGGGAAAATCAGCGAAGATTGGCGAGAGAATAGCGCGACACAATTTCCCGAGGACCAGCCCAAGGGAAAACATTTATACCTGCCCCGGCTCCTGACAGGAATGCTTGGGCTCCACAAGCTCAAGGTCCTTTGCAGGACCAAACATCTTTTACCGCCACCAACCCATTTCCCTCTTTACCCCCTCCTAGAATCCCTCCTCCCCATGTTATCAACCCTCTTATGCCCGGCGGCGCTATTTCACAATCCTCTTTTTCCTCTAACAGTCACCTACCAAACCTCCCTGCTTCAGATTCCGTACACGGGGAACAGACACTGTTTGGATATTTCATGTCCATTCACAATCAGTTGGAATTGCAACGGCATACTCGGCCGCCAACGGGAATTCAAAAATTTTATAAGCTCTGGCAATTTCGATGTAGTCGCCCTTCAGGAGACGCATCTGACACCCAAACACAGATTCCACATACCCAACTATACCACATATCGGCGAGACCGTCCCACCGCTCGCGGTGGAGGCGTGCTCATCGCAGTAAAATCCTCTATTAAACACAAAGCACTGAAAGGATACGCCCTTAGTACATTAGAATGCGTCGGAATACGACTCCCAACTCCCATAGATGAACTTGAAATCTATTCCGTTTACCAACCTTGTGGTAAAACTATTGTTTCTGACGAAATTCGTCTCTTATTCCCGACTGACAGACGCGTCGTAGCCATCGGCGATTGGAATTGAAAACATACGGAATGGGGGTGCCGGTCCGCGAATAGTAATGGCCGGCGTTTGCATAACATTGTAAATTTCATCATGGTAGACGTCGAAGTGCCACGAACGGCGACGCACATTGATAGCCGTGGAGGGGAGGACATCCTCGATTTTTGCCTTAAAAAAAACTTACCTATTATAACGACTCCAACTGTACTACCCGATCTCTCCAGTGATCATTACCCGATTAAAGCCGACATTGCGACTGTCCCTTATGAGCAACCTCCTTCCACCCCTGTAAGAACGAACTGGAAACAGTTCGCCTCTCTTACAGAAGACGCCTTCTCAGCAATCCCCATCCCACGTTCCTCAGACCGGCAGGACATTGACACTCATGTCCTTGCCATCACAGAGGCAATGCGGGACGCGCATGCAATCGCATCGCTCCCGTATCCTCATCCACCTCCTCCTTCAAACGCCCTACCCGACGACATCCTACTGCTCATAAAACAGCGCAACAAGGCTCGAAGACAATGGGCGCGAACCAGGGATGGCGCCTATAAACGGCGCTATAACGTTTTCGCGTCCTGAGTCAAACGCGAGATTAAAAATCGGTTTAATGACCAGTGGAGAGACAAACTAGACAACCTCTCCTTCGACGACGGTTCCCTTTGGAAGGTTGCTAAGCAACTGACCCAAAAAGGCCGTCCTGACCAGCCCATCAGACACAATAACAACTTGTATTTCGACGCCAATGACAAGGCAGAAATTCTAGCCAACGCGTTCCAGGGAACCATGACTCTTAGAACCGACTGGCCAAGGACGGAGGAGGACGAAGAGGCTGGGGCTGCTGTAAGTAGCCTAAGTTTCCTTCCGACTCCGCCGTTCCAACCAGTCACTGAGACGGAGCTTAGAATGACTATTAAGTACTTAAACCCGAAAAAAGCCCCGGGTATTGATGACATTTCAAACAGGCAATTAAAGAACGCGCCACTGCCGGCCGTTCGTCATTTGCTGGGCTTATTTAACAACTATCTTTCCTCTTGCTATTTTCCAGATTCCTGGAAAATAGCAAAACTTTGCCTGCTTACTAAGCCAGGCAAAGACCCGACAATTCCTCTAAACCGCAGACCTATCTCTTTACTTTCCTCTATCTCAAAACTGTTTGAATCAATTTTGAAAGCCCGTCTAGACCTCTTCCTACGGACCAACAACCGGAACAAATGGCATTCCGGGAAGGACATTCTACTTCCCTTCAAATACTCAGACTAGCAGAGTATATCAGCCACGGTATGCAGAACAACCAACACATTGCGGTGTTGTTCTTGGATGTGGCCAAGGCATTCGACCAAGTCTGGCATGATGGATTGATACACAAGTTAATTAAAATTGGGGTACCAATACATCTCATCAAGATGTTCCAAAGTTTTCTCGCTTCACGAACTATACATGTCGCCGAAAACGGAGCTTTGTCAGCCGGGAAACAGATAAGCTGTGGCGTCCCGCAGGGCGCCATATTATCTCCTACTCTCTTCAACTGCTACGTCAGTGATCTTCCTTCTTCTCCACAAACTCTCACTTTCATGTTCGCCGACGATACTGCTATCGCGGCAAGATCTTGGAGCGGCACGTGTGCCTTCCGAAAGATCCAAAACCACCTCTATTTACTTGAAAAGTGGACCGTTAACTCGAAAGTCACAATAAATGCCGAGAAAAGCGTTGTTGTCGACTTTCGACGGAAACGAAACTATCTCCCAAAAAAAACTTTTAACCTTTCAATCCGTGCGTATTCCGACGAAATTCTCACACAAATTCTTAGGGATACATTTCGACTACAGACTGACATGGGCCAAGCACGTACAGCATGCCTTAGACATTGCACAGGGCACAAGAGCACTTCTGTCTCCACTCTTGTGCTCCAAATCGCGCCTCACGCACAGAACAAAAAGTTGACTATACCTATCATATATCCGTCCCAGGATGCTGTACGGTTGCGAAATTTTGGGAACGTGACAAAAACAGACAGAAAACGCTTAGAAACATTCCAGAATAAAACACTTCGCTACCTCACAAACCAGAGTAAAGTCGTTAGGATACAGGAGATAAGAAACGCACACAGAATACCTAAAGTACACGACTTCATTCGAGCGCAAGCTAAACGACTCGAGAGGTCCCTTCCACAAAACACACTTACAAAAAGCATATGGGATTACTCCCTACATAGAAAACGCCGTCCGAGCTACAGACTTCCAAAAGAAATTATATTTCGGTAACAAAACCGAATTCTTTCCTGTGACTTTTATTTCTTTTTAAGTATAGCAAATATTTAGTGCATTTAAACTAGGGTTTCTGTTTTGTAAATATTCTGTAAATACCTTGTCAAACTGTTTTTATTGTAAGTGTATATATAAAAGAGGGCATTGTACATATAACAGATGGGGCAATTGGCCCCGACTCGACCCGATGTTTGCGGGCTAGTCGGGCAACCAAAAGCCAAAAGGTCTCTGAAAAAAAAGATATTGAAATTTTTATACGAATACATAGTTTAAAAAAACAAGATAAAAGATTGAAAAAAAAAGAATAAAAAGATCAGAAAAAATAAAAATAATAAAAAACATGCAAAACAGAAAAAAAAGTAGATTGTAGACCAGAATTAATAAGTTAATGTTTAATCTTAAGGCTTACGATTAGTAGATATTATTCCGTCCTGTTGACGAGGAAATGGTCAAAATGTTCCCGCCCTTAAATTTAAGGTAATTTTAGTTCTTCCTTTAAGTTACGGCCAATTGGCAACCCACTAGTGGTCTTTCTTTCAATTTCTCCTTCACTAACACTGGAAAGGTACACGTTCGTCACTTACACTTTCGTTCGCCATTGTATCCCACGTGCCGATTGCACAAACACTGAAACTGAAGGGGTGGACGTTGTCGCACCGAAGCAGTTATTTAGGAAAGGGCAAACGCCCTCACAAAATGAGGTTCTGGTCTGGTCTGGTCCCGCATACATAACGTACCTGTATGTTTCGATACGAGGCAGTTCTTTGCGAAACAACCCCATCCCTCAGAACACGCCATTTTGAAGTTCCGCGTTGCACAAACCTCAACAAAGCGAAGGTTTTTGAACAAGGGTTAATTTTCAAGGAAACTCTACGCAGAAATAAGGAGGGATAAACATAATACGCTCATCATTGGAATGCACCGTTTTAGCTGAAGGCATTGAAGAGTGGGGGCCGAATTTCTCAATTCGGTGAAAAGGACGCAAAGGCGAAAAAGGAAGACTACGATGACCTCAGGTCTCCCCCCAGATTATCTGATATTATCCAATCACGGATGTCCACCGATCTAAGAAATGCGCGCGGCACTCCGAGAGGACTGACAGCTGAAGTGACCGCTACAGCGTGGTGTTGACCTATAACTGTGATCATTATGAAGAAGTTCCACTAAACGCAGAATCACTTCTGCCTAACTTTGGGATCCAGAAATAAAATTTCGACGGGATATTTTTACTGGTTGAATCAAACCTTCGTACTTAAAAGAGAGAGGTTTTAAATGAATGTATCTGTGTGATGCCAATTCTTTTAAATCCGTGGACAAGCAAGCAGTGGAATTCGCGTCATCTCCCGTTAAATTAGACATGCATGGGTTTTTTAAAAACGTATCTAACCTTCGTCTCGCGCATAGGGAATGTGATTCCTTATTCTGAGCTCTGCTCTTTTGAAACTCTTCAGGGAATTCCTCTGCACGAAATACGCATAAAGAAACGCGTTCGTTCCCCTTAATCCTTCAAGAATCAATCACTCGGGGTGCGAAGGCCCCGATGGAAGGAAAGCCCCAAGGCCCCTCCCTCCCGCCTATGCACCGAAAAACCTCGCTCGAAAAATTCGAAGATGGCTTTCTTGCTTTGAAAGGGAAGTCGGAGGCGGGTGGGAGCCGTTAAACCGGCCGCCCCGCTTCAATGGCGGTAGCTTGGTCCCATAAATCATCTCTCCCTACGCTGCGAAAGAAGCAGCGTTTGACCTCTAGGATCGAGTGGAATGGGAATCATTTCATAATCCTCCTCCTTCGTAACTTACCCTTCGCAACTTAACGCCTCCAACGTTCTCAGAAACCATCCAATTTTCTCGGAAAACCAACGCTTTTATATATACGTATCCATATCTCTCCATTCCTCCGTACATATTTAGCCCTGGCCTGCCTTTAACCCCACCCACTCCCGTTCTACCAGCCCTCTCTCTCTCTCCGTTTCTTTCTTCTCTCCCTCCGTTCTTCCCTTCGCGTCCTCGACTCCTTCCCCGCCCCCCATTTCGCTTGCCACCGCCGCGCATGCGCCGGAGGGCCTACCCCTCCATCTCCCCGACTCCTCGTTATTCCCCTTCTTGTGCAGTCCTTCAGGCGATTCTCACGCGGCGGGCGTCCCACACGCGTGTGTTGTAAGTGAGAGTGCGGACTACTACACTTCGGGGGCCACTGGGGGGGGGACCGGCCCTTCCCCTTGCGCGGCCATGCCCTCGGCCGCCCTCTTTCTCTCGCTGTCGGCGCTCGCCGTCATCGGAGCCGAAAGGCTGCCGGGGGCGGGGACCACCACCGCCGCCTCCCCCCCTTGCGAGGTCTCGATGAGCGTCACCGTACACTACCCCAGCGTCTTCGAGAATGGAAGCGTCTGGGACCCCGTGGGGGGGTCCCTCTACCCTCCGGGCACCTACTGGTTGCACGACGGACGGAGGGCCGCCGGCGGCTGGGGCCTGTACAGGGGCTGCCCTTGCCTGCTCGAGAATCCCTGCCTGCGCAAGTGCTGCCCCGTGGGCGAGTCCCTGGACGGCGTCGGGGGTTGCGTGCCGATGGAATCGCACTTCTTCAGCCCGAACGTGACGGATGACGACGGAGCGAACTCCCGGACGATCGACGCGGACGAGAGATTCGGCGTCCTTTACGGCCTCAGCTGCGTCGGCATGACGATGCTGGACCCAGGCGAGCGCCCCGAGGACCACTTCTTCGTGAGGGCCTCCGACGGCACGCTGTCCCTGCCCCTGAGGAACCACAGCTCCTTCCATCCCTCGGACTTCTGCCTCGACTACGTGTCCCCGAAGGGCACTTATCTACCCCTCTTGTGCGGCAGGGCGAGGCACTCTGGGTGGGGGGGCGGTGCGCCCCAATGGCTCTCCCTCTCGTTCCCACTGCTGCTCCTGCTCTCCACATCCTTCCTCCTGGTCACCTTCTTCTCGTTTGCTTTGGTCCCCGACCTCAGGAACAGTCTGCACGGGCGGAGCGTCATGTGCCTCATCACCAGCCTCGTGATGGGATGTGTGTTCCTCGCCATGGTGCAGCTGACTGGCGAGGCCTTGACGGTGAACAACTGCATCGCTTCAGGTGGGGCTCCTCGTGCTTGAACCCCCATCGATAGCTAATACCCTCCGACACCGATCGGCAATTCCGAATATCCGTCCATGCAATTCTGCTTGTGGTGCAATTGTTGTCATTGTTAGTCTACCAATCGGGTGCGACAGTTCGCGACCCAAAATTATTTTCCCAGGTGAGTGACCAATATAGAATGCAGTAACGCCGAAGTGAGTTCAAATAGATATTCTTACCGCTAGGAACTCAGCAGGATGGGAAGAGCTTTGTTCTTTTCGTCTCTACGATGGCGATTGGATTAGAGTGGTTTCTCCTAAATAAAAACCTAACTGATATGGTTTCAGTATCTCCATGTGTTATCAATGGTAACAATAATTTCCATAGAATACTGATAAACACAAGTTCACAGACAGCATGGGATTAAGGAAGGGTATTTTTTATATACTTAACTGAATTTCTTTCACATTTTTTACTCCTATTAGTCTTCAGCATTTCAACTCCAAACAAACTGCTCTGGTACCATTTTTCTTGTCTCCTTTTGATATCTCCCATAACCCTTTCTCCTTCCCTTATATGCATAGCACTTCTTCATACTGAAAATTCTCCTACATGCATCGTCTTGTGAAAGCTACTTCCAGTGAGATGTATTTGAAAAATTTGCCATGTTCTTCAATAAAATTTAAGGGTCCTTATCATTATCAAGTATTATCAAACTGATAATTTGTGTGAGGAAGCCCTCAAAACTGTCCTGTTCTCTGCTTCTCCGTTCATTTTCTCAATAGCACCGACATTTTCTTTACTTCTCTAAGATCATCCTTGGTCTTTCAAAAAGATAGTATGTTTCAATGGTGTGGTAGCATAATGGCTGGAGTTTTCAGCTGCTAACTCGAGGGTTTTGAGTTCAAAGCTCAGCTGATGCCTTTGGAGAACCATTTTAAGTCCTAAGTGCTGCGATGTTCTGTTCATGAAAACTTAGTGAAATGAATGTTGGCAGGGGGAAGGAAATAGTTCTCCAACCGTCAGTGTGTGAATTTCACATGTCTTATGTTCAAAATATTTCACATTGACTGTGATTTGTTGGCTAGTATGCGTTTCAATTGGAGGAAGGAAAGGAAGAACTAGCAACAAAAATAATTTAACTCCAAACAATATTTGGAAAAAAATAACAGTGGACCAACAAGGAAGTCTAAAATTGCTTAATGAGATTAAACCCAACAAATCCCCGGGTCCCGAAAATATACCAGTTAGGGTGATAAAACATTTAGCTCCAAACATTGCCCCGTACCTTGAATTTATATTTAACAAATCCCTCACAGAGTGCAAAGTACCTAAGATTTGGAAAACCGCGCAAATAACGCCTATTTTTAAAAGTGGTGACAGGGAGGATCCCAGTAATTACAGACCTATATCTCTCACTTCTATCTGTTGTAAAATCTTAGAGCACAATTGTCAGTTCAATAATGAGACACCTTGACAATATTAACTTTTTAAGTGACAATCAACACGGATTCAGGAAAACCCGCTCCTGCGAGACCCAATTAGGATTATTTACACATGATTTACTTTTATCGGGTGAGAGAGGTAGGCAAGTGGATGCCATCTTCTTAGATTTTCAAAAGGCATTTCATAAGGTTCCACATGGTAAACTCATTCATAAATTAAAGGTCGTGGGTATAAACAAAGGCGCAATAAATTGGGCTAAAGATTTTCTTTCAGAGCGGGAACAGAGGGTAGTCCTTGATGGCGCTAGTTCCGACAGTGTTCGAGTCACGTCGGGGGTACCTCAGGGAAGTGTGATCGGGCCGTAGCTTTTCTTGATTTTTGTTAACGATTTGAACCCGAAAGTGAAAAGTAAAATTAGGATGTTCGTGGATGACACGGTGATCTATCGGGAGATATCTGGGGATGAGGATCGTTTTATTCTAGAGCAGGATTTAGATTGCATTACTAAATGGTGTTCTAACTGGGGATTGACACTAAATTATAATAAATGTTCAGTGGAAAATTTCTTTATAAGATCAACGGGATTTGCTTACAAATTAGCTGGAGGTGACCTAGCAGTAGTTGATACGGTGAAATACCTTGGTGTTACATTCAAAAAAGACTTAACTTGGGGGACTCACATACGTAAAGTCTGCGGTCAAGCATATAAAAAATTGGGATTCATTAGACGCATTGTCGGCAAAAGTGACTCGAAGGTCAAGGAACGTTGTTACCACGCTCTTGTAAGGCCTCATTTAGAATACGCATGCAGCGTGTGGGATCCGAGTGAAAAAGGTCTCATTCGGGAAATTGAGAATGTTCAACGCCGGGTAGCACGTTTTGTAAAATATTCCTACGATAAAACACAAAGTGTCACCGAAATGCTCCTGGATTTGGGGTGGGAATCATTGGCAGAGAGACGATTCAATGCAAGATTGAAATTATTAAATAAATTCAGATCCGCATGTTTCAGCACCGAGGTCTCGCCAAACTATTCGTACTCCTACATACATTGGTCGCTTGGATCATGCATGTAAAATTCGGGAAATAGATGCCAGAACTAGCCGACGCAAGGACTCCTTCCCACGGACAATACGGGATAGCAACTGCAGGGTTATAAATAGCAAAAATTCCACTTGCCACCCTCAGCGACTAAAAAATAATTAATTTTTCTTATATGCATGTTCTTTCACTAACCTCGTGTGTTTTAATATCATAACCCATTCTTTCCGAATGACCTCATTCTTGTTCTGTTCATCTGTTTTTAAGTCTCCCTTTCAATCCCTCGTCCCTCTCCGCGGGGGAAATTCCTGCTACCTGCAACATTGGGTCCCATTCCCTGCCTTTTAGAGTCTCCTCGGGGGGTAGAGTGCTTTGTGTTGCATGCTGTATGGGGGTGGAGTTTCGCATTCTTGTTTGTTGTGTCCTGGCTTGCGTGTTGTTGGATGGCTTTCGTGCTTTTGTTGGAACGGTTAGTATCATAAAGTGGGAAGCATTCTGGGTAACTGCACAGGTATAATTTTATTTGTAATAATGAGGCAAAAGCCTAAGGGGCTCAATAGTATTCTTCATATTCTCAGTTTTAATTATACTGGGTAATGAACTTCTCAGTTAAACCAAATTCCACTTGAAAATGTAGGCCTTGTGCGTTGCATTTTGGACTTTTTTCCATCCTGTAGAATTTGATTTTTTTCGTTTTAATGCCTAGAAAGACATTACTTTTCAACACTTTGGAAGGTGTTCTCTAACTGATAATCTTCTGGGAACTCTCGGTGTTGGAATATTCATCAAATACTTTGCCCAAATTAGGTCAATTGGGAAAAAGAAATTAGCGTCATGGGTTGTGTACAATGTAGGAAACACTTTCAGATTATTCGGGGGACTCTGTGTTTTGAACTGCCACCCTCAGCGTCTAAAGAATAATTAGTTCTACTTAAATGCATGCCCTTCCACTAACCTTGTGTGTTTTGTTATAATAACCCATTCTTTCCGTATGACCTCATTAGTGTTCTGTTCATCTGTTTTTAAGTCTCCCTTTCAATCCCTCGTCCCTCTGCGCGGGGGGGAACTACCTGCAACGTTGGGTCGCATTCCCTGCCTTTTACAGTCTCCGCGGGGGGTAGGGTGTTTTGTGGTGAATGTTTATGCGGTAGTGGTGTCTCACATTCTTGCTTGTTGTGTCCTGGCTTGCGTGTTGTTGGATGGCTTTCGTGCTGCTTCCTGGGGGGCAGTTTTTTTATTGTTTTGCGGTATATGTGTTTGCATGAGTGTTGAATGAAGGGATTTTTGCATGAGTAGGTGCGCTGCTGTGGGTGTAATTTTCCACGTTGTTGTTTTGCATGGGGTATTTTTCCTTTTTACGGTTGGTGACCCACACGCCCTCGCGGTGGCTTGCGGGGTATTATGTAGATATGTAAGTAGATGTAGATTTGCTGGATTGTAATTTTATCTGTACTTTGATGCTATTAGCAACTGCATCCAGCAGGTAATCTTCACCCATGGTCTTAGTCCAGAAAAAAAGAACTGCTGCATTTTATTGCAGGTAATTCATGATTCTAAAAATATGGGGAAGTTGTTACTGGCTTCACATATTAACTGTCGATGTAAAACTGATGGCAGCAGCAAGAATTAATTTTAACATATGTGTCAAAAATCCCAGCACTCTAGCAGTTGCTTATTATAAATACTTAATTAGTTCCTAATAGCATTGTCATGTTGCTTAATCCTTATTATCTCTTATGTAACGTAGTATTATTATTTTTGATTTACTGTATTGTTTATATGTATATTAGAAAGCGCATTGGAGGCAGTAAGGTTGTAGTCTCAATAGTGGTCAACTGTTTCAATGCACAGAGATGAATTTAGTCTTGAATATGGGGGGAGAAAAGTCAGCATAAAATTCAAGAATATTCAGGAGTCTCCCAAAAGTTAACTTTAGCAAGATGAAATGCCTGAAATTTTTAACCATTTCTTTGCTGGCATATTACATACGAGGGTCATCCGGAAAGTAGTACCCGTTCGTGCCGCATGAAGTGCTGACGACGCGAGTAGCCGCTGGACGAGGTCAGATAGCTTCAGTGGCTTGTCTGCCTTCTCTGAGCCAAGTTGCGTGACGCTAGCATTGCCTGTGTTGTTTCTGTGATTGTTTACAATGTTTAAAAATATTGAGAACGCCGCCAGTTGTGAAGTGAGGGCAGTGATTAAATTCCTCAATGCAAGAAACGTTCGCCCATGTGATATTCATCGCCAATTAAAGGAGGTGTATGGAGACAATGTAATGGACGAGTCGTCTGTTCGGCGGTGGTGTCGCAACTTCAACATGGGGAGGGGGAACACACACGACGATGAGCGTTCGGGGAGACCGTCTGTCATTACAGACCAACTGGTGAGCTCAGTTGACGAATTCGTGAGGAACGATCGGCGCGTCACAATTGATGACATCTGTGAGCATTTTCCCAATGTTTCTCGAACAATTGTTCATGAAATTGTTAAACACCATCTGCATTATGCAAAAATTTGTGCAAGATGGGTCCCTCGCATATCTCAATGAGCTGGCGGCGAAGGACTATGCAGCAGGAATACAGAAACTTGTCACACGTTATGACAAATGCCTTAATTTGCTTGGAGATTATGTTGAGAAGTAGTTTAAAGTATCCTCTTTCAAATAAAATTTTTTATGTTTGTTAATATTTACTTTTGTGTCTTTATTTCACGAACGGGTACTACTTTCCGGATGACCCTCGTACATTTTGATGAAAATTGAAATTAAACCACTAAGCTTTTCCACATAGAAAACATTTTTATTTACTACCTAGGTTTCATTATGGTATAACATCATCAAGTATAACAACATCAGAAAAGCCTAGTGGTTTAATTTCAATTTCAATGTTGAAATTTTCCACCGAGTGATACCAGAAACTGTTTTATTTATCACATTTTGATGATTAAAAAAAATTGATGGTTTCAGCTTTCAATAGAGTGAACAAAATATAAGAAATTTTAGTTGATATTTTGAAATATATTGCCTAGGTATACAGCTTATAACTGCATCTTCCACTAGATTACTTTCATTTATTCATATGGAGTGTACTAATATGTTTTACCATTTTTTTCAAAAAGGAACCTTTTATTTCCTCATAAAAATTAGTGCTACAGGAATGTGCATGTTTTAATATATTTCCTAATAATTAATCTAAAAACAATTGCATGTCCAAAGGAATGTGTTGTGTTATGTTCATGTAAAATTAACTTGCATAAATCATCCTAATTGGTCTTTAAAGTTCATTTTGAAGTCTGAAGTCACATAATTTATTAATTATTTCCCTTAAATCAAAAAACTAGCAAGGAATTCTTTGCATTAATATTCTTTGAATTAAAAGTGGTGATTGTAATTCTGCATTGTATTTTTATGAGTAATGTAAATAATATGCAGACATTTTGTTTTCATTAAACTTAATAAGTGAATTTATAGAAGAGTAAATTATAGTGAACTAGACATTCCTTCACATTTGATATCATAACGGATGCACAAAAAACTAATTCCAACATCAGAGGAAGATTATAAGAATAATGAAATTTTTTTCAACCTTTACAGCATATGTCATGCAGTTTTCTTTCCATGCAGCCTTCTTCTGGTTGAATACAATGTGTTTTGACAGCTGTAATGCATTCAGGTGAGGATTATACTGATAAAATATCAATTATGAGATACAGTGTTGCAATTGTGAAATAGGAAAAAGCTATTTGTCAGATGCTTTTCATTTATTATTGGCAGTAGTTACTGTTAAAAGTAGGTTTTCAACCAGTGGCTTAGCACTGGTTAACTTTTAATCTGCACTTTAAATGACACTAAATGCCCTAACATACTGATTCTATTAAGCTCATTTTAAACTCCACACACTTTCTACCTCCCTGCATCTTGTCAACCATGCATGATCTTGGTCTTCCCATACACCAACCAAGCTTAACCAACTTCCTACACCCTATCAACATCTTCAATATTCCATTTTCACCCAATATGCCCAGCATCAGTTTTTACTGCCTTCTTTGAATTCATTCCAACTATCTCCTCTCCACCCAAACCTTCAAACCTAGCCCTTCTTGGTAGTTTTCCTCTCAATCCATTCCTACCGCTCACGAGACTCCCAAATCTGCACTTCTCACCTCCAGTCCCATCAGACATGCCCTCTGGTCATTCAAAACTAAACCCCACCTGAAAAGTTTTTCCTGATTTCTTCTTTACTCTTGGGGATCAAGATGGTGCGGTGGCTATCGTACTGGCTTCTCACCCAGAGGGCCCAGGTTCATATCCCGGTGGTGTTGAATATTTTTCGGTGGTATCTCGATCCCTACTTGAGGTGCTTTGTGGAGAGCACTTTGAGTGAGTACGCCGTCCGTCGGATGGGACATTAACCTGCGGACCCCTTGGTGCCTTTCGTTATTAAGAGTAGGCTAATGCTGATGCCCGATCTCTCCCCACCCTTCATCCTTTCCCATCCATCCCCTATGGTGCAAATGACCTCAGCTGTCGGTTGCCACCCCTAAATACTACAACTACTACTTCTTTACTCTTCACTCAAGGATGCTGCTTACTTTCTCTCTTTCTCTATGACTCAATAATTTGGTGTTTGATAACTTATAAATATAAGCACCTTGTGTTCGTGTCTGGCAAAACAGAAGACGGTAGCAATTACGATCCCTCATTTGAAGCATGTGGAAGCTGTGATTATGTCCCTTAACTACGTCAGTTCAATCCTTAGCAACATCTCAGATAACAAGTAAAATATCATATGCCTATAGCAGGACTGCTATAATTACGAGTCATTTGCAAAATCATTTTAAGGTGGACCACCAAAGGTTAATCTCTGGATTATACATAAGGTAAAATAAGGGACTTCCAATCATGCATCCATTTCAAAATAAATTGCAGGGATGTGAATAGGCAAGATGTCACTATACAGGCAAAAGTGAAAAGTCATTATCAAGCTTTTATTGTCCAAGAACCATGTCATAGGGTAAGTGGATAATTCATTGCTGAATTGAATGCCACATAGCCTCAAGTGTTCATGAAAGATTTTAGATTGAACCCTTAGAGTACTTTTATAGCCTAAATTAAGAGTGACTTAAAAAATCTTAGTGTAGCATACTTTGTGACAATTATTACTATATTATCTCTCTTTCATTACATAATCTTAAAAAAGAATTTTCTTGCAGGCATTAGCTTGTGTTATATTAAGTTAACGACTATTCATTTTACCTTTATAATAATTCAAATTTTAGCATGGGCCATGCAAAATGCCAAAGACCACAGCTGTCATAGAACCCATTCAAATCTTCTACCTGTGAAATGAGAATTAATTTCAGAAAATGCCAAATTTTCTGTTTAATTATCATAAACTATTGATGATTTCTGGTGAACAAATTTCTGTCCCCAGAAAAATACATCAAACAACATTTTCAATGAATTTATTTCAGGAAGCTGAAACCTAACCCAAGCCTAGCCAGTAAAAAAGAAGAGAGGTGGTTCATAACATATTCCACTTACGCATGGGGGGTGCCATTGGTGATTGTTTCCATTGGTGTCGCCATGGACTTTTATCTTAATCCGTCGGTGGATGTGGTGAGGCCTAGATTTGGACAACCAAGGTGCTGGTTCTTCAGTAAGTACCTAGAATATAAAGCAGAAAATAGTTGTTCATTTAGAGGTTTCTATGGATGGATTTCATTTCCTCTGCATGTTTCTCATGTTTTCATCATAGTCATTGGCTGTGATAGACAGCAGTTTTAACTTGAGTATGCCACGAAGAATGATGAGAAAACTTGTCTTCTAAAGGCAAGGAATGCAATTAAAATCCAATAAATGTGCAGAGCCTACTGAAAGTAATATTTTACTGAACAAGTTTAATGGTTAATCTTCTGAAATGTTGCCATGATTGTAAACTATCCTGATTTAGGCATATATTAGGAGTCTCATGGGATCCGAGCCTTTGTTTGCTGTGAACCACTGTACACAGTTGCCTGGTGACCTTGATACACAAATTCTCAGTAGGAGACTAGGAGTCATCAGAAATGATGAAGATATGCCATTTCAATGCATCAGTTAAACATGTGTGGTATTTCATTTATAGTATCAATAAAATATAGTATAGGTGCTATGGTAGCCTAGAGGTTCCCCTTAAATTAAAAAAGGCCATTATTGACTTTTTTACTCCTCCTCTGTCTCTTGGTAAGAATTAATAATAATAATAATAATACTTTATTCATTTTAAAAATGGTACAACCATATTAAATGTCGTCAATCATAATATTACTTAATATATAAACATAAGTTCTTAAATGTGATGAAGATTGTCACAAAAGAATTCATCCAATGAGTAAAGTGGGTGAGCAAGTAACCAGGTATATACCCTATTCTTGAAACTCTGGATACCATCTGATTTCAACTGAGTAGGCAGATAGTTATACAGTCGTATGTTCATATTGTGAAATGTGTTGTAAGTTGATGACAATCTACAATAAGTAGTATTTAGATTCGATTTACCTCTTGTGGAATAGTTATGGAGGTTGGATCTTAATTGGTAAGTTTCTAGATTAACTTTCACATGAATCAGAGCCTTAAAGATATACAAACAAAATACAGTCATGATTCTATACCTAATAAAAAAAGGTTTGCAGGAATCACGTGGTGGTATATTAGCAAGAGAGCGAATAGCTCTCTTTTGCAGTAGCAAAATTTGTTTAACATGAGGGGAATGACCCCATAACTCAACACCATAATTCAAATGACATTGAAAGAAGGCATGGTAAAGTGTTAAACGATACTCATTTGAAATGATAAAGTTGAGCTTTCTTAACATATAAACAGCTTTACTAAGTTTATTACAGGTCTGACTGATGTGAGTCTCCCAATTAAGTTTTGTATCAATATAAATTCCTAGTATTTTAGCAGTTTCAATATTAGTTGTTTTTGATTTAAGACTGCACACAATATGCTGAGTTTTGTTAGTATTTAATTGTAAATGATTAACATCAAACCATTCCTTAGCCTGTTTTTGGGTAGGGCTAGATCGTAACTTTGCATCTTCTGGATGTTGACACTTTTGTACAAAAGTAGTGTCATCAGCATATAAAACAGATCTAGGTTTCATATTACAGGGCAAATCATTAATCATGATAATGAAAAGTACTGGGCCAAGCACAGAGTCCTGTGGTACACCACATTTTACTTTAAGAGCTGCAGACCTGATCCCCCATTTTATGCATTTAATTTTTTTATTTCAGTGAAATTGGAATGCACTCATGGTGAAATGAAATAAAAATTCCCACTTTTTTACCAGGCTGAGAAAGGCTTAAATAATTCTCTAATGATGGTTTCATTAGTGAGCAGTTGAATAAGTGTATTTTGTAAATCACAGATAATTACAATTTTTTGTGAAAAAGTGCTGAAACAATGCAATAATAAACCTTACGCAAGATAACCCCTTCCTCTCCCCAACATAGAGAATAGGAATTAAATGGCCTCCTCCCCCTAAAGCCTGATGCCATTCTAGGACAGCTGCTCCCTTGAAAGGTTCGAAACTTGGGTGGTGGAGAACGTTTCATCTGAAATCCAAGTGGTGTATTTCTGAGTACGAGAGCTAATTGGGAAAACTAATGGTGACACATGAAAAGGAAGTGCCCCCCATCCTTAAAATGTTAATTTTAGATTCCAGTGGACTTACTTTGGGGTGAGCTTCATGCACTAAAACTTACCTTTGAGATGAATGCTGTGGTGGATGAAACTATATCTTCGTGGTGTTCTACAAATGACTTCATTCCATTTGGGTCAGATTTCTAAAAATAAAGGGTGAGACATATGAGGAGGATTGAAGTAGCTAGGCGGGTGATGATGCCTTCCAATTTTTAGATATGCCATTTCTGTCAATCTCTTTCTTACATAACAATTTCGGGAATGATACGAGCAGCAAGATGGTTATTTCAATGTGCATTCTCAGTCATAAGAGACATTTTGTAATTACCACCCGAGCCTTAAATCAAGGGATGAAATCACAACAGTAATCAGCTCAAAGGTTAACTTAATGGATTCAGAGCTCCCTGTTCACTAGTAAAATCCATCATAGCAGTATTGATCATAAAATATTCATGCATGGTGTATTTTGTAATTTTGCATAGTGCACTGTATAGTTCAACATGAGTTCTTGCTATAAGGTCAAACAATTAGCAAAGAGTAATACTTAAAGTTCAACATCATTTGCGTTAAGCAATACAAAACAAGCCCATATTTTTAGTCAAACTGCATTGCAAATGCTTTTGCACCATGCTTTTTCCATTCACTACTTTTGATAATGGTTTTTATATTCACTTCTTTTGATAATGCTTTTCACTTCACTTCACTGCTTATCGGCATGAAATTTTGGCCAAAAAAAGCACTGTAGTAATGATGTCTCCATATTTGCCAGACATGGCCCCGAGGGACATGTCTGGCTTTTCTTTTCCCAAAATTAAGAGCATCTGGGATGTTAAGATTCATTTCATGGGTATGAACTCAGCGCCCTATACTCCTTAGCCCATCTCTTGACCTAATGGACCACCATACCATTTGTTTGTTTATGGCGATATATCTACGTAGTTAAAAAATTATCCCAATACAATAGATCTTTATACTTAATATATCAGTGCGTTATCACTCTGGATTGGGACGAATGTTTACTTCTGAATATTTTAATGGTGCATCTCAATGAGAGAGAGCTTTGTATGATTGCAACAAATATTACCAGGAATGAAAAGGTTAATAGGAGTCTTTATTGAAATACTTCATATATTAAAATGCTTTGTTATTAAACACTAAGTAATAGACTGGCTTGCTGAATGAATGTTTTTTTGTCATAAAATGTTCTTCGGCAAAAATGTTTTGGTTAAATAGTAATGCATATCAATTTTGTAAGGATTGAGGAGAGAGAAATGATGGGGTTGTATGGTTGTGGAAAGTGGAAGGAGGAGCAAAAAATGAAGAACAAAAATTACATTTGTGGGCGTATATGAAATGCCTTTATGACTTACGTTAATGAAAATGGGGTGATTTTGGTGGAGTGAGAACAAAATGTCTGGAGAGAGACAAGCACGGGAGGATATGATTTTTTTTGTGCCTCAATGTTCATAAATTTAAATTAAATTTGTTAAATTAAGCATACAACTGTCTCTTGCTATCTACTCCATTCTTTCAGCTAGTTTTTCAGAATATATTTTATGTATATTCAAATCTCGTTACTATGCCACCTGTAGGGACCGAGCAAGAGTGTCATAGTAACGAGGGTTTGTAAGAACAGCTTTATTTTCTCAAGTTACCCATCAATCCAAAGCTCTTAAGAATCGTCGGCTGGCGCATCTTCTTTTGGTGGATCTTGTGCATCTCTTTATCTCGCCGATCGCACGCTTGCGTCCCACTGGGCTTCCCGCTTCTCTGTTGCATCAACTTCCAGATGGTGCTCCAAGTGTGCTGGGCTTCCTCAACAGTTATCTCATCGCCTTCGCTTTCCACCAGCTCCGCACTGCACAGCATCTCCTCCAGCAAGAAAGACCCGCCGGTCGCGAGGTGCTCGTCAGCTTTGAGAAAGTCAGACAGCTCGATCTCGACAGTTCTTGAGTATCTTTTCCTCGGCAGGCAGAGCTTCCTAGATCTAGAGCAGCTCTGCATCCTGTGTCTCAGTTTGGATCTCTTTGATGAACTTGGCCTTCGTAAAACAATTCCTAATTGTTGACTTGCCGACCTGCTCCCAAGCATGCCGGGTGGCTAGTAGAGCATCAAGCAATGTGAACTTGAACTCCTTTCCCTCGTCCATGGCCTCAAGCCGGCGGCATAGCAGGAGCTTCTTGTAGTGAAAATTGAGGTTCTTTATGATTCCTTGATCCATTGGTTACAAATTGGCTGTCGTGTTAGGTTGGGAGAAGACCAGTTGGATGTTGTTCAGCTGGAGAGGGTGGCCAGAGAAGTGATTGAGACAGACCAGCACTCTGCGTCCTTGCTGGCCGAGTCGTCCTTCTCAAGCACGCAATGTCTTCTCGAACAGCTCCGCCATCATCCACGCCTTGTCCAGGTTGAAGACGTCGTCTGTGGAGACCTGCCCAAGTGAGGGCCGGAGAACCTGTTGCTGCCACTCAAGAAGGGATTGCGAATCCACGGCTCCAGCTTTGCCCTGCCATGTCTTGAATGTGATGCCGAGGCACTTCTTGAAATTGTCTAACCAACCGTCGCTCGCCATGAAGTCCGGGATGTGCATCAGCTCGGCCAGTTTCATCGCCTTCTCGTTGATCGCCGCTGACAGGCAGATTCTGTCCACTAACTTGCTTCAGCCACATGAGCACTCGCTCTTCAAGCTTCGGGTCGTGAGTTGTGCATCAACTTCATGCGCTTCGATGGAACTCAAGCTTTAATCGCTGCCTCGATTGCATCCTTCTTGCTGGAATGCCCTTCACGGTGGTTCTCTTAACTTCGACGCTCCATTTCTTGCAAATCTCCCTGGCAAACTTGGACTGATTTGGCTCCTTCTTCGCAGCATTGATGATCTCCTTTTTCTCCTTCAGCGGAAAGTAGGTTCACTTGCATTTCTGATCTGATATTATACATTTCTGATGTGATATTATCGGCTGAATTAAAAAAAAATTCACTGTTGCGCGCGTTCGTATTAAGTTATGTTGTGTGCAGCTGGGCTATAGTTCATCGCTTTGCCTTTGAGACATGAGTGTAATAATCGAACACTGCACAGAAATACAGACTTTTTCACGACTCGTGCCTTATAACATTCACACAATAGTGGCATAGTAGTGAGAGTAGGGGGTGGCATAGTAAATTTATTTTGTATTGATTTTTGTCGGGAGCGAGCAAAAGTGGCATAATAGCGAGTGTGTCGTAGTAACGAGATTTCAATGTATTATCTAATTCTAAAATCATTCACTGATGAACTGCTGGAGACCAATTGACGTTTTCAGCTGATGATTCTCTAATTCCAAAGAAAATCTTCTCCAAAAACATGATATTTTTCTATTCCTCTTTAATCCCTCAATATACTTTTGTTATATCCATCTGGAATGGCATTGTCTTTTAGCTTTGTAAGTCACCGAATGTCATTCACTTTTCCCTTAGAACTCACCAATCAGTTTTTGACTGTCTGTCAGTTTCCCAGCATATTTTCCTGTTTTCAAAACAACATTCTGGTTGATTCAGTCTTGCACTTCAATGCTCTTCTGGTACTTTCTCAAATTTCAACTCAACTTTTGAACCATTTCAGCATTCATTAACCTAGTTTCTTCGAAAATTAGGTATGTATTGAAATGAAATTATAGACTTTGTAATTCCACACACTTAATTTATAAACACGATCCAGGTTCCACGAACATCATCATCAGGTGGTCATCATAGAAGCAAACTTGGTATACATACGTTCTGAGCAGAGCAAGGAGGGTTGGTCAGAGACGGAAGGATAGGGAGGGTGGAGGGGTATAAAGGTTAAAATGTAGGTGGGAGGAAAAGAGAATTACATCTTTTGGTGTCAATCGTTGACTTGGAAGAGTGGTAGATCTAGGAGTGGGGAGTGGCAGGGCTTCAAAATTTTGTTGGCAAGTTCATCTTTGCAACAGACGTATTGCAAAATTTCCAACTGCTCCAAAGCATCAAGTCTTTGTCCTTTGTTTTCAAAATGAAGAATTTTAATCACAAAGTCACTTTTGTGGTCATTCTCGATGAGGTGCTTTGCAAAGAGGGATGCTATATTCTTATTCTTTGCGCATGTTTGGTGTTCTTTTATTGCTTCTGTAAATTTTCGTCCTGTTTGCTCGATATACATACTTAGTATTACACTCTGAGAACATTAACTCATACACTCCACTACTCTCCTTTTTGGGTCTTCTTCTCCTGCGTCTTCTGTCCTGCTGCTGCTGGTCTTCCCCTTCAAGGGTTTCGTGGGATGACGACCGCAGAGGGCTTGCCTCCCCCGCTGCCGGGCACGACACACAGCTGATTGGGTTGAGCCCCGTAGTTGCCAGGGCTCAAAATATCTGTATAGTCCATCATATTTATTTTGGGAATGATATTTGAGGTGGTTTCCCGTTGCCTTCCTCAATAGTGTTCTATTGAGGAAGGCAAATTTCTATATATATATGTATATATATATATACTATATATATGTATGTGAGTATATATATATATATATATATATATATATATATATATATATAAAATATATATGTATATATATATATATGTATTTATATCTAATGAGTATATTGCAGAATAGGAATAGACTGGAGGGAAAGGAGGCTAATCCGCAACCTGTACATGTCTCAGACTGCTCAGGTGCGGGTGGGAAACGGGGAGTCCGGATGGGCAGTGTTAGGAAGGGGTGTACGGCAGGGTTGCCCATTATCACCGTTGCTGTTCAACCTGTATGCAGAGGAAAAGATCAAAGAGGCATGGGAAGAACTCGAGGTAGGAATGAAAGTGGGCGGGGAATTCGTAAATTCAGTTAGGTTTGCTGATGATCAAGCTTTAGTTTGTCAGTCAGCCAAGGGGCTGCAAGCATTGTTTAGGGAATTGGAAATTCAGTGCGACAGGTATGGGATGAGAATCAATATTAATAAAACAAAGGTTATGCGATTTTCTAGAAAGAAAAAGGCCAAGCTTAACATTAAAATAGGAGGGCAAAAACTAGAGCAGGTAGAACAGTTTACGTATCTCGGTAGTGTTTTGGACCAACACGGTCAAAGTAGTAGGGACGTAAGGAGAAGAATTGCGCTAGGCAAAGAGGCTTTCACAAGGAGGAGGGAGTTGATGACGGGGACGTTGAGTAAGGATATTAAGAAAAGACTCGTAAAAACTTTGATATGGATCGTAGCTATGTACGGTGCGGAAACGTGGTCATTGAAGCAGGAGGATAGACGTAGACTGGAGGCTTTTGAAATATGGGTGTGGAGAAGAATGGAGAAGGTGAAATGGACAGAGAAGAAAACAAATGAGGAAGTACTTGGTATGGTGGGCGAAGAGAGGGGTTTGTTGGGAGCAATCCTATGGAGGCAGGAAAAGTGAATGAGGGGGGTGTTGACCGGCAGTGGGATGTTGAAGACTGTGATAGAGGGGAGAATGTTGGGCAAAAGAGGAAAGGGAAGGAACAGGAAAGGGATGTTGGACGGGATGAAGGGAGGAAGAAAGTACTCAGAGATGAAGAGGGACCTGATATAGAGTAGGATGATGGATTTTGTGTTTTGTTAGGAGTAATAAAATATTTGTTTGGTAGTTGTGTCCATCCAAAAACCCACCTTAACTGGTAGATTACCTTAAAAAAAAATACACACACACACACACACACACACACATATATATATATATATATATATATATATATGTACCAAGTTTGCTTCTATGAGGACCACCAGATGTTGATATTCAATGACTAAACCTGGGTCGTGTTTTTAAATAAAGTGTGTGGAATAAAAAAGTCAATAATTTCAATATGTTATGCAAATTTAACTAAGTTATGCCAGAGACAACAAAATTTGTTAGGTATGTAAATTGCCCAACACCAGAAGTTGTCCATTTTTCAAGGAAAATTGGTTTGCGCGGAACTGTGAGATTATGGATGCATTTGTAAACTTACTTTAGACTAAGAGTAAACCCATACTTTTTTCTTTATAATGCAGCTAGGGGAGGTGCACTGATCTATTTCTATGCACCAGTGGTAATCATATTATTATTGAACCTCATCATGCTGATAGTCACGGCCGTGAGGATAACAAAGGGAAAGAAAGAGCCAGCCATGCTGAGGATCACTGGGAGTACAAATCCGGACGAAAAGAACACAAAAAGGTACTTAACCAAGGATATATTAATGCCCCCATGGCAAAATTTGAAGCTTACTAAATTTTCAGACTTTGGCTACAATATTCATGAAAATGTTACTTTGAGTGCAGATTAATGCCAGAACTACAACCGGTGCCTCTTCAAAACCCCTTCCAATATCCTCAAAATACAGATTTAATAATAAAAATGTAGCTGAGTTAATCTCATTATGCCCTAATTGAATGAGCTTAGTTGCAGGTTTAATTCATGAAATGCTTAAGTTGGACAAAGTATCTCCAAATTAACTGGAGAATTTTATTGGAGTCAGTGTGTGTTGAGCATTTGGTCGCAGCATGTAAATGTTGGTGATGCCACAGAACACCTCCTGCCAAACCCAAAATGTGTGATTAAATGGTTTCTCAAATGCAATTAAATAGTCAGTTCTTTGTGACCAAAGCTGGATCAAGGATCATGGATCAAGGAAATTGACCATTTTTAGTAACTACTTAACTGTTAACTTTTAAATACCCTAGTGTAATGGAAATATTAGGGGGGTAACAACTATTCTAGATTCAGGAGTTGATCCTCCTCCACATGATTTAAAACTGAATGCTACATTTGAAAAATTGATAGTACATGAGAAGCTATATATGGATGCTAATAACCATATTCAATATCTTAAAAAAAATCTAAAATGTCACTGGGATTTTATTATTTATCTCTTAGTATTTTACTGTCAATATATTTTGTGCAAAAATATTTCTCTATCCTTTTTGATAAATACTTGAATCAAAATGATAAAATGTTAAGGTACAATTCCCTTATCAGCTCATGGTTTTATGATCAAATATTCATCGGTGCTCCCTATACTCTGAACATTTTCCCAGGGAAAACCAATGTCGAAAGGAATTTCTACAGACACATGAATGAGGGTTATTATTTTTCTCAACTTGGGACCATGTAAGGGCAGAGAAATCTATCCAGGGGCTATCTGCAGGGTTTGGAATTTTTTTCTTTTAACTCGGGTAACTGGTTTGCTTGTCTCATCTAGCAAAACTTTCCTTTTTCATTACAGATACATACTGTACCTCAAGATGTTCATCATCATGTCCATCAACTTTGTGATGGAACTCATCTCTTGGATTGTTGGTGGTCCAGATGTTTTCTGGTACATCTCTGATATAGGATACACTTTACAAGGCATCTTATTTTTTGTAATCTTGGTCTGGAAAGATAGAATCCATCATATTCTGCTGAAAAGACTTCAATTCTGTCCAGCCAGCAATGAGGTGCAAGAAACTGCATTGAGTGTAATTTAATGAAAGTTTAAGTTAGAAAATTTAAGTGAAATATATGGAGCACGTCACATGATAGCAAGTTGGATTGTGTGGACTGTACCAAAGGTGTGCATATGTTTGTGAGTGAATGCATTTTCTGAGCCCTTTCACTCAGGGACCTCAGCACTGTGACATAATTATGACTCAATCCAGCAATGGTACACTTGAGATGCCTGCATTTGCTGGCGTGGTGTGGTGGGGAGGCCTGCAAGAATTCTAGAAGGTCACTGGACTCCGGAATTGTTTCTAAATGAGGAACATTATATGTAATTATTTGTTACCACTTATATTAAGTGAAATATATGCATGAACATTTAATTTTATTTACCATTCTGATACAATGTAGTGGACATCCTAAGTATTTGCTGTGAAAACAGGGAGAATTTGGATCTGTTCAAAATAATTGAAAATAAACTGTTTGGAAAAGGAACTGGATGATTTTTTAGAGCAGTTTATGATATTAAGATGCAAAATGTAATTATATTCCCTTGAAAAAAATAAGCAGCCAGGGTCAATTTTTCTTGATTTAAACTGGCATTTTGTTCTCTACTTCACCATAACAAATTAAGTAGGTCATTCTTTACTTATTTTCGTCATCTGCCATTTCATGTTTTAGAAAAACTCTACCAGAGTAAATATTAATTTGATCAATAGTGTGGTTCAATGGATATCATAACAATGATATTTTTAATCCACACATTATTTCCTTGGAAATATATCAACCACAGCTAACTGGCACTCGTTAAAAGAGAAAATGTTAACAATTTTAGGATATAATGCATACATCTAAGCACTACAGATAAAATGTTATCCATTACTTATTGTTGGATCAAGTTTGGAACTTCTGAGTGATCCACATTCAATAAGACACTCCCATGGCAAATTGCATTGCTCATCTTTTCACATCCAAATTTTAATGACAATTATCATTGGTGAATTTTCAGTTTCCAACTAGTGGTGTTCAGTCCCTGGGAGATGTACCCAATTTAAAGCTAAGAATGGCTAGTTAAAATCCCAGGGATGCATGAGTCCCCGTAAACATTTGGCTAACTTTAAAATACATTACATGGGCCTTCTAAAAGAACAAAAAGAGTAGATTAAAAGAATTGCAAAAGTTTAAGATGATTGGAATAATATGCTACCATTCATCCAAAACTAAACGTATGATAGTATTGACAATGAGGTCTTTGCTGAGGTACTTACTGTGATATGTTTCTGATATTTTCAATGTTATTCATAGCTTATTCATAGCATACTTTTGGCATGGTTGACAAATTAAATCATATTGATTCATATGCCCACAAGCTTTGCATCAAGTGTCAAATCCTCTTCAAATATTAGCTACAAAAAATTCATTTGTGTTTCCCGATGCTGTAGGCCAGCGGTTATTTTTTTCTTAAAAAATGAACGATTACAAAGTGGAAATGAATATCAGGAGGCAAAGGCAAATGTCTCATTTGAGAGAGAGCATAAAGAACACAAGCAAAAGATATTATGCCTCCCATGAATATGGCATTAAGTGTTTATTCTCGAGGAATATCATGATTCTAGTTTTCTCTAAAGTTAAGCTTTAAAGTGGGAATGAGGTGAGTGAGTCAAAATGTACTGATATATTAGTTGATATTGTTTCAATAGAACTATTGCCTGAAATAACTGCAATATTTTTAAAATGAGTCATTTGAAACATTTCCTCAAGTTAGAAATAACAGAAACTTCTCAACAGTATTACCATAGTTCGATGACATATAAATCGTTCAACTGTAAAACAGTATCAGGAGGGCATTTAAAAAGGTCAGAAATAATCATCCATTGCAGCACGCCAAGGGATAGTTTCATGAATGTTTCAAGATTTTGGTACACTGTATAACTGCATTTAAATCTTTAATTATTATTGTGTGCATCCCATTAGCGAGGATTTGTCACAGATGATATGTACACATCTGCTGTGTGAACATTTCCTGCATTGTTACGCCCATTTTCAATTTTTCAACTACTCAAGGGTTTAGTATAAATAATTTACAAGATGCTGTGTGTCAACAATACTATTCTATGATTTGAAATCAATGATTGTATGATATTCATAAGTTTTTAATAATTTTTGTATTTATTTCTTTAACATCAACTATGCATTTTTATATACATACATAAATAACTTTGTATACACGCATATATATATATATATATATATATATATATATATATATATATATATATATATATATATATATATATATATATATATATATATATATATAAAATATCTTCGAAATGGAACGCTCTTCGGCGACACACAAATATATAAAAACACAGATGTAGATTTTTAGAATATAGAGACACAAAGAAAGGACACTCACAATTTGTTATTTGACGTTTTGACAGCACGGCTGTCGTCTTCAGGTTCTGAAGACGACAGACGTGCTGTCGAAACGTAAAATAACAAATTGTGAGTGTCCTTTCTTTGTGTCTCTATATTCTAAAAATCTACATCTGTGTTTTTATATATTTGTATATATATATATATATATATATATATATATATATATATATATATATATATATATATATATATATATATATATATATATATATACATACATACATAAATCCTAAGTATGATTGGGAAAATGTGTTAGGATTTTTTACCATTACAACAATTTATATATGTAATAAAATGCAAGAAATACAAGTAGTGCTTTATATTATTTAGCTACAAACATATCAATAAAAATCTTGTAGAAAAGTTAGACCATCATAGAAAGAAGAAATGGTAGTTTTCTAATGCCCATGGTGATTCAAGGAAATTAATTTTTAACGAAAGTCAAATTTTCATATCCTAACCTATAATAAATATCATTCCTATTCTAAACCAATATGCAAGTCCCAATTATTCTCTATGCCACATAAAATTGATCCCTTCAGTACCTATGATTCTTTGCGTTGGTTAATTAGAATAATAACTGCCTTAAGTCGTGAAACATTTAGTCACCTCTTTTTTAATGAACCTTCATTTTCTTGAGGATGGAGCGAAAAGCACTTCATCAGGTTCATATGCTATCATGTCCCATCATCTCCATAGATCTCAGTTTTTAATATATATTAGCCACTGTCTCTCAGATATTTACTTCAGTGTATCATCAACTCATAAAAAAATCAAATGCACTCAGTGCATAATTTTAAACATGCATGCCCGGCCATAGCAACTAGAAATGGGAATGGTTTGGTAATTATAGTTGTGATTATGAATAACAAGCTGAAAGGGAAAAATCTGGATATTCTGGCAAGCAGTAGTATCAGAGTTTCCATGAAGAGTATGTACTTCTAATTGTACTCCTTGCTCATTCCAATATTTAAATCAGAACATTCAGAAGACAAAAGGATTACAAACAGGGCAACGAGTGCTAATATTTTTATAGAATCTCTAGGTAAAATCTTTGGGAGAATGGAAATGACATTAAACATATAGAGGCGAAACAATGGTAATCACAGTAGATTACAAAATACTGCTCTCACAAGTATGTGAATATCATGTATTTATGGGAAATCTCATTTTTTCAACATTAATTTTAGAATGTTTTTATACTATGCCCTAATTTGGAAGTCCCCAGCTATCATGATTGCTAATGTTATAAGGCCAGTGAATTTATCTCATTGGTTATGCACTGAAATGGACTTCAGTCTTACCAGACCATAATGATCTCAAAAAATTTTCAACTTTTAATTTTCATCATTCAAACAAGTATAACTGGTCCTCATATAAAAAACTCTTCATATTATTAACACAGGTTCAAGGTAACATGTTTTAACCTGCTTCCTTACTTCTCTTTCCATTTTTGTGTCAAACAAACTTACTTTTGAATAATGATTATTAAAACATCATTGAATATTGTGCTTGACTAGGGTAAAATTACAGCATTATAGTCTTCAATGAGATTAAACAATTTGCATGTACTGTATTAAGACACTGTTGGCCAGGAAACAGCTTTAGGATCACATAAAAGCAAACGTTTCTACCATCCAGAAGAAGTAATATACATGAAGGCCAAGCTGGTCTCCTGAAATATGAAACTCAAGGGCCAAGCTGCGAACAATACGAATTTTAGGCAAGCAGGGGGCTGTTTTAGGATTTTACAGAGATGATTGACATTGACAGTGTCATGAGACATGGGTAGACAACAAATGCTGATAAGAAGCCACTGATAAATTTATTAAGAAATTTTGGGCAATCAGGAAAGATGAATAATAGCTACCACAACATATACTGCCAAGAGTAATGAAACTGGCCTTTTCTGTAAAATGTGCTATTTAAAATGTTTGTCTTACGGGCAGAAGAAGTTCTACTAGGTCAAAAGCCTATGAAGGATAGGCAGACCCTCTCATTTACTGCCAAAGCAAGTGGATACCTGAAGGTCAAGCCTATCTTAGTGTAGCATTCATAGGGTGAAAAACCATGAGTATTGTAAGAGCACTCAATTTTAAAAGATAAACTTGGGGTCCTCTGGAAATCTAACCCAAAATATTGGATCACGAAGCTTCTTTTTTAGGATTTGGTAGATGAAGTCTATACACCTACAAAGAAGAAAGAGAGTAATACAAATAATAATGAATAACTGGAGGAAAATTCAATGCAACAATTTCAGAGGGCAAAAATCATTCGCCTTGACCGGGATGGCGAATGATTTTTACACTCTGAAATTGTTGCATTGAAATGCACATTAGCGGATGACTCTGTTTAAAGTTACTGTTGAGGAATCTCCCGCAGTTTCTTTGGAATGAGGATAACTATTCCATACTTAGGACTGTACTCGTGCATGGATAATGAACCTGGTAACCTACTCGATTTAGAAGTTACCCTGGAATTTGAGTTCAACTTTTTTAAGTGTTTTCCCATCTCTAAAAATTAAATCTCTAATTCAACCAATGGATCAAAATGTCATGTAACACTTCAAGAACGCCTGCTTCAAATCATTTTTCACTAGGTACTTTGAAGTAACTAGTGCAAAATGGTATCGAAAACAATGGTTTCTGGCTCAAATTTGTGGAAGTTCATTTTCATTAAATGAAGAACACAATGTATTTTTCCACTGTTCTTGAAGAATGATAAAAATATAAATAATTGAAAAATAAATTCTGATCTTCATTTAATGAAGTTTATATGCATCTAGAAGCATGGCAATGAAGACATTTTGGAAGGAAGAGATTAGCTTGCATACTATTAGGTTACCAGGAAATATTTGGGGAAATGTCTCAGTCAAGGAACCTAAACTTTGCGAGGCGTAACCTATGGACACCCAATATTGAAGAAAAGGAACCTAATAATGGATCTCAGGCCATTGATCTGAAGCAGCAGCTTATGGGCCTAAGTTTTGGAAGTTGAAGAAGAAGACGTAGAGGAGATAGCATGGGCCATGAAGTAGAACTAACCATGGAAGAACTGAAGAAGTGGCATGAATACGATCCTGGGGAATTTTATAAAAATGTTTCCTCAAACGAGAAGAAAGAGGATACAATCATCAAAGATCCAATGCCTTCAGCTACATCAACTCTTACGATAAAACGCAAAGCGTCACCGAAATGCTTATGGAGTTGGGGTGGTAATCATTGGAAGAGAGACGATTCAATGCAAGTTTGAAATTATTAAATAAATTCAGATCCGCATGTTTCAGCACCGAGGTCTCGCAAATTATTCGTACTCCTACATACATTGGTCGCTTGGATCATGCATATAAAATTCGGGAAATAGATGCCAGAACTAGCCGACTCAAGGACTCCTTCTTCCCACGGACAATACGGGATAGTAACTGCAGGGTTATAGATAGCAAAAATTCCACTTGCCACCCTCAGCGTCTAAAAAATAATTAGTTCTACTTAAATGCATGCTCTTCCACTAACCTTGTGTGTTTTGTTATAACAACCCATTCTTTCCGAATGACCTCATTAGTGCTCTGTTCATCTGTTTTTAAGTCTCCCTTTCAATCCCTCGTCCCTCTGCGCGGGGGGAAACTACCTGCAACGTTGGGTCGCATTACCTGCCTTTCCCAGTCTCCGCGGGGGGTAGAGTGTTTTGTGTTGCATGTTGTATTGGGGTGGAGTTCCGCATTCTTGTTTGTTGCATCCTGGCTCGCGTGTTGTTGGATGGCTTTCGTGCTGCATCCGAGGGTGCAGTTGTTTGTTGATTTATGGTGTGTTTGCATGGGTGTTGGATGAAGGGATTTTTGCATGAGTGTGTGCGCCGCTGTGGGTGTAATTTTCCATGTTGTTGTTTTACATGCGGTATAGTTCTTTTTCACAGTTGGTGACCTAACACCCCCCGCCACACGCCCTTGCGGGGTATTACGTAGATGTAGATGTACATCAAGGAGTATCTTCAGGACTGGCAGAGGCTTCACAATAATGGTCTCAGAACAGCCGAAGTGAAGAGTGGGTAATCTCTACAATGACAATGATAGCGCTTTCGTACTCCAGACATTTATGTAAAATGGAAGAAAGGCAACCAACATTGGATAGCTTCTTCAATGGTACAATCCAGAGATGGAAAAACTTGAAAACCCAGCTTCTGAACTTTAATAACCTGTAATAATGAAACTGTAATCATTAAAAAGAATAGTGCGTGTATGTGTTATTTTTTGATCAAGAGGTCAACATCAAGTCATTGAATTCCAGCAGGGTAATGGGAAAATTGCATTTCAGACCATGGACTTTTCATTGCATGAACCAGTCTGTGGTATGAGGCCCTCACTGGCTGGTTAATATGGCTACTCTGACAAAATTCATGGTCCAAAATCATGCTTTTGGTCGATGGGTAATTTATACAAATAAAAATATTAAATTTTTATTTAAAATGTAGGAAAAAAACTCACAATTGGCACAACAGGGTGGGATGAAAATTTTGAACGAAAGGTGAAATGCACAAGTTGTCATTCATATTCATTCCACACAGACTCAGGGAATCATGTTTCACTGCGGCATCTCTAGACATTGAGGTGATATTCTGCGGATTTGAGAAATGTTTAATGTTCACAACAATCCACCAAAATTGTACTGCAATAGGTAATAAAAAATTGGATAGCATTGTACGCATCATATTGAAATGAAATAAATAACTTTGTAACTGGATAATGACATCTAACGTCGAAAACTAGGTCATGTTCTAAATAAAGTGTGTGTGGAATTATAAAGCTGCTTTTTTCATTTCAATATGAAGTCAAAGAATTCGTTATTGCACTGACTAACTTAAATGGTAGATTGCAAGATTTACAATACTCTATACATTCAAAAAATCAGATGTTATAATTTAAAGGAAATAACTTTGGTAAAATGGATTCAGGTTTTGTAAAATTTTGTATTCAATTTTCTCTTAAGAAAATCGTGTACAATTAGTAACACTAAGTAATGTAGTTGACTTTTGTGATTATACAATAGCAGTAATATAGTATACTTCATTCATTTTGATCAATGGTACAACCATATTAAATGCATATATATTCCATTGTTTCAGGCTTCACTTCGTGGAAGTATTTAATATCCATACTAAAAAGAAAGACTCGTACTTTTCCACAGATTTTATTATGCGGTACAACGCGTTTCACCGACTTGCGGCATCATGAGGTGCAAATTTGCAAAACAGACAGAGCAAGAATATATACCCTCAGGACAGAGTGGGGGTGGGGAGGGTTGGAAGGATTTGAGAGGGGTGGGGGCTCCTGGGTGTCTTTTCCATTGGCTAGAAGTTTGGAGAGGGTTATGGGTGGGTAGAAGGCTGCTTTGAGTGAGGTGGGTAGGCAGTTGGAAATCCTATATGAAAGATCTCCCAGAAATGGGATGGAGCACCACTTAAAATCTTTAGATATTGCGGGCTGTGATACGAAAATGCTTTTTATGGCCATTGCTTTTTGTTTTTTCCGTAGTACTGTGTCAACTAGTTTGGGGTTGTAGCCATTGTTGGTAGCTATATTAGTGATATTCACGAGTTCAATGTTGAAGTTTTTGGGGGAAAGGGGGATGTGTAGGAGGCGGTGGATCATGGAGTGGAGGGCTGCGTGTTTGTGAGAAAAGTGGTGTGCGGAATCATTAGAAATTATATGGTCTGTATATGTGGGTTTCCTATAAATTGCAAATTCGTGCCTATTATCCCTAATTGTGATTGTCAAGTCGAGGAAGTTGATGGTGCCGTTGACGTCTTTTTCCATGGAGAAGGAGATATTCCGATGAAGAGTGTTTAGGAAATTAAGGAAGGAGTCTAACTGTCGGTTGGCTCCGGTCCATAGGCATAGTATATCGTCAACGTAACGAAACCAATAGCCCACGTTTTTGTTATGCTGATTGTCAGCATTAAAAAGATGTTCTTCTACAGAATTGAGGAAGACTTCGGCTAGGAAGGGGGACAGTGGGGAACCCATAGCTAACCCATCCGTTTGGCTGTAAAGAGTGTGGTTGAAACTAAAATAATTCTGGTTAACTGTCATTTTGATGAGGGGGACCAATTCGTCTGAGATATTTTGGGCAATGGTGGAATCCTTGAGTAGTTCTTCCACCCTAAGCAAAGTTTCCGATATTGGTACGCAAGTAAATAAATTGCTAATGTCAAAGGAGGCTAGTCTTGCTTTTTCCGGGACATTATATCTTTCGATTTTCGGGCTAGCTCTATAGAGTTTTTAACTCCATATTTAAGTTTAAAACCTGTGAGATCTCGGAATAATACGTCTAATTTTCATCTAATTAAATGCCATCAATATAGAGATTACTCAAAATATAAATAAATTCTTGCATGTGATGAATATTGTCACAAAAGAATTCATAAATTGAGTACAGTGCGAGTACAGTTGAGCAAGTAACCAGGTAGAAACCCTCTTCTTGAAATTTGGGAAGCAGCCCGATTCCAACTGCGTCGGTGGCCCATTATACAAATGAATGTTTTCATTATGAAATGAGTTGTAAGTTAAGGACAATCTACAATAAGGAGAACTCAAATTTGCTTTACCCATTTTGTAAAAAGGGGGGAAAGAGGGGAAAAATTTCATTGGTCGGTATAATTTGAGTCAATGGGAGTTAGGGGGAAGGGGTTAGAGGTTCTGTTTTTCTGTTATTGCTAGGGAGGCTTCCAGGAGAGGTGATACGTTTTCAAACAGAATGTCATTGAGTAAAGGATGTTTCTTCATTGTTCTCCGGATCTCCAACTCTTCCTTCTTGTCCATCCTCCTCCCTTTTTCTTCACGATGTAGAATTTTGGGGATGAAATCACTGGTGTGATTTTCCTCCCACAGGTGTTTGGCAAAGTGGGATTGGGCTAGGTTACACTTCTTGTAGCACCTCTTGTGTTCCTCCGCTCTTGTCCGCACCGCTCGACCACTCTGCCCGATGTACCTCGCACTGCAATCCCCGCAAACCATTTCATATATCCCACTATTTTCCAGTGGCTCAACTTTATCTTTAGTTTTATTTATGAACATTTTTAGATTTTGTTTGTTATAGAAAGCAATTCTGAATTTGTCTTTCGGGAACAATTTGCTAATTTTTTCGGACGGGACACCATAATAGGGCAATTTTACCCACTTAAGTTTTCCCTTAATAGTTATCCCTGAATTGTAAAGTAGCCGTTGGGCTCTTATGGAGCGTTTCTTGCCGAGCATTTTGTCCACCATTTTTTCACTGTAGCCATTTGTAGTTGCTATAGATTTGATTGTCACCAATTCCTCGTTAAATTTTCCTATCGAGAGGGGAATATTAAGTAGTCTATTCAGTAGGAAGTGAAATGTGGATAACTTTTGGGATATATGATGGCGGGAGACAGCAGGAATTACATGGTCTGTAGTGGTGGTTTTGCGATATAATTGAAACTCGAATCCTTTTTCCCTTTTAGTAACTGTAACGTCAAGAAAACTTAGTTTTCCTTCATTTTCTTTTTCACACGTAAACTTGATATTATTACACTGAGAATTTAAAACCGACAAAAAACTGTGCAGTTGTCTTACAGTGCCAGTCCATATTGCAAAGATGTCATCCACGTAGCGGACCCAGAAGTAAATGTTTTTTGTGTTAACTGAACTATTCATAAACAATTTTTTTTCGAACTCGTCCATGAAAAGGTCGGCTAGGAGCGGTGACAAAGGTGACCACATGGCTAAACCTTCTGTTTGTCTAAAATAATCACCATTAAATTTAAAATAGTTTTGCTCCACACACACTTTGGCAAGGGTCACTAGGTCACTGACGACGTTTGTGTCCGTCACTGTATTTGATAAAACTTTCTTTGCCACATTGACTGCTTCCATCGCCGGGATGTTGGTAAAGAGGTTCACCACATCAAAAGACACTTTTTTTTTTCCCCTCTCTTAACCCACCTTCCAATCCCCCCCACTCACTAACGCTTTTCCTGGTGTTTCCTACCCTCTCCCACATTCTTTCGTACCTACCCCCGTACTCCCCTCCCCGCCCCCTCTTCCCACAACTCCCCCAACCTTTCCAGAAGAGGGTATATATACAATGATTGTGACTTTAAACTTTGTACCTGAGGATGACGCCGTAGCGTCGAAACTAGTCGTACCTGTAATAAAGTGGTGGATTGGAACAAAGTGTTTCTTTTTCATTTATTAAAATGAACTTCCACAAAGTTGAGGCTGAAACTATTGAACTAAAAGAATAGATGCTCATAGTTACGTAAATGTTTGGTACAAACCCATGAACATTGGCTGTAACATTGACATGCAATCTCAAATTCAGAAAAATCATTGATCATCAACATGAAACAGACCATGACCAATGCTAGAAACTAAAAGTATGAACTTACTGGCTGGGAATATTGGTGAGATATTCATCAACCGAGTAAAACATATTGCGCTGTAGATATCTTTTTAATTTATGCCTGAATGCAGCAGTTCCCTTTGTATCCTTGATACTTTTGGGTAGTTGGTTATATAATCTGATGCCCATTTCATTGGGCCTTAATTTCAATGCTTTAGCTCTTATATTCCCACAATGGAAGTCATTCCTGCCTGTGGTATAATGATGATGATAGGCAGAGTTAAGAGAATAGTTGCCAATGTTATTTTATATAAAAAGAAATAAAAACATAATGTAGATGCACGGGAGTGGTAGCAAATTTAATTCACGGAAAATAGGCCTTGATGGAGCATTGTGAGGTTTCCCGGTGATGATTCTAATAGCTTTCTTTTGCATTTTAAAGATGGTTTGAGAAATAGCAGCTGATCCCCATAATATTATACTCTAGGTTATATTTGAATAAATTTCCCCATAGTACAAATTGAGTAGTACAGTTTTACTTGTAGTTTCATACAGGTGTCTTAATAAGTAGCAAGTTGAACTGAGCTTGTGTTGAAGGGCTTTAACATGAGTACCCCAAGAAATATTTGCACATAGAGAAATACCTAGAAATTTGCATTCTGTCACATGCTCAATTGATTGGTCATTGATTTTTACCAGCAGATCATCTGACACGTTCTTATTGCGTGTAAAGTATACTATTTTGCTTTTATTTACATATAAGTCTAGAAGGTTGTCTGTATCACCCTTGTTTATTGCAAGTGTGACAGACTTAGATTTTTCCACAAGGCTGGGATATGTTTGTGTTGATATTATTACATTAGTGTCGTCAGCGTACAACACTGGTATTATTCCATCATTATTTGGCAAGCAGTTAGGGAGGTCATTGATGTAAATCAGAAAGAGGAGTGGCCCAAGGGTTGAGCCTTGTGGAACACCTTTGTTAACTTGGTATGCTTCGGATGAATATTTTGACCCATCAACTGATAACACTACTTTCTGAGTGCGATTATGAATATAGGGCTTGGTCCAGTTTAAAGGAATTCCTCTAATTCCTATTCTATTGAGTTTAATTAGTAGTCCATTGTGGTTTACATTATCAAAAGCCTTTGACAAGTCAAAAAACATTCCAAGAGTTTTGCGTGTAGCTTCTAATGAATTAAGTATGCTGTCGATTGCCTGACATATGGCAGTTGTGGTAGACCTTTCAGATCTAAATCCATGCTGAGAATTTGAAAGTAGGAAGTTTTTTTCGAGATAAGATGCTATTTGCATATACATGGCTTTTTCAAATATTTTAGCAGATGTATTTTGGACGGCTATTGGTCTGTAGTTATTCAAATCATTTACACAGCCATGGTTTTTATAAATGGGCACTACTTTTGATTCTTTTGAATGGGATGGGAAAATCCCTTGTATCAAAGATTCATTAATTAAAAATAAAAGGGGTGCTTTTATGGCTTCAAAACAATGATGAACAACTTTACCGGGGATTTCATCTGGGCCAGTACTGGATTTGTTTCCGAGTGAGGAGACAATAGTTTTTAGATTGGTTTCAGAACAGGGCTTGGCAAACATTGACGATGGTGCATTTGCTAAAAGCACATTGGCTGGAGAAGTAGTTAGGCAAGGAGCTGATACGTAGTATTTGTTAAATTTATTAGCTAGAGATGAATAGCTAATGGCAGTGTTATTTTCAGGGTTACAAAGTTTTGGGAGAGTGAGTTGTGGATTTTTCTTACCTCTACAGTCATTAATTATTTCCCATGCAGTTTTGGACTTGTTATTGGAATAAAGTAACTTATTATCATTATAGGTTCTTTTCGTGGTAGAAATCAGTTTACGGTAATACTTTTGAAATTCCTTATAGAGTAACCTTTGTCCATGATTGTTTGAACTTTTACTGGAGATAGCAAGTTTTTTAAGGATAGTTGAGTAGTAACGGATCTCATCAGTTAGCCATGGCTTACATTTAGTTCTATGAAATATTTTATGATGTGTTACTGGGAAACATATTTTAAAATTGTGTTTGAAAATTGAATAAAAGTAATTGAAACCTTCGTCTACTGACTTAAGGTCATAGACATTGTTCCAGTTTTGGGACTGTATAGTAGAAGGAGCGGAAAATGCTGCATATTTCCATGAGTGAGAGGCCGCCGCCTTGGGTAAGTTTTATCATTTGGACTATCCATTGGTTGGTTAGTATCGATACTTATTTTCACCATGCAATGGTCTGTTATACCTAGGTCACTAACAGTTGTAACTACTTTTTCATGGTTAAGGTTGGTCACAGCGTAATCAATTAGGGTGGCAGATGTGGGAGTGACTCTGGTAGGATTATTGTTAAAACATTCCATGCCATAAGTTTTGAACAGATTCAACAATTTGGATCTGTGAGGGGAGTCAACTACGAGATTACACTTGAGATCGCCGTTCAGCACGAGTATCCGGTTGCTTGCATATTGAAGGAGCAAATGAGTTGGTCCAGTTTTTTAATGAATGAATGAAAATCACCAGTTGGTGATCTGTAGATGGAGATGAGCTCAAGCAATCCCACTGGAGTTTCATGGAAACACACTGCACATTCAAAAGTTTTTTCTTCCTTCACAGGCACGTCAACTGAGTTAATAGTCCCCTTTATTCTACTATGCACGAATATGGCCACACCTCCATTTTTATACGTGGCCCGGCAGAATGACGACACTAGGGAGTAATTTGAGAGTGAAATAACCATTAGTTCTTCGTATTTTAACCTATGCTCTGTAATACACAAAATGTCTGGTTCACACTCATTCATAGCCACTTCCAGCAGGTTTACTTTGTTCCTAAGGCACTGAATATTTACTTGCGCGATTGTTAAAGGCTGCCTAACTTTGACTAACCCTTTGCGGAGGTCAGGCGGGCCTTCAGAAAAAAAAACCTACTGACACAAACATGTTTCGGCCAAAAGTCGGGACTTTCCACGACATCTTTTAAGTCTTCACCGACAGATACACGAAAAGAGGTATAGGTGCCTCTAGATACCTTTAACTGCTCGATCTCGAAGCACTTGCCAGGTATTTTACTTGCTACATACTTTTTAACTGCTTCGATTGACGTGTCTTCTTTGAATCGCCAAGCGTGTATGTGGACCATTTTCGGCAGCCCGACTAAATCACTGTCCAAGTTTGACCCCCCCACAATTGGCTTTGGCCGAGTTTTCCGCTTATATGAGACCATGGTGTAGCCCTCATCATCTTCTTTCCTCATGTTGCACGTAGTGGCATGCGGTTCCACAGGTGGTGGCTGTAAATTTCCTTTGCGAGCAACGGAAGACGACGCCAGTGTCACCTTAGGAGCGCGCTCATTAATATTAGTATTACTATGAGTAGCTACGACTTGAGAATAATTAAACCGTTCCATGTTACTTTTCTTCTCTTTCACAGTTTTTTCGGGAAGTTGCAATCGCTCACTTTCCAATGAGTTTGTGATCGATATTTTGACATCACCCGGTATTTCCCTCCGTTTCTCGTGCGTTTTCAGTGGACTCGTTTTTAGAATGGCGATTTCCTTTGACTGGTTATTTATTAAATTCAAACAGTCCTTTAGCTTGACCTGTAGATCTGTCATAATATGTAGGACTTCGTCTTGTTTACACTCAATTTTTTTAATTGCGTCACATGGACCAAACAAACACTTTTCACATCGATAGAGTAATTGCGAGTTGTTAGCTATGGAATTCGCCACTGATTCCGTTAGACCAACACATCCGTAATGGAAAAATGACACAGCCAAATCCACATTCCAAATATAACTGGTTTTCGGGAATATTTTTGGAGCAAATATCACACTTATTATTGGAAGTCACCATCTTGAAAATATATCCGATGGGACGTCAAGCTGTGGATCCCTCGGCATGCCTTTCATAAAGAGCAGGCTAATGCCGATGCCGGGTTTCTCTCCACCCTTCATCCTTTCCTGTCCATCCCCTATGGTGCAAATGACCTCAGCTGTCGCTCGCCTCCCCTAAATACTGCTACTGCATTGAAAGAAGGGATGGTTAAGTGTTGGATGACACTCATTTGAAATGAGAAGGTTGATGTTTCTTAACCCTCTTAGTGTGGCGGGGATTCCAGGAGTACTGGTGAGAAGTGCCAAAGGTTAATTTAGGAAAATGTACCACCTAGGAAAAAAACATTATGAAGTTATTTATTTAGATATCCATATGCAGTTTTTTTATTTTAAAATAAAATATTGCAGTTAATAATGATGTTATACATTTACATCATCTGAAAAATAAATGTAATTATTACAGTATTATAAATTTGAAGAATATTTTTTTAGCGATAATATTTCGATTTTTAGACACAATACTAATATTTTTTTAAAACATTTTTCAATAAAACTACCACATTTAAATATAAGAAAGAATCAAAAAGGCATGTAGAAAAAATGATAAATAAATAAAGAAAAACCAGTGAATTGCAAATTTTTTTGTCAGCCTCTGCATAGTCCGATTTTGTTGAAAGGCTGATCTCACTAAGTCAAATTGGGACTTTTCCCCTTTCCTTGAGACTGCGGCAATGTGCTTACAATCTAAAGGCAGAAAAAAACGAAGTTCTAACTCACAGAGAACTGCTGACAATGTAACTAAAATACACAGGGCGCAAATGATTAGATAGGATGGAGGGCAAGAGAAACCAAAATGATTACAAAGCAGTGCTCTCATTTCCATCATATCTGCCAAGTCTGAATAAGCAGTTATATATCAACACCACCACACCATAACACATTCATGAGATTACATATGAAAACAGATTAGTAGCCTTTCAGTGGCTTTTCATAGTGGAAAGACCACTCAGAAAAAAATGAGCAGACAATTAGGCTGAGCTTCCCGACATGTACAAAACTGAACATAAAATTATAGTAAGAATTATACTTTTTGAAAAGCATTTAAAATCGCTAATAAAAAATTAAAAAATGTTATATAATTATATGGAATTCACCCTATCGATAGCACAAAAACCATAAATTATTAAAGAAAAACCATGAGTTACAGCGATTTAAACGATAGCCTACGCAAGAGCCGATATATCGGCCCGCCGCATTAAGAGGGTGAATGATACCCTAAGGTGTGGATAAAATGAAAACTGGATCAAGAATCAATTGAAATTGTCTGAATGTGCAATTTTTAGTCATAAGTCATTGCTGACTGTAACCCTTACACTCTTTGAATTGAACAACCAATCAGGATATTTAACTCTTATTATTTAGTACTCCACGAACACATCTACTTAAGTACAATGATTTTTCTACCAAAAATATAAATAAATGATTTAGCACAAATAAAATCTGAGGTATCGTGCATTTGAATGGTCAAATTCCAAATCCCATGTGCTAATCACAGGGGACTACAACATGTCAATTTCTTTAAAGCATATATGTATCTTTAAAAAACTGAAATTATGTAATCTTGAATAATAAATAAAAGTTATATTTAACATCTTTATTTAATCAAATAGGTATTACATTGTTGGATAACTGTCGCAAGATCTATTTTACAATAGAAGTATAAAATAAAAATGTATCACACTGGCCTTTAAAAAAATAAAGTTGACGTGACACTCCAATGCTATGTACAAATGGCACGAAATGACGCCCGTGTCATTTCACGCAATGCTTTCACTCTTCCCATCAATCTCTCAGACACACACACACACACACACACACTTGAAACAGGTATTGGATAAGATGTGTATTTCATAAAACTCAACCAACTTGACAAAATTGAAAAATGTTGTACTGTGGAGATGAATCCTTCACCATATCATTCACAACTTATCCTCTCCAACACTCCCTTTCCTTCAGTTCCATGTGGAGAGATGAAATGCCAAACAAAGGGAAGTCTCCTCTAGGCATACATATCCTCTCTGTCGGCACCCACCCCATCACCATCTTCGAGGGAGGAGAAATTGAGGAAGTGCGCTGGCCTGTGAACCTCATGATAGAATTCCTTTGGATTGGCCAGCTGGAGTTCATACTTCATGTTCGGGTCGTGGCGCACACCTGGTGAAAGAAAATAAAACCAATCGTACCTTATCAGCCCATAAATGTATCCTCATTTGCACTAGCAAAAACAATACTGTTTACTAGGCTATGAATTCTTATTATTTACATAAGAAACAAACGACAGATGAGACAAGGACACGTAGCAAAAAGCTGGGTTAAAAAAAGATGACAAAATACTTCAACACAGAATGCACGTGTTACACAGCTCTGAAAAATGGAACATGATAATGCAACTTACGCATATATATTTATTATTCTAGTATGAAATACAAATAAGCATTATCATAATTATCTCCAAAACAACAGATAATGGAAATAATATCAAAGTCTAATTTTTGTTAAAATACCCAGTATCACAAACTATTACGGGTGGTGATATTTATAATGCACAAAAAAGTTGCCAATGGCCAAATCCCTGGTTATTGAGGAGAAGATGAGGCTTCTGAGATGTGGGTGTGGATAAAATAGGCTAGATTGAAAATGTGATGACCAAAGGGTTAGGCATGGTTGAAGAGTAGAAGTTGTTGAAGGGACGTGCTTTTGGCAAGTGTAACAGAAGCAGCCACCCGCCTAGGGCTTATCACCATTCACTGCCACCCTCATCTGACCATGATGAATTTATTCCCATCGAAAAATAACTTCAAAATAACCACTTCTTATTCTAGTTAATCAAAATTTTGTACTACTTCCCAAAAAGTATAAAACAAGTCAAGAAATATTTTTTTTATGAAAGCTTTTTTATTATGAAAGGAATAGCTCATATTTTGGAATTGAAGGAGTGACTTTAGTGTTTTTTCATGAAAACGAAAACAACCACAGCTCAGATCCTGAAGGTCTAGCGATAAAACTGTTCTCATTGGTTTACTGGCCCAAGAGATTCACTTTTTCTACTCCAAAATGCGCTCTTGAATCACCCTACGAAAATCTTATCAGCCGAGGGTATAGCACAAGGCAATATTTATCTGGGATATTAGCCACTTACCTCGTACACAATTTCATCTTCCCTTCCATCAAGTGCATTTTAAACTCCACATTTTTAGAGGACTTCATGATAGTGTCAAATCTCATCTTCAAGTTTAAATGCAACTCTACATGACAATTTGCAGTTTTTGATTCCCGCCTAGGTGGGCTTTCCTACATCTAGGGTTTGGGTATTTGTAGTTATCTTTAATTGTTTTAGGTAACCCACGGGTTAAGGTGGGTTTTAGACCGACCCAAGCCACCAAATATTTCACTTAACACAGCCCAACATCTTATTCTACAACAGGCCTCTCTTTAACTCGGTCAAACATATCCTACTCCTGCCCCTTCCTATCATTCTCCCCTCTCTCACGGTCTTCAACATCCCACTACCGATCAATATGCTCTGCAAATTCTCTCTGTATCAATGTTAAAAAGCCCAAAAGTAAAGTTGAGAGGTTCTGTTTTTGGATTAGTACTAAGTTAAATAAATTAAAAAGTTTGTCGGCATAAATATAAAATACTTTAAATGCATGCTGTAAGTTTTAACAGGTCTGAGTCTATTGAAAAATATTTTTATTCATGATCTCTGTGCACAAAAAAATTGTTTACCAGGAAACAGTAAAATGGGTTTCAAATGTAGAAATGTTTCCCTGATATGGCCCACTAACTTGAGGGTGGGGAGCATAGCTTACAGAGAGAGACAGAATACTTAGCCTCGTAAACAATCTAGAACGCTTTTACATAAAGTATACAAGGTGTACAGGAGATATTTCAAGATAAAATAAGCAAAATGAAAATTCAAAAAATCACCGAACTTATCACATGCATGCATAATTGTAAAAAGAGATATTTAGAATTACTGGAAAAAAGTAAGTGTGCATCTATAACAGCAGGCTTATAATTGGGGCAAATATAAGTATCAATTCTCATTATGGGATAAACAAAATTTGCACTTTTCCACAGATTTATTTGTAACGTACAATGCGCTTCAGTTCATCGAACCATCTTCAGGTGCAAGAAGATGGTTTGATGAATTGAAACGCATTGTACATTACATATAAATCTGTGGAAAAGTACAATTTTTTTTCTCATAATGACAAACTTCCACTACATCTCACCTGAATCTGTTGAATATATCAATTCTTAACTGTGGAAAACGTTTTGGCAAAAAAATTAAGGTCAAGATTAATTATTCACAGAAAGTTGACAAATCCAGATCTTAATGGGAACAGCAAAATTATGTACATTTAAAAATAAAAAATAAATTAAAAAACAGCTCACCCATGAAATTGTAATTCCAAGAACCCTGGGTAGGCACCATGAAGAAACCAAGGAACCTATCAGAGAGAAGCATTTGGACTTTCTCATAGTGAGATGGAAGATATCCTTTGGGATTATTTCCTTTGTCCGTGTTCTGCCGCCCCCACTCATAACCACTCGGAGTCAACTTGTAGGCAGTCAGGGAACATGAACCAGGAGTGAAGCTGCAAGTGATGATCACTGTCTTCTCCCCATCCCAGACAGAGTTTTCAGCCATTACTTTGGCATGGGTGGTGATATCCTGCAAAGCAATTACAGCACTCAGAATGAAACATTGCAAACAACCTCCACACGTAATAGGCAAAGAAAAACTGAATACACCATAAAAGCAACCCCATATTTGACAAAATACAGAGTAAAATTCAGTCAATACACCAAAAACTCTTTAATTGTTGTAAAATGATTTCATTTTGAAACGTATCATAGCATACATATGATTTTGAAAGAAGCTAGTATACACAGTGCGCTCCGAAAGTAATGCAATTAAATTTCCCAAACCGCTCCTATTGGCGAAGTGGGATCGAACCAATTGGTGGAAAGGACCATCAGCTTTGCCGCAGAACCGGTCTCGGTGCTTTCCAAGCTATGGAAGCGGCAGGACATCAGTTGTAAACCTGTAGGTGCCGACCATGTCACGAAAAAAATGGAATCGACAATCTAGCAACGCTACGAGATAACCGAGTCTTAACTGAAAACATCTCATGAGGAGACTAACAAAATGATTGGTGAGGCTTACAGGGACTCTGTTCTGTCCTACTCACAGGTTTCGAGGAGGTGGGTAAAAGGCCTTTAAGGTTGGGAAGGGGCCGGGAAGAGGCCGGGAAGAGGTCCATGACGAACAACGCTCTGGGCAGTCGTCAACCAGCAAAACTGGCAAAAATGTGGCTCGCGTTCAACAACTGACGGACTCTGACAGTTGATTGAGTATCAAGATAGTTGCCAATGAACTTAACTTGTCGCCTACTGTTGTGTTTCTCATTGCTACTGAAGATTTAGCGATGAGGAAGGTGTGCGCCAAGCTCGTGCCCTAGGTGTTGTCAGACAATCAAAAATCAACCGAGCAGAAACTTCAAGTGAAATTTGGCAACGTTTTGAAAACGAACAGAATTATTTCGACGACGTCATCACTGGTGATGAAACCTGGGTTTTTTAATACGACCCCGAAACAAAACGCCTAAGCTCTGAGTGGAACACCCACCAGTCCCCCAAGCACAATAAGGCAAGAATGAGCAAATCAAAAGTGAAAAAAATGCTCATTGTCTTTTTCGACAATCAAGGAGTGGTCCAAAATGAGTTTTTTCCTCAGGGACCAACAGTTAACGCGGTCTACAAGGTGGAGATGTGCTGGACAGACTCCGAAAAAGGGTCACCAGGGCAAGAAAAGACATCTCCGCTACCTGGCAACTCCATCACAACAATGCACCTTGTCACAATGCGCTATGAGTTTGCAAGGTTCCTGGCCGAACACCAGGTGCCAATGCTGCCCCCCCCATTAGTTCTGAAGTCGCCTCAGCAGACTTCATTTTGTTCCCTCGGATTAAGGCAGCCCTGAAAGGAACCAATTTTTCATCCATAGAAGAGATCCAATCAGCCGTTACGAAGACCTCGCGAGAGGACCCCGAAGACACCTTCCAGGGCATGTACCGGTCATGGCAGAGTCGCTGGAAAAAATGTGCCGAGGGCCAAGGATAGCATTTGAAGAATTTTAAATGTTTGTGCAAATCTGCTCAATAAATTACTCTAAAAAAATAATTGCATTTCTTTTTACACACACCCTGTAAATCTAATCAATAATGCTTGGAGATTTAATAGATTCACTTAAAACACCTGAGATGCCACCTTTTCAACCATTTCACTACCGAAATAGAATACCTTAAATATTAATTACTTAGAATAAAAAACTAAAGTTAAAAACCTAAAGTAAAAATTCCTGATAGGTCTATGAAAGTAATAATATAATTGTCAATACCGAAGCAAGAGCTTAATGAGTTACATATAATAGTCGCTAAAATGATTTTTCAAGTCAACCATCTAAGTTAAGAGTTTGTGTAGCCACAAGAATGAAAAGGCACACCAATGAGGGTAAAAAGAAATTTAACATTTCCAACAAAAGGATTTAATATTTCAAGGCCATGGTTTCGACGCTGCGCATAATCATCAGGTAACATGCATCTATATTTTTCAACTTATATGGTGTGGCTCCAAGAGGGGAGGTAAGGGAGAGGAGAGGGGTTACGGTAGGGGGAGTAAGGGAGAGGGAGGGGGTAAGTTGAGTGTAGGTGCATTAGTGGTCCAGGGGAGGGGGAGGCTATGTATTGGAAGGTTACTGGCTCAAATTTGTTGCAAGTTTAAATTAATTAAGTTATCATTAAACCTCATCTCCCTTACTCCCCCTACCTCCACCCCTCTCCTCTCCCTTACTCTGATGTCGATGTACGTCACCTGATGATGATGCCCACCATCAAAACCATGGTCATGAAATACTCAATCCTTTTGATGGAAATAATGTTTCTTTTTACCCTCATAATGAAGGAATTCCACCAAGTTAAACCTGAAACTGCTATGTTTATCAAGGTACAACCTGACAAACAACCCCTTCAAATCTGCTCATCTCTTACCTATTCATTCTATTCCACACCAATCATTTTCCTTCACCCATCTCACTTGCCTCGAGTTCTCCCTTCTATCACAGTCTTCGGCACGCCATCACTTGTCAAAATAACTTCTTCTCTGCCTCCATTGCATTTCTCACAACAGTCCCCTCTCCTCCCCCAGCACTTCCCCGTTTGTTTTCCTTTCTCTCCATTTCACCTTTCACATACCCACATCTCAAAAGCCTCCAATCTATGCCTGTTGTATTGCCTGAATGACCCAAATTTCCACACCATATATTCTAAGTTTACAATGCTTCATTTCACAAATTTTCAAAGAACTTTTTTAATATCTTTACCCAATGTCCCTCTCATCAACTCTCTTTTCCTTCTCGAAGCTTCTTTAATTACTGAAGTCCTTTTCTTTTTATTTCCCAACTACTTTGACCATCTTGGTCCAAAACACTTTCAACATAGCCTCTAACTTAGCCTTTAGCCTTCTTGAAAGCCTCATAAACCTTGCTTCTTCCCATTTACCTACATCCAATATTTATCACACTGACTTTCTAATGTGCTGCACAATAATCCATGAGTTGACTGGCTAACTTAAGTCGATGATTTGAAAATCTAATTGATTTTATGAATTCCCCAGACTTTCGATCTTCCCATCACCTCTTTTCACCATGTTCTGTACTCATAATCTTTATCTCATAGACCCACTATGTATTCTTTCCATTCCTCTAGTATTTTTCCTGGGAAATTCAATAATTTTCCTGCCATATCTTATTGCTAGAGAGTAAACATATTTTCCCTTCTTACTTTCTGATAGTGCTTTCACCTTCCTGTAGAGCACACCTATTTCACCCTTTAATTTTCCACATCCTTGCACTGTGTCTGTCATTTGCCAGGCTCCTTTTTCCCTGTACGTTTCCCACCTCTCTTTATTTTTTCGTTTCCTTCCCTTTTTCATCTTTGTAATAATCTCACTTGTAATCCATTGTTTCCCTGTTCTTTTCCTTATTTTTAAATTATTCCCATTAATATATTTTTGGCTTTCAATATATACTGTTTCACACATGTTCTCATCTCTCTCCGCCTGTGCCCATCATCCAGTCTTCACTCAAAAATTTTTCACCGCCTCCTATTACTCTATTTTTTTTCTACTAGTATTACTTTATAGTCCATTTTCTCATCAGTCTTCCATATTCTGCCCGATTGAATCAGACACCAGACTTCATTAGTGCTAAATTATGCTTTCATTCTACATCTTCTACCTAGAAAATTTGAGGATTGATTATGCCATTCCTAAATTATACCCAACCACAACAGTCTTAACTCATATTTCTCTGAAAAGTTGGGCTAATTCCACAAATACGTACATCTATTGTGCTGTTTAAACAAAATGCTTATTATGTCTCGCTACACAAGAGGCCAACACAAAATCCAATTTCTTAAACACCAAGAATAGGATTCTTCACACCTGCAATGATCCCAGTCCTACGCATAACTAACAAAAAATTTTATATTAACAATAGGAATGGGCAAGCAAACAAAACAATGCTGAGCTTAAAATGGCATCCAACTTAAATGAAATAATGGAAATCCACCGATAATGTTTTCCATTTAGCTTGACAGCAATTAGATCCATTACTTTACCATGGATTAATGACTAAATTTAAAAAGCAACAAAAAAGGAAAGATAATCAAGGATTCATGGCAGACCTGTGGTGATAGCTGCGGTAACTCATTGGGTTGGGTATGGATCCAGCCCAGAGGCTCCATTTCCTTCAGATACTGATGATGGGGAAGCTGACTCGGAAGGTGGACAGTTTGATGAGTACCCCACTGTGGTGCCATGACAATACACCTTATTTCCTTTACCTGTGGATTGTCTGCAGGGCTAAGTCCATATAAATAACCAGCAATCTGGATTTAGGATACAAAAGAAATCTAGTAATTAAAAACTCCAAAATGTTGAACTAAAACCAGATAAAATAATATACATGCAAATTTTGCAGCAGAAACAAAAGTCTGAAATAAAGCTTACAAGAAAATGTAAAAATAGAAGAGGTACAAATGGAAATCCTATGCCCATTTGCTCTCAATGCAACAGTTTCAGAGTGTAAAAATCATTCGCCTTGAGGGATCTGGGTTCGAATCCCAGTCAAGGCGAATGATTTTTACACTCTGAAACTGTTGCATTGAAATGCACATTAGCGGATGACTCCGTTAAAAAGTTACTGTTGCGGCATCTCCCGCAGTTTCTTTGGAATTTGTCAAAGTGAAAACACCATAAGTGTTTAAAGTTGGCTTTAACCTCGTGGACTGTGGCGCCTTGCGCACGACTACGAATGCCTGTGACATTGTATGCACGGTATTTCGTCACAACATCTTGTTCCTTTAAAAGCCCCAAAATTTCAGAGTTTAAGAGGACGCCTCGGTAGCTTAAGTGGCTAAAGCACTCGACCGGATATTGAGGGATCTGGGTTCGAATCCCAGCCAAGGCGAATGATTTTTACACTCTGAAACTGTCGCATTGAAATGCCCAATTGCTCTTTTAAAGTAAACTCAATACATTTAAATCTATTGCAATTCAAAAGTTTTGAGGCTATATCAGTTCTGCTGCTACATCAGCTTTCAACATTAGAGATTAGAAATGTATTACTAGTAGTTGAGGTATACCTTCATTTCAATAATTGATGGGTAGATAACTTTGACTGTCAGGAAAACTGGGTTTTCATCTTACAGATGAGAAATTATTTTGTTCGAGGGTATATTCAGGAACCAAGATATTTTTCTTTCTATGATGAGATAGATGACAGTTTATTGTACAGTGGTCTATTTACGTATGTGGATCAAACCATCCAGATAAATGAGGAGAAATGGAATCCTCTTCTAGAACATTATAATGCTCTTATGTTTACCTCAATCAATTCATGATCACAATAAAACCAAGAATAGACACACAACAAATTTTCATATAAGAGCCTATTTACTCTTGTCTTATCTTGAAGCTTCCAAGCAAAGCATTCAAAGCAAATTCAAGCAAAAAACACAACTAACAAAGGGATGGGTACGCTACAGGAACGCAAAAAAGAATGTACTTCAAACATTAGCTCACCTGTGCCCTCAAATCTGAGATGGTAACAAACTTCTTAAGCACATTCTTTGGCAAAATGTAGGTATAGCCAGTTTCCTTAATGTCATCAGATGAAACATAAATGTGATTGGTTCGGAGGTGCAAGTTGGTGGCAGAAATTGCTCTCACACGCCATTCAGTCTTGGAGCTAAATTTAAGAGAAATCCAATTATTACCTTGGCAGTTTTTATACACATGAATGTCTATGTAAGTTGTTTGGTCTTTGAAATTTAAATTACAAATGTAGATTTCAAGGTTAACTTTTGGCGATTCAATGAAGCAGTCAAGTTTATCAAGATATTTGAAATTAAAAATTGGTGAACAACAGAAATACTTCTTGCATTTAACAAATGAAAAACATTGAAAACAAGAACTGAAACAACAAAATTAGAACGATGAAAAATTGCCACCAAAAAGATACTTTGACCTTTCAGCTCAACATTCTGCTATAAATATTATTGATGCAGGGAGTCATCAATCATTTTGAGTAATTGAGAAGATTGAAACTTTTCACTTTTAAATACTCATACATTACTGTCCCAAAAACATAACTTTGAAGCAGAATCAGGGGTTTTGCTTCCCTTTAACATATGTATGACGTTTGTATATTGTCACAGAAATACCGAATATTGGGTCAGATCCCTTTCGAATTAAAACGAGTAGCGTATCTCGCAATTAGAGTTACTTCAACCCAAACTTTACTTCATGTATTACAATACATTCTTCTGCAGTACTAGCAGAGGAGGACAAGAAAAAAGATGAGGGAGTATACAAAGGAAAATATGTAAAAAGAGTACAGAAAAATAATGAATGAAGATCACAAAATGGCTGAGGTTCCATCAGGAATGATGGAACCTTCCCTGAATTAAGGATTAATGGAAATAATTTGATTGGTAAGATGACAAAATTTATCAAATTGAGATCCAATACTGAATTATTAATTCTAAATTATGATTAAGGTACCGTCCAAGCAGTTATCTATTCATTTAAAATTTGCAGGAATATGTTGAAGCACTCCTGATTGGAGGCGACGTTTTTACTTTGCATTGTGCATATTAACTGCTCAGATTAACACACTTTTGGTTTTTTGATACCCACCTGAAGGTCTGTGTCTCATAATTAGACGTTGTTGATGTTATTATCTCATCACCATGTTTATTCACTGTTCTAGTTGTGGTGGCTGTCAGTTGAGACTGCTCTTTGGTCTGCTTCTCAATTTCTGCAATTTGTTGACGTTGCGCAGAAGGAGCAGATATTTCCATGCCCAGGATGATGTCCCTGATTTCCGACTGAGTCAGAGATGCCACATTCACACTAACGGAGATAATGAGACAAAGATGAAACATGCGAATATCATTGTAATTATTCAAGGACAAGGAAGATGCTTCAGAGGCATGCAATTCTATATTATTTAAAAAATTTAAAGATTATCAAATACAGCCAAGATTTCCTTTTCTCCTAATGAGCAATTTTCATAGGTGATAAAATCTGCCCATGGTCATTTAGTCACCATTTGTACATAATATACTGTTATCTTAACTACATTGTGATCTCATAGCCCATTATTTTATTACTGCACATTAAAACATGTCTACTTACTTGTTTTTCTTGCCATAATCAGCTAAAATGAGATCCTTGAGTTGAACCTCAACTTTGATCCACTCCTCATCAGTCAGTGTGGGCCAAATGTGATGAGGTTCAGTTACAGTTGTTTTGTCAGGTTTAAGGATAACCTTTGTGCGCTCAGTGTTTACATGCAGTGCACGAAGAATCAGAATAAGCCTTGAAAATGCCTGCAATGGACCAGAGGTCATCTCACATCTTTCATCACATGTTGCACGCAAAAATATAAATTTTTAATGTCATTGATGTTTATCAATTGTATTCTTTCCACATTTCAGAATGTCATACATGGCAATTAATTTACACTAATTTAATGAAAACATTTAATGGGAATAGCAGCAATAAAAACTCACTTGGTAAAAAAGATGAACCTCAAATTTAATGATACATTTAATTGATTTCAACATACTTTTTTAACTTTTCCAGACCAAGAATTGCTTTTCCATTCATACCCTTATAATTTAATTCAGAAGTGCCATGCACAGTGCTAAATTATTTTGACATAGAAATCTATATTAAAGAATAAAATATTATACTCCTCAACTAAATAATAGATTTATTACAACATATTCTATTTATTTACTTATAATTTGTATTCATTTGTACATAACCAGATCTTAAGCCTTATAAACAGTTAATATTTATATTTATTGAATCCCTTAGGCATTTAGGTACTCTCATGCCAGGTGGTGGGCCTCTAAATTGGAAGGTATCACTTCTACGTAGTAGCCCACCAAGATCATGTTTTTATGCTAATAACACATCAAAAATGAGTTCCACACTTATATTATCATTCAATGCCTAAATAAAAACCCCTGACTTTTCCATAAGTCCAAGAGAGGTCAAAGCCCTAATCATACTAACACATGACCAATCAAGTCTAAAATCAAGACATTATAGCATTTGTGTCCATGAAAATACTTCTGGAGTATAATATAAGCACCCTAAAACTTACAGTATATGATGAAATAGTTTTCAACCAGTCATCATACAAGTTGAATAGGACCATTTGAGGTTCGGTGGCCTTCAAAATGAGATCTCCAAATTTCTCCACTTTCAGACAGGCTTGGAAAGGAAGCTGTAACTCGGATCCTTTGATGACAATGTTGGGGAAGTCAAGCAAATGGACCTGGGGAGAGAGAGAGAATGCCATGAAATTAATATAATTGATACTACAGGAAAAACTACTACCGCAATAATTATACATCGGAGCTGAAGCAAATCTACCGACAGAAAAACTGCAAAAAACATGTAGCTGATGGTATACGGACAATAACTGGACATATGGACAAAACGGGAATATGAGGAAGAGTAATTATTTAATATTTTTCATTACAATCTCTTAGGAATCTATATAAGATAAGTGGTTTCTGTGCAGTGTCTTAATATTAAAATAATGTCACCCATCAAACTCTGGAGTAAATTCCTTTACCTCAAGGGGATCCAACATGCCTTTTCTGGTAACTATTATTTGCTTGGGCTGTTCTTCAACAGGCAGAGATCGAATGAGAGCAGCAACTTCCTCGGCCGTTTTCCACTTGGCCAATTGTCCAAGACGTTTCTGACCAGCCCAAACTGAAGTGTGAATAATCTTCAAGAATAACTGACCAGTTCGAGGGTTGAAAATGAAGATGGCCCCGTTGATTGGTTTTGTTGTCAAGTTTCCTTCAAAGGTCTTATGAATGGTGACTCTGTATACATTGGTATCATCAACAAACCTGTGGATATTGAAAGTTGCAGATACAATATTCTTCAGCCACTATACAAAGTTCTTGAGTATTATATAATTAAGATAAATTATGTAATTTCTTCAAGTTGACATTATTAAACTCGGAATCAATGGTCTGTAACCTAAATCAATGACATTGATGGTACAGTTAAGGATGTCCAGATTAGTGAGATCCAGAGGTTCACATTTCTTTACTCCAACTTCAAGACCAAAATGAGACCTGGCCAGTTCAAATGTGTCATTTCCTTACCAAATGATTTGATTAGAAAATAATTCTCCATAGTTTTGTGATGAAAGATATGGCTCAGTGGGTTCTGAAGAATAGAGCTGCAAAGCTTTCCGGATACGTTCTCGCAGCACATAAAGAGCTGGATTAGCTTTCATTATCTTGGCCATTGCTTGCTGCACCAATGGTTTACAACCAGGGAACCAGTTTCCATAGGCACTGAATAATAGAGGAAAAAATACAAAAATGTTTACATTATTATCAATAAAAATTATTACACAGAGAGCAGCTAGCATTTTATTCAAATATTTCCCACAATGAGGAAGTAATGGTACAATGGAAAACTAAAGAAAATTACTCACTATCAAAACACAGAACTATGGGCCTTTACATAGCTAAAAATTCTAGAGATGGTGTTATTTAGTGGAGAAGGAAAGCATGACCGCACATTATGCTAGTTATTCATGATCATGGCTATTATTTATGCAATCCAAAGAGGCTGCAGAGAGAAAGACAATGAGCTACAATGGGAAAAAGAGCTGCATAATATGAGGTGCACTACTTGTGTCTTTCAGGACTGCCCATGTGTGGGACAATGGCATCATTATAGCTTCAACGCCTAATACATGAAACATTATCAAGCACTGACTGGGCAAATTAATTCTCTGATTATGCAGCTTGCAATCTACTCAAAAGCTAGAATAACATATACTCAAAGGCAAAATTCACAATTATAATGCTCATTAAAAGGGTTTCCCCTACCAGAAATTATATTCATACAGTTTTTCAAGTCTTTCTCATGCTTGTCGATTCTGTGACCCTACTATATCATCAACCTTTTTCACTTCCTCAGAGGATATTTATAAACCAAAACATTCAAGTGCACAGGAAATAAGGTGGAAATCCAGAGATCTTAAAATAAGAAAAAAATAATTACTTTATAGAAGTCAACTTTGGTGGATTTACCAGCTGTTCAACAGTAGGGGAGGGCAAAAAAGGATGTGTTTCCCTGATCAGTGGAATATTTGATTTTATCAGGTGGTTTTCAATTAATTAATAGTTAAAAGATTGAATAAAACAATTTGTGGTGAAGACATTTGTAGTCATATATACATTAGCTAAGGTGACGGGGAAAGGAACTGGCCCCCCTTAATACCCTGATGTGTGAAATATTCACACGCCGTATAGGGCTTAGTACTGGGTGAACTCTAGCGTCACCCATACCAAAACGACATTCGGGTTGATTACTGTGTTTATGTTTTTTTATATTACAAGTGCATTACAGTACTGTTCAGGCAAACAAATCATCTACTTGTATTCAAAAGCAAACATTTTTATTGGTTCATGACAAATTTTGCCACAGATGGAAATTGAATGAGAATTCCATTTGATATTTAATTCCAAGTATGGAATAATTCAATATACATATTTTTATACTGTTGAACTAAGCATGGATCACTCCGTTAATCACATTTTCATAAACGGAAATTTTAAAAAAATTATGTTCAAGTGAAATGACAGCAAAGACTAACGGGTGAAGAGATTTCAGAGGTACACAAAGTTTATATCATGAGCTTAAAAGGAAAATCTGAAATCTGAAGATGGCCATCAGTACTGATCAATAGAAGGAAAACAGAACAATTTCCAGTTTTGTTTAAGTTTGAAAATTTATTTTTATCCATCACAAAAATTAGTTAAGTGGAACTATAATGGTAAAGAAGTTTGCCTATGGAGGTCATAAATGGTAAGTCAAGTTTACACTATTTCCAGTCTACATGGAAGTTAAAAAGTTGCAACAGTCGGGCATATGTATCCAGGCACAAACATTTCATTAGTGAAGAAGTCCCCATCCAATATCCCTATCGACAACTATTATAAATGAAATACAATCTCGCTGAAATATTTCGAGTATGACTGCGAAGATAAGATTCCATACCTGTGCAAGTTATAGGCAAGATCAATTGCAATGAGTACACCAGTAGGAGAGGGGTAAATGGACATATTGTCGGTGGTATAATCCAAAAATTTGGCTCGGGCATATCGCTCAATGTCGTGAGAATCATAGTCACCCCAACGGAGCTGCACATCCATCCAATATTTCTGAGTAGTTGTGTTATCCATCGTGTCTCTGTAAAGAGTAAATACAATAAAGAAATGGAAAACTCATATTTTTAATAATAATATCTAAATATCTGGCCAATTTTTTTAGCATGACTATGGCTTATTTCAATGATAAATATGCATACAATATTCACAAATAAAAAATGGATTTTCTTTTCACATCAGAGCAAAATTATTTCCAGGGAAAATTAACAAAAACAAAAGTGCTTAAAGAGCCATATTGGTTGAAAATCTTATGCAACTTGGGAAAAGGTGAAAACATTAGTTATGTTGGCATTCAATGGTTGTCATACAGTGTGATCTTTTAGAGAGAGATGAAACTATTACAGCTCAAGCATCTGCCAGCTAATCCACAGCCAGCCAAACGTATTAAATGTTCTCACCCTTCTCCAATTCTCGGCATGCTGTTTACTACATACAGACTTTTGAAAATGATAGCATGACTGAACTAACATAACCACAATGGCATTCCCTGTTCCCATTCCAATTCTCTTGATATTAGTTCCCCTTGCAGGAATTGGGTTGATGCATTGGCCAGCATACTGGTTTTCACCCAGAGGGGCCAGGTTCAAATCATGATGGCTGTACGATTTTTCATTCGCATCCCAATCACTATTTGGAGTGCCAACATGGAGAGCACTTCAAAGTGGAGTATGCCATCCCTGAGATGGGAAATTTAACCAATAACCCCTCCCTCTGGGCCTTTCATTTAGAATTAGGCCCTTGCTGATCGTGGACTTCTCTCCATCCTTCTACCCTCCTCCCATGAACAACCCAATTCTGCCAAATTAGCCACCTATCCCTAATTACTCAAAATGACCTCAGCTGTCAGTCACCTTCCCTTGCTGTTACTTTTACTTACTTTGAATCAGCCAGCAGTGATGGCCTTGATACATTCCACTTGTAGGCAGCAAACAGAAGTATGTCAGCACAGGAAGAATTCATTTTGTATGACTTCCTGGGATGAATTGTCTCCTTCTGGACAGTTTCTATTTCCAAGGCATCAAGCTCTTGATCAAAGACCTAATAGATAATGTTAATAGGTTATAAGTTGAAATTCAAGTCACTAGAAGAATAAATTTGAAAAGCACAATTGACTCTTAAAAAAGTAAGAATAGTAGCCCATACCTGACACAAATCCATAACTATTGACTCATGGATTTTCTGCCACAAGTGAGCACGAAAAATCTGAATCAAAGAGATCTTTAGTGTTGGAATTTTACCATGCATAAATATTCCAGTCAAATCGAGTTGCACCTAAGTGAGAAAATTTGAGAACATTATTGCTCCACCTATTGTTATGAAATCATATAATGATAAATTCAATGAAAATATTTTCAACTAAGCTAACAAAACACATGAATCTGCAAAAAAATGAAAATAATGCAAATTGGTACATAAAAATTGAATAAATTCTTTGGTGACTGCCGTAAAAATGGGGCAATCTCCCCAAATCATGACAATGACCCAGAACAACAGCTCAAAAGTGATGTGACTCTTCGGAGAGGCTATTCTGTAAGATCTTAAAATTGTCATTCCTTCGACAATGCTTATATGATGGCACAACCTCCATAATTTCCTATCTGTGACCTTTAAATTCAGGATTTATCAGGTCATGAGATCATAATTTTGTCATTCTTGAGGCTGGACTACTCAGAGCTGCCGAATTATTGCCGAATAACCTCCCAGGTTTAAAAATAATTCAACTACAAATCATTATGGCACTCTATATTTAAAACGTAACGCAATACCCATTTATGCAAATGCACTCACCTGGAAACCAACGTAGACGTTCGCTCTGTTTATAGTTGGTGACCACCACAGAGTAAATCGTCGGTTGGGGATCTGATTCAAACCAGATCGCTGGGCATTGGTGAGTTTCTTGTATTTCATGGACTCCTCAAACCCTGATGCCTTTTCCCTAAAGAAAATATACACAGATACAAATTCTGGAGATTTGGGCAATTTTTAGTGGAATTCAACCATATATGCTAAGATAAAGATATGAAATTTTCACCATTAAATTATTTATTCACTAATTCTTAAATAGATAAGTAATTTTGTGAAAAAATGCACATATTTCATCACAAATTATGAGAGAACTAGCTGCCAGCACCTTGATATCAGTTCCAAGGTGTGAATGTACCTATCTCTAGAAGAACACTTTACTAATAAAACACCATTATTATTATCATTAGTTAACTCTACCAGAAAAGACCTTCCCAAGTAGGAAAATATGTGCCTTTGAACAGAGTGTGCTCAAGGATTCCCTCCACACCTCCAAGGGCTTGGATCATATCAGTCCTGTAATTGTTCAGATTCCAAAGTTTTCCATCATGACGCTGATGAGTCCACCAAAATGGGTTCTGCTTCAGCACCTATGGAAATACATTTGGAGAGTACTATTTCAACAACTTCAAAGAATGAAAAGGGCACAAGACTAATTCAAACATTCCACAAAATTACTGATTAATAACTGAAACAATATCCATCACAAATTATAGCTTTTGAAATAAGATAAGAATGAAATGTTTTAATTAACTAAAATAACCATTTAAACTTTTCAGTTATTATTAAAAAAAACTACTTTAGAAACATGTCCTTTGGAGATTTCATCTGAGATTTACATTGTTATAAGTTTGATAAGCAGTAAACATCAGTAATGTGCCAATAAATAAATAAACGATGTTGTTGACATTCTAAAAAAAGCATTGGGAGCTAAGAATTAGATCTTAAAAAGGAAATCACACGCAAAAGTGGTCTTAATCATTTTTACGACAGTGATAAAATTCTCGAGGTCAATGATGTAATTATTGTCTTATGTGATTGGCTCTCATGAACGGAGACCAGGAATGACATATGCGTTGCAGCCAGCAGTTTCTAAGGCTCACCATCTTGGATTTTAAATTGTTGGTCTTCTGTGTTTCATATATTTTGTCTTAAATGAGGTGGTTTGAATTGGCCATATTCATATTGCTCCATATTCTAATTTGCAATAAAAAGATGAGGAATCACTTAATGAATGGACATTATTTTTCAGAAGTCATTTAAACCAAAATAAATTCAACACAAGCCAACGCTATCATACAGGGTTCGTCCGGAAATTAAGTGTACTGACTCCTGGGCTGGGCGCACCGCTCCAGGCGCGCCCAGCACCGCTCTGACGGGCTGCAATTGGAGGTGGGTATGTTGGCAAGCGACGCTGAAAAAGGCAGTCGGCTCTGAGCTGTAGTGTAGTGAGGAGCTCTGTTAACGCGAACCTCCACGCTCGACCCACGTCACGGAACGCGATGCCAAAGTTTTTGGAGCAGCGTTATTCCATCAAATTTGCGGTAAAGCTTGGGAAATCGTCTACCGAAACTGTCGGTATGATTAACCAGGCTTACGGGAAGTCAGCCATGTCCAGAAACATGATCTTTCGGTGGCACAAGATGTTCGTGGAGGGCAGAGAAGAGGTCTTCGAGAGGTTCCCGATGATGCCTTTGCGGGAGCGTTCCAGGAATGGGAACGCCGCTGGAACAAGTGTATCGACTCACAAGGGTCCTATTTTGAGGAATATTAGCTTAAGATATGTAAAAGTGTAATAAATTTTTTTTCCTGAGCTCAGTACACTTATTTTCCGGACGAACCCTGTATTTCCTTAAGGGGCAATAATTTTCAGTTAAAAGCACAATTAAGTACCTGGTACTGCTTGAATTCAGTTCTTATCCTCCACCCCTTGTCATAGGCCAAAGTGTGCCTATCTTTTTGGAAAAGGGTGTTGATTCTTGGAATACCACGGTCCCAGCTGTCCTCCAAATCTTCCAGTGTCAATCTCCTACAATAAGAGATGCAAGTAATAAGTAAACATATAACTATCCAACTCTGTATTAGACGGCAATGCATTGACAATGAGTAATGAATGATGCACCTGTTTTGAGCATTTGCTTCTTGCCGTTTAAGAGCATACTCAGCCCACACTCTCTGAGAGTCAATAAATTCTGATTCCCAGGGTTGGATGTAACGGTATAAATTAGGGATCAACTGATCCTCATCGTGGCTCATACCAGAACGGAAATGAGTGATCCCAACATCTGTCTGTTTTGACCACCGCAGATCTGACTGAAAATAAATAGGACTATGAAAATAGAACTACATACACAACATTCATTCACAGGATGAAAAATTATTTTCTGGTAAAAACTATATTAAAGTCATTAAACCTTAACAATATTTGAATATGCCAATGAGAATACTCATCAAGGAGTCAAAACATATAATAAAACATTGAATAAAGCAACAAGCTTACTTGAGGAATGAGAACATGGCCCATGGAAAGCATTCCAAGTCCACCAAGTTCCTTTGGCGTGTAAAATACCACTGGGGGAAACCTTGAGGGCATTTTTGAATTCAACCCAATTTTGATACGTGTCTGAATTTTATTCTCACACTTAACAAGTAAATCCAAAAGTTCCTGAGTATTCACAACAGCTTCTCGGAAATAGGTCATCAATCCAATGAGGGCAGTGTTCCACTTGTTCACTATCTGTAAAAATAAAAATGTTTAAACAGCATAAAATGCCCTACTTCACTGCCTGGGTTGTGAGCTTTTCTAACAGGGCCACTGATCACTTACAGAGGGGCAAAGATTGCTAACCTTGGTGAAAGTGGTGGAGCCACTAGCCATTAAAATTTGACGAACGCGATTGTGAAACCGTTGCATAGACTCATCATCCACCCTCAGGAAACACTGAGCAGTCCTTTCCTTCGTTATTTCATTCTGCAGATTCCACACACCATCACGATGAGTGAATTCCTCATGAGTTGTGCGGCACTGGAAGGAGAAGAAAATAATCCAAATAAATCACAGAAATAATACACAGAGAGGAAGTGTTTTAAAGTAATATGAAAGATCATAATGGGAAAATTGGCAATTGACGAAGTTTAAATTCAAACCAACATAAATGTAAACGAAGCTTTTTAGTATTTTCACTGATAACTGATGTCACACCAAAACATCTGGCTAAATTCATTTCATTCATTCAAAATCAATTCCTTAGGTAAAAAAGGTCCAGTGAAACATACACGGGTGACAAAGTAATGCTGTATTTTGAAGAGGCATGACAATACTTAATTCACTAAAAGAGCCATTTGAGGGGATCAGGATGGTGCAGTGGCTAACATACTGGCTTCCCACCCAGAGGGCATGGGTTCTAATCCTGGAGGTTGAAGATATATTTCAGTGGTATCCCAATCCCTACTTGAGGTGCTTTGTGTAGAGTACGTTGAATGAACACGCCGCTCATCGGATGGGACGCTAACCCGCTAGCCCCTGGGTGCCCTTTGCAGGCTAATGCCGTTGCCGGGCTTCTCTCTACCCTTCCTCCTTTCCCACCCATCCCTAATGGTGCAAATGACCTCGGCTGTTGGTCACCTCCCCTATAAACTACTAAGAGCCGTTTGGTGAAGAGGTCTAGCGAGGTGAAGTAACGTATACTTTTCAGGTGGCATCAAGTATTTCAAGAGAGAAGAGGAACAGGACAAAATGGTTACTCTTTCACAGATATTAAGCAACAACAAGTTATTATGAATAACGCATTTGGGCAAAATTATGAAGCAGTGAAGCGATTAATAATGCATCATCAGTCAAATACAATAATTATTTCCAGAAATATTAAGGAACTTTGATTGCAACAGAACAGCAGCTGGCAGTCAATCAAACAAGGTTAAATGAAAAGTACTATAATTGTAATTCACAAACAATATTGTTTTAGCCTAGGACTGGTGTTTGTAAGCATTTCCTCAGTCAAAAGAGGAGCTGAAGATCAATAATTTCATTGCATCAAAAGAGCATGCCTTCCCAAGCAATCGCTCATAGAGTCAGTTTAAAGGCTTAATTTTCCGCAATAAACATGGCAGAGTCGAGAGAAGCAATCCATTCAGAAGGGATTCAAGCTTTCTTCATGAGTCCCGTGATGATAAAAATTTTAGGGCTTTTGGAGTCGGATTTGGGATTTCAATAACATTTCTCCTCCTCTGCTGGCTACATCATCAGGGATTACCATAAGTATTTAGCAGAGGCGAAGAGATGTTGGTGAAATTCCAAACCTGATGCATAAAACTCAAGATATACATGATGCAGTCTTGTCTTATTCATGTCAGTCAGTATACTTGGTAGCGTATGATTTACAATACATCAGCTACCAAGTACATATTTTACACTCTGTGTGGTTTCTATTGTTTTGATGAGGTATATAATATTTATAACCATGCCTAGAGGTTTGTAGCTTTGACAAATGTGTCCCTAAGAGGAAATTCAAAGATTTACATAACAAGCACAAATTGTTGCTGCCAAGCAAAGTCAACTTTTTATATTCCAAAATATTTTTTCTGACCAATGTGGTAGGAAATTGATGTATGATATTGATTATTATTGTATTGACTATTATGTCAAGATAAATTGCCAACCCAAATTTTTCACCAAAAACTAATGTAGACAAAGCTATGACATTAACAATATCTGTTTACCACATTAATTACAACCTCTCAATTAATTTTTTTAACATTTTCCTCACTATGTTTTAAAGGAATCGATTCATTTTAATGTTTCCTGCTTATGTTGACAACATGGCATGAGAAATATGGAATATGTGCCTGGTAATGCTTCATAATATATTTTACACACACACAGAAGGATTATCCCAAACGGAATGTCTCCATTTTTTTTAGAAATAGAAAGGAACATTTATTTTGAACTCTTTTTGGATTATTTTCAGGCATGTTCTACCATCACTACGTAAATAGTTTGAGACCAAATCTGTCATTGGCTAATTGATTTATAGTAACAGTTTTCATACATGGTTCAAGCAACTCAGTGCTGACAAATTTGTCGATGCTCAACCTTAGAATAGCAAGCATCAGTAAAATTCTATTGTTTCTGAATCATAGTTTGCATGTCAACCAAATTTTAGAATTGCCAAACTGGAATTCAAAGCATAGGAAATCTTATATTGAAACTAAGAAATGGCTATCCAATGGACATTTAAAGCATGATAAGAAGTGCACTTATCATTATGCACAACTCGTGTAGGACTACTGAAATCACATGCATACTTAAGAAGAACCATGAAGCTCCTTTCAACATTTACTCTAAGGCCACATTTGGGCCATTACTAACCTTTGGAAGAATGCGACACTCAAAACCACTCATGTTGAATAATAGATTGGGGTTATCCTTGGAATATACACTAACAAAACTGTTTTCCCACTGGATGGTGGTTACAGATCTTGGAAGTCTGTTCTTGATATCCCAAAAGACAGCTCGTCCCCTAAAATAAAAACATTATGAGAATCATATCGATGAGAAGGCATAGATCTCCTGATGGCTTCAAAAACTAGCATGAGAAAAATGCAGTTTCTTACAAATTAACATCATGTTTCATGAGACGCATTCTAGCATCACGGGGCCAGCATTTCTTGTTGTTATAACCGACAATATTTTCATTGTTAGGATCAGGATGCTCTGTCAAGTAACGTTGGATTAAATCTCTTGCCTCCTCAGCGGAGAACCTGTGAATGAAGAGGGAGAATGAACAATCCTAAAGTTCAAAGAACACATTTTGAACACAATGCAATTTCAATCTTATCAAGACATCAACCTAAAAGGCTCTAGTTTTGATTTTAAAAAATGAACAAAAATGGCTACCTGAAGAATATGTGCATTCGATCAATGTATCGGCAGAAAAGTCTGATGGGATGGGCTCCTTCAGTCTGAACATCCTGGAAAGTCAAGAAATCATTGGGCATCTGGGGGGGGCCCGCCATTTCAGAGGCACGCTGTAGACCCAATACAAGGAGGTCCAAAACCAAACCGTAATACTGCACGACAAAGGAGGCAAACTGCAAACCTCTAATGATTCCATAACTGTTTGTGTGGTTCATATCCTGTAATGTGAGGAAACAAAATTTAACATTTTCCTTATTCTTCCAGATAAGAATGGAGTAAATCGAGGTTTTCTCAGGGCTGCAGATTTACATAACACTATTAATTTTAATATTTCCTCTATGATAAAAAGTAGACCATGATTATGAAATATCACGTCACAAATTGGTATTAGAGAGATACATTAGCCAGAGCCGCACATCATGAATATCACTTACAATTATTCCCAAAAACATACATTAACATTCATTGAGACAATCACTCTTTGCTCCACGAATGCAAATGCAACGATTTTATTATTTGGCTGCAGACTTCACCAAGAGTAAAAAATGTGCATTTCACAGAGTTTTAAATGATATCCTCAATGTGTGTGTGTTATGTTACATGTGTTTAGTAATAATCAGCCTTAATACACAGAACCATGCCAATATGAGCTTCATACTGGACAATGTTGTGTTATTTCATTTCACCCTAATATGCCCCACAAAATCATTACCTTGTAATTTATGACAACATTGTTCTTTGCCGTCATGTAATCAGCAATGTTATGGTCTACTATAAGACGAAGCAACCTGTTGAGCAATGTCAAATCTATCTTCTCATACATTTTCTCAAACTTGGATTCTAAAAGGACATTGCATTCACCCTCCATGACATCCCATACTTCTTGCAAATTGTTTATACCTAGAATATGATTAATACATAAATCAGTGATACAACAAAATATCGTCAAATCCTTAAAAAAAATCACCCCAATGCTGATACTTTTTGCCATTAGGAAATATGTATTAACATTTTTCTGTCAATCAAAATCTGATAACAATATTTGCCTGGATTTTTATATAAAAACCATGAACACAGTAATCAACCCTAAGGTCTGTTTGGTAGGTGATGGTAGAGTTCTCCTAGAACTAAGCCCAACAACGTGTTAAATTCACACATCAGGGTAATAAGGGGTCCAGTTCCTTTCCCTGTGCCAGTTGGGTTTCCCAGGCAGATCCTGGCACCCAAAAAATCACATAGCTTGGGTTAAGCAGCAGGTGCCCAGAGAGGACTGCCCGGGAATCGAACCAGGGCCCTCCGGTCAGTAGTCCAACACTCTACCCACTGGACTACCGCGACCCACGGATTTTTATATAGTGACTAGCAAACAATATAAAGAATCAAATATTATTCAACACAACTCATTTCACCATGGAAAAACTACTTTAATAATAAACTAAATACCTTGGCACCACTTATACACAAGTAATGGTGGTGGTTCAGTGTCTGATGGCTTCACCCATGGGGGAAAGAGCCTTCTTTTGTCAGCCTCATACCAAAGATATTGATCCAAATAAGCATCTGTGATTTTCTCTAATGGTTCCACGTCATAGACAGGAATAAGATGGCTGTATAGATCCATGAATTCTATCCCAACCTGAGAAGAAACAATACAATTAGTAATTCTTTTTGTGTGCACAACAATAAGTTAAAGAAGTAAATAATCCTTGAAATAAAAGGTATTCTCTATAATAATTAGGTAATTAAAAAGTATTTTCAACGAACCTCCTTGAAAGCTCTTTGGGTGAGGAGATGACGCTTGATGCGCGACAAAGCCTCGTGGGGATTATCATACGCTTGCTCAATAAGCCCCAATTCTTCTCTCTGACTTTGGTTAAGACGAGACTTGACACTGAAAATAAAAGGAAATAAGACAATGGAAAAAAGTATAGTTACATAAATAATTAGACACTTAGTTGGCTGCTCTTACCTATATGCCTCCTTCAGTCTCTCAAGAGCCAGGATGAGGAGTTTGGTGTCATGTTTATATGAGAGAGGAGGAAATGGGATTGGTGCAAACCTCCTTGATTCAAGCCAATGCACGGTGGTCGTGTAAATTGCAACGGCTTCTTCAGGAGAAATGTACGGACCATCCTATAAGGCCAAAACAAAAGTCCAAAATTTCAAAACTAAATGGCTTACAATGAATATAGATATCTACTCCTAATTGCTACTGAATACGCAAAAAAATCATAATATTCATCGCTTATGGATATTATGATTCTTATCCAAATTTATTCATCAGCATTTGAGAAACTGTGACTCTCATAATGGGAATGCAATTCCACCAGTAAGTGAAAACAGACTCCCATAAATTGGATAATAAATCACCAGATTTAATTATGGGCAGATTCAAACGTATTTTCCATTCAGTATAAAACGAAGAGACATATTTGCATGTATCTAAATAAAACAGCTGACACAAACTTAAAATATTCAATCATAGATATCTCTCCATGATGACCCTAAAGCTTAAATGTTATGGTAGAAATCAAAATACTACTTTATACGCAGATGAATACTTCAATCAAGAATTATCAATTTCACCAGCTATGGGAAAGTTGAAACCAATATATTTTTTTTCAACCCCTTCAAGATGACACGTAAATCAAAGTAAGTCATTCCAACATGAAAGAAAAACAATTAAGTACCTTCAAATAATTGTGCTGCCTTTCTTGCTCAGCTTTCAGATAAAGGCGAGTGAGACGACCCAAATTCTTCTTGCAAACTGTCTTGTCAACGGTAGCTCCCCTACGAATACGCTCACGATTGTAGTGTGCAGTATTGGTCCACCAGTCAGCCTTCATCTTCACATAACGCAATATCATATTCTCAATGGGGGTAGGAAGTCCTGGCACCTGAAAAATATTATTGCAAATTCATAAGAAATTGATCTACCACTGTCAGTATTATCATCTTTTATAAAAGGCATGCGTGCTGGCAATGTCTATGACAGATGATTAAAGTGATTCTCCATAAACCACATCCTTAAAACACAACACAACCTACCACTGATTTATAGATGGGATTGTCTGAAGATAACACCCAAGATTTGAACCCAGAACTGTCAGGCCAATAGCTGAAAGAGCAGCTCCAACCACAATGCCAATACCTTTTCCAGTAATTAACAATAATCTATTAAGCTAATGACTAAAATAATTTAATTTTAAGTTTTCTCAGAAGAGTTATCATTAAAAAAGGTTGGCGACTTTACTTCAAGATGTCATTTTGGAAGTATTGAGAAGAAAATAAATTTCAGTGTTATGCATTTAGAATGCAAACAGCGTGAGAATTATCCTTGTTTGAAATGCTGGCCAGTTACATTTATGTGCGTAAATTCCTCTCCGGTCCTCCACCGGGTTATATCGTCCATATGGACGATATAACCCGGTGGAGGACCGGAGAGGAATTTACCCAGCTGATACGCCGGGAAAACACCAAATCTTTTATCAGTTACATTTATATCAAATCCCTTTAATAATGAGGCAAAAAAAGGATTTCATAAACGAAAGTCAACATACCTTCCATGGGATGTTTGCTTTCCAACAACGCCACGCCTCTGACAAGTGCTGCAGAATCGTTCGGGCTTTGTTTTGCTTAATACCCTCGGGCATCATGTCCACTATGTCATGCATGACCTGCAGTAAATAAAACTGAGTTAAAATGGACAGGGAAAAAATACTTTCATTTATACATTATTTAATTAATATACTGTCTGGAAATACAGTTCAAATAATTTTAATTAAGACTGCTTCCCAAATTTCATTTACCCAAGCATTATCTGCGACGAACCATAGTTTACTAGCTTCATACATAATGCAATAACCTCAAATGTATTCCAAAAGAGTTCAATACAAAATCTTACTGTCTACAGATGTCCAGAGAAAAGTGTCATATTTTATAAGAAAGGTGCTGAAAGAGCTTTCCTTTAAGTCTATAACAAGTGGTCAGACCAAAGATGTAAGACTTGGTTTGGCTGTGACATTAGCGTTCTCTAGTGTGATTCACAACCTATAACACACACACTCCACTTTCCAAAATACAATTGAATCTGAATATAAGCAATGTAGCACATAACATGAAAAGTAATATAAAGAGTAGTGTCCGAGGCACAGTTAACTGAATTATGATTTGTGTCTTAAGTATGTTAATAACAATGAGGACTACCATAGTGGTCAACAAGGAGGACTACACAGACGCCATTTAGTAATGTTCAGCAATGGCAACACGCGTGGAGCAGATCTGGCCATAAAATCAAATTTGACGAGACCAGGATAATATCCAAAGAGAGAAGATATTATCCTAGGCTTATCAGAGAATCGATTGAGATACTAAAAGAAAAAGATAACTTTAACAGAGAAGATGGCTACCGCCTATCAGGAGCCTGGAAAAGGATTTGGCGGGAAACCCCCGACCAATCACAGAGCAGGGAGGGAGAGGCGAAACATATATAAACGCGGCCAAAACACGTCCCAACACTTCGACCTGAAGACGCTCGTTGAAACACGGGCGAAACTGTTGTCAGAAAAACAACCTATGCGGTGACATCCCGAGAATGGAGAGTCTTTCATCTGAACGCCGCGAAAATCTACGATCCCATATGCTGGCAAGGGTTACTGCAAGAAATTTACAAATTTCACACTTTTTTTAAGGGAGTTTCCTTTCACAAGGTGCAGTAACTGATGTTTATAATTTTTCTAATTTTATTTCATGATATTTCATTTCTCCAAAGTATATTGAGTACCCTTAGGGCTGACGCATTTAATTAAATTTCATATGGTTATAATTTTTTAAAAATGAATCCTACCACACAATGTCACAGGCTTTTTATAGAAGATCCAGTATGATTTACTTTGCATAGCATTACACATTATACCATTAAAAAAATTAGAATACACATAATAGGGTAATAATGCTACAAATGTCTTCCAAACATTCACAGATGGCCAAAAATTATAACTGGTAGCATGAATCGTATTATCATTCACTGCTTTGATTAACTGAGCCATTAGTTCAGATCAGCAGAGTGTCCTACCGAGGCAATAGGAAACTTGAAGCCTCAGGCTTCACTGTCTCCGAACACTTTCAGTAGTTAACTTTCATGCATAGTCAACATCAGACCCCTACACAAATCATCACAACACTGGCTCAGTACTATTTAAATTAAAAGGAACCAGAAAATTCTATAGAAATAAACCATGGACACGGTGTAAAACACTTACAGAGGCCCTGAGCTCCAAATCAAAATGGCTTTCAACTCGCTGTTTAGTCACTGTCTTGGCAACGCCCTTTGAGTGACGACCCTCAAACTGCCGAGACAGAAGATTTCCCAGCCATCTTTCAAGAAGAGGTGTAATTCCTCGCATAAAAAAAAGCCACACTCTCCAACCAGGAGACCAGATTCCACAGCCTGGGCCTTTGCCCACTGGACCCTGAGGAATAAAAACATGACTTAGAGCAACAAGTAGTGGAAGCAGAAAGAGTAGAACATGCTTATGAATGCATTTTTCAGCTCAGATAGTGTACATCCTACTTCATACAACTGCCAAGAAGCCTCAGGCTTATCACTGACAGTTAATACAAAGTAGTCAGCCCACATTAATGGCCGATTTCAGTACCCCTACGCCATTCATCATGGCTAGTAAAACGCTAGTAAATAGTTAAGCATCAATACAAGAGATTCTGCAATGAATCACTGCCTAAGAAGCTCACATTTATTACAAATGAAATCCATTAAACAGTCAAGCATTCTTTAACCTGGGTATGATATGCAGTACATCATAGAATATAATTATACAGCATATCAAAATCAGTATTAAAAATTATGGGAGAAACTCGAAATTCCTTTCAACTAAAAAATATTTGACTCCTAGCTCACTCTAATATATTAACAATTGCTTGAATGTCAATACCGACTCATATGCAAGCCATACCATTTTTTTTACCACACTTCCAAGGCATTACATGAACAACAATGTATTTTTCCACAGTTCTTGGCATGAACACTGGAAAAATACATTGTGTTCTTCATTTAATGGACATGAACGTCCACAAAGTTGAGCCAGAAACAATCGATAAATACATAATTTAAGGCATTTGCAGAGACTACTATAAAGATGCAATCAGACTACAACTTCTTCACGCAACATCATTCGGCCGTAAAATTTCCCATGTATTTTTTCATTGGTACATACATGAAATTCAATGAAAGCCTCTAATTATTTTCCAGGTAGGCCTGAAGGCCAACCATTTGTCCACATTTTTGTCCAACCTAGGTTTTCAAGGTTGAATGATGTCGAACACCCAATGTACTGAATTTAAACATGTGTTATCCTCATTCTTGAAGATACTTACAGTGTTGAATCTGTAGTAGATGAGATGTTTCAAATCTTTGCACATTCGAATTTGACGCATAAGCTTATATTTGTACCGGTACATTCCAGTCAACTGTCCCACATGGGCAAATATATATTGCAGACCATCTGCCAACTGGAAAGCATCAACGTTGTTCAGCCTGTACTGCACGTGTGAATCAACAATCAACTTTGTCAGGCGTAGTATTTCACGACACAAGTGGAATGCTAAAGAAAAGAAATGCAATGCAAGTCAAATATTCATATGTATGGTGTGAATTAGATAATCAAAACAAAAAAGACAACAAATCAAATAATGCACATCGAGATAGCCAAGACTGTGAACTTGATAGGGGCTAGTGATCAAATGTTGCAAGTTTGTTTTATTATTTATTAATTTTGCTTTTTTGTGTATGATATAGGTATACGTGGGTCACTCTTTTCCAAACACACCCAAGTGACCTAGCGTGTGTTCCCTAACTTCCCCCTAATTTGTCACCTTGTTCCAAACTCCCCCTCCTTCAAAGGAACCCAGTGCCAATCAAGTTTACAGTCTCGGCTATTTCGTTTTTCATTGCTTCACAACCGTAGGTACGTACGTAATTTTATACTTAAATCAAATAATACCGATAAATTTAAGCCTAGAAAACTAATGATTTTTCAATGCATTGCAAATTAACAGATGTTTAAAGCTGGACTTACCAACTTTTACAACTGATGATACTTTATTTATATACAAAAAAAGAATTTTTTTACAGATTGCATATAAAGCAATCCATCGATTTCAAAGTGCCGCATGAATTGATTTGGCAAGTAAATTAAACATACATTGATCACTTATATTGCTTTTAAGCGAGTTCAAAATAAGCATTCTGAGAAAAAAATTAATATAATTTCAAACTAAAGGAATTGGGGGCATCTCTTATGTTTAGGCAAGTAATTTTTTGTTAAAAATAGGATCAGAAAAATAAGAAACATTAAAATTGAAAAATGACATCTAGGTAATCAAGCTTACATTGCTGAGAAAGCTATTTAATATAATGAGGACACATCACAGGTAGGACAAGAATGACTCAAAAAGAGTGAAACAAATGAACCCACCAAGGTCTGAAAGGAGTGTCAACAAAGAAGTAAGAATTCTAGGCCAAAGTCAAGCATTCTTTGAAATGAAAATACTGTTAATGAAAAAAGAAAGAGATGGAGGCTTATGGATAGTGTCCTTTGACTGAACAACAAATTATTCCTCAACAATAACTTCAGATACAGGAAGTTGAATAATTGAAACCTTTATATAGTTTTTTCATCTACTTTTGCCATGAAAAAATTCTATGATCATTTAACAAATACACCTTTACGTCTTGAAATAAGTTTCACTGATCTGAAAGAAACAAAAAAAAACTATGGTTTGAAAATTAAGCATTAACACATTCAACCAAGATCAGCCATTTTGAAATGTTTGGTTGATTGTTGGTAATTTCACAATTTCATTTGACATTCGAGTCCGAAAACAGCACTCTGGCCTTCACATCTGACTATTAACAAAGAATACCAATGGTGACGATTACATCATCTTACCATTTCCAAAACGAGATTTCTTCCTCTCCTTTGTTGTCAATGTTTTCACTGGTTTAAGGTTGAAGTTGTAATCTAAATGGAGATAGTTCAAGTTTTTACGATGGATCAGCAAATTCAACATGTTGTAGCCTTGTCGGCAAACCTGAAGACCAGCCTCAACCCAATCCAAAGTGGTTGTCTGAAAGAACTTAGTTGACTTGAATGAGCGGAACAAATACCTAAAATGGAAAAGTTAAACAAAAATATGAATAATGAAGAGGAAGGTTGAACAAATAATGTAAAGGAAGGATGTATAAATAATATAATGTAACACAGGAAGAGTCAAATGCATTGGTGCAACAAAGAATAATTCTTCATACTTTACAAATGGATTTCCACAATGTATTGGCTTCAAAAGTTTCTCAACGATTCATTTAGAGATCATTAACTAAAAGACAATTTTTTGGTAATCTACCGGTTAAGGTACGGTTTTGGATGGACATTATTCCTGATTAAATAATTTGTGACCCCTAGTAAAACATAACATTCATACTCTGCATCAGGTCCCTCTTCATCCCTGAGTGCTTTCTTCCTCCCTTCATCCCGTCCAACATCCCTATCCTGTTCCTTCCCTTTCCTCGTTTGACGAACATTCACCCCTAATTACAGTCTTCAACATCCCACTGCCGGTCAACACCCCTTTCGTCCACTTTTCCTGCCTCCATAGGATTGCTCCTAACAAACCCCTCTCTTCGCCCACCATACCAAGTACTTCCTCATTTGTTTTCTTCTCTGTCCATTTCACCTTCTCCATTCTTCTCCACACCCACATTTCAAAAGCCTCCAATCTACGTCTATCCTCCTGCTTCAATGACCACGTTTCCGCGCCGTACATAGCTACGCTCCATATTAAAGTTTTTACGAGTCTTTTCTTAACATCCTTACTCAACGTCCCCGTCATCACCTCCCTCCTCCTTGTGAAAGCCTCTTTGCCTAGCGCAATTCTTCTCCTTACGTCCCTACTACTTTGACCATGTTGGTCCAAAACGCTACCGAGATACGTAAACTGTTCTACCTGCTCTAGTTTTTGCCCTCCTATTTTAATGTTTAGCTTTGCCTTTTTCTTTCTAGAAAATCGCATAACTTTTGTTTTATTAATATTGATTCTCATCCCACCCTGTTTTCCAATTCACGAAGCAATGCTTGCAACCCCTTGGCTGACTGACAAACAAAAGCCTGGTCATCAGCAAACCCAACTAATTTTACCAATTACCCACCCACTTTCATTCCTACCTCCAGTTCTTCCCATGCCTCTTTGACCATTTCCTCTGCATACAGGTTGAACAGCAACGGTGATAATGGGCAACCATGCCTTACACCTCTTCCTAACACTGCCCATCCGGACTCCACAATCCCCACTCGCACCTGAGCAGTCTGAGACATGTACAGGTTGCGGATTAGCCTCCTTTCCCTCCAATCTATTCCTATTTTCTGCAATATAGTCATTAGTTTTTCCCCATTCACTGCATCGAACACTTTTTTGAAATCTACGAAACAGGCAAATACCTCCTGGTTGTGTTCTATATTCCTCTCGATTAATAATCTCATTACTGCAATGACATCATGCGTAACTCTCCCCTTCCTAAACCCATCTCTATCCTTTTGTTTATGATCCTGAGAACAACTTTAGCTGTGTGGGATATCAACCTTATTGTCCTGTGGTCGTCACATGATGTAGCCTTTACCTTTTTCGGAATAGGAATTAAAACTGATCTCACAAAGTCTTCCGCCCAGATTCCTTCCTCATAAATACTACGAATGAGCCCATATTGCCTCTTCTTCCCACATTTTCCTAAACATTTCAATAGTTCCGCGGGAATGTTATCCACCCCCACGGCCTGATTTAGTTTCATCTCCCTTTATGCCCTTTCTATCTCATTGTCTAGTATGCCTGGACCTAAGCTGTCTTCTTCTACGTCTTGTTCCTTTTCCATGTCTAACTTTGTTGGTCTAAGCTCTTTACTATACAGTTCTTCCATATATTCCTTCCATCTCTCTTGGATCTTTCCTGCGTCAACTATTACCTTACCCGCCTTATCTCTGACTGTTAGCATAGCTCATCCTTTCTTACGTCCCGATAACGATTTAACTTTGCTGTACAGCGCACCGATTTCACCCTTCTTCTGCAGACTTTCCATATCCTCGCACTGCGTCTTCCACCATGCTTCTTTTGCTTTATTTGTTGCCCGCCTCAATTTATTGTTACATTCTTTGTGCTTCATTTTGCCTAATTCTCTATTTACATTCTTCCAATTTCGCCGCTCATCCATCTTTGTAATCATCTTATCCGCGATCCACGGTTTCCTAGTCTTTTTAGCGTTAACGGTTCCAATAGTGTCTTTTGCGGCTTCAGACAACCCTTTCTTGATCATTTCCCATTTTTCTTCTATAGTACTAAGCCCTTTACCATCCTCCATGATTTTCTCTACTGCCTGTTTGTATTCCTTCCTTTTCAACCCATTTAATGCTTCTGTATTCCATTTTCTAACTCGCCGCCCCTGCCTTATCTTTTTGAAGCGTACGCTACATTTCATAACAACTAAATTGTGGTCAGAGTCCACATCCGTCCCGGGAAGCGATGCGAATTTATCACACTGTTCCTAAACCTGTGTCTAACCAGGATATAATCTAGCTGATATCTTCCTGAGTCACCTGGCATTTTCCATGTATACCTGCGTCTTTTGTGTTGTCTAAACCAAGTGTTGGTGATGACTAACCCCTGTCTCCTGCAGAACTCAACTGCTTTCTCCCCGCGGTCATTCCTCGTGCCTAAACCATAGTCTCCAACCTCGTCACCATCTCTTCCTTCGCTTGCCGTCGCGTTACAATCCCCCATCACTATCAAATGTCTCCCTGCAGGAACACACGCGATTATGTCCTCTAACTGATTGTATATCCCATCGACCTCTTCTTCCTTATGGTGCTCGGTGGCATGTATACCTGAATAATAACCAAGTGCGTCGGTTCTCCTTTCGGGGAGGGTTAATGTCAATATGAAATAAAATATTCCAATA